>NW_019154089.1:39344364-39690737 GCF_002288905.1 Enhydra lutris kenyoni | reverse complement strand
CTGCCTTCAGCTTGGGTCATGATCCCAGAGTCCTGGGATCGAGCCCCTGTGTCTAGCTCCCTAATCGGCGGGAGGCCTGCTTCTCCCTCTCCACTCCCACTGTGTGTGTTCCCTCTTTTGCTGTGTCTCTCTCTGTCAAATAACAAATAAAATCTTTAAAAAAAAAAAAACAACTCTTATTTTCTATTTCCAGGATATCTTATTTTCTTATGGGAAACTTGTACCAAAAAACTAAATATAATAAACAGCTTGCTCAGTAATCATCACTGCCCTCATAGTTTATCCTTTGGGCTCAGAATTTAAGTTGACTCTTAAGAAACCTGGAAATGTGAAAAGGCCAATTAAGACAACAGGTGGGTAGACAGAAAGGCAAGTTCATGAGGCAAATAAAATTTCTAATTTCTCAAAAATAGGTACCAAATAGCAAAGTTAAAATTACTACTTATTTACTAGTAATTATATATTCATCATTCCTACACGTATACTTTTTAAGTGTTGTGATACATTGCGCAATAACATAAGATTATTTATATTTTGGCAGTTTTTGCCTTTGGCTCTTGGGAATTTGTGCTATTAGGACCATGGGTTTACAAATATCTATTTGAGTCCCTGTGCTCTCTGCTGACCAGGGGACCCGATGTGGGGCCCGATCCCAGGACACTGGGATCATGACCCAAGCGGAAGGCAGCTGCTTATCTGTCTGAGCCACCCAGGCACCCTGAGTCCCTGTTTTTACTTCTTTTGGGTATATATTGAGAAGTGAAATTGCTGAATCGTGGTAATTCTGTGTTTAATTTTCTTAGGAATTTAGGAAAGCCATACTGCTTTCCATAGTGACTACATGATTTTCATTCCCATCAGCAATGTACTGTGTTCTGGTTCTTTATATCCCACCAACACTTATTTTTTTGAAAACCATCCAAATAGGTATGAAGTGGTATCTTATTGTGGTTTTGATTTACATTTCCCTAATGATTAGTAATGTTGAGCATCTCTTGCTACTGGCTAATTATATATAGATCTTTGGATAAATGTCATTCAAGTCCTTTTCCATCCTTTTCCCAGTTTTATTTTATTTTATTTTTCAAAGATTTTATTTATTTATTTACAGACAGAGATCACAAGTAGGCAGAGAAGCAGGCAGAGAGAGAGGGGGAAGCAGGCTCCCCGCGGAGCAGAGAGCCCAATGCAGGACCTGATCCCAGGACCCTGGGATCATGACATGAGCCGGAGGCAGAGGCCTTAACTCACTTAGCCACCCAGGCGCCCCCTAGGTTTTATTTCTTGTTTAATGTTTTTATACTCTTATATTATTAAAAAACGCTTTATTTACTGCTGCCAATTTACTGATGTAACATTCTTTAAAGGCTAATCAGCAAATAGATATTTGCTATATAATTTACATTTAATCTAAAATTAACCGTAGCTTATATTTTATAGGTCTAATTAATTAAATTTACTATGTTTGTAATTGACTCTAGATCTCTGTTGCTACCTTAACTATTTATAATTGGAGGAAAGTTTTTCCCTACATCTGATTTTTGATTTTTTAAAAAAATAATTGCTGTTTTGGGATGCTTGGATGGCTTAGTCAGGGCTTGGGTCATGATCCCAGGGTCCTGCGATCGGGTCCTGCCTCTGGCTCCTTGTCGAGCAGCGAGCCCAATGCTGGGCTCTATCCCAAGACCCTGGTATCATGACCTGAGCCCAAGGCAGACGCCCAATGACTGAGCCACCCAGGTGCCCCTTTAAAGTTTTTTCTTACAAAATGTTTTAATTGTGATTGTTAGTTCTTTCTGGTAGGATTGTTTTACTTAACATCTTTTGTCACTTTTTTTATTATTCATTTATATACAGTCTGATAAAAATATGAGATGATTTTTTTGTCTGTGTATTTGTTTATAAAAGTTATCTGTTTCCAGAAAGTGATATATAGCTTCATTCTTATGGTTAGTTGGAGATAAATCTAAAATTTTAAAAATACATCCTTATATATGCTTTAAAAAATTTGTTTTAAGTTATGACTAGTATACAGTAAGATTTTATTACACAGTTTAAGAGAAAATTGTTTAAATAAAAATCACTGTGTAATCTGAAGTTACACAGTTCATGGATTATAGAGTTTTAATCTGTGTAGAATAATTTGCAGTTTTGATCTAGCACTTCTCTTCATTAGAGGAACTCTGCAGCTTCATTTTCTTGACATGTAGCTACGTTTTTGAATATTTCCAGTATTTCAAATTTTCCTGAGTTCTCTTATCATTGCCTAATTTTTTTCTTATAATATATGGATTTGGTTAAGAGTATTCAGAATGTTTTTATTGTCATGTTACTGGTCTTAATGATTTCCATAGTAAATAGATTTTTAAGAGAGTTAATGATACTCCTTTAATACAACAACCAACACATGTATTTTAACTATTTGTGTAAATAATTTAAAATAATTTCCATGTAGATGTATTTTGTGTATATGTATTTCTTAGAAGGGTATTCAAAGTAATAAGGAATTAGGGGCGCCTGGGTAGCTCAGTTGTTAAGTGTCTGCCTTTGGCTCAGGTCATGATCCCAGGATCCTGGGATTGAGCCCTGTGTCTGGCCCCTACTCAGGGGAAAGCCTTCTTCTCCCTCTCCCACTCCCCTTGCTTGTGTTCCCTCTCTCTCTCTGTCACTCTCTCTCTCTGTGTCAAATAAATAAAATCTTACAAGTAATAAGGCTTTACATTAATTTTGGGAAATAACTTACAGATTTTTTTCAAAATATATATTCATAAAACAAAAGAGCCTTTGTATTATCGTTATCTTTAAATTACACTATTGGTAGGTAGATTTTCCATAAAGGTGTGTACACCATAGCTGTTGAAAGTTGAACTTTTACATGAAGTTTTTGCATTAGAACTTGGGGCACCTGGGTGACTCAGTTGGTTAAGTGTCTGCCTTTGGCTCAGGTCCTGATCCTAGGGTCCTGGGATTGGTCTCCCTCTGCCCTTTCCCCTAGCTTGTGCTCGCTTTCTCTTTCTCTAATATAAATAAATAAAATCTTTAAAAGAAATAAAGAAGAAAGAACTTAATATTGTATATTCTGTTGGTTTTGAAATTTGAGTCATGATTGTATAAGCTAACTTTCAAAAGAGAAATCTACATAAGATGGCTTAATATTTTGGAAAATGTAAAATGTTAAATTTAATGATCAGCGACAGTATAGTATTGGTTAATATAGAGTACAGTGTATATATGAAGTAAAAAAACCAAAAACCTGTTAGCTTTAAGTAATTTCTTTGGGATGAGGGTCAGACGATGCTAATATAAAGGAGCTAGCTTTGGTGCCCATTTTATTTCTGACTTAATATTTTTGTTTTAACTGTTTAGACTTTCTTCAGCTCTGTGAATGAGATACAGGATTAAACTAATAACATTAGTTAAGATGATCATAGAGGGTACCTGGGTGGCTCAGTCGTTAAGTGTCTGCCTTCAGCTCAGGTCATGATACCAGGGTGCTGGAATTGAATTCCGCCTCAGGCTCCCTGCAGAGCACTCCTACTCCCACTCCTACTCCCACTCCTACTCCCCCTGCTTATGTTCCCTTTCTCTCTCTATCAAATAAATAAATAAAAATCTTTAAAAAAATAAGATGATTATAGAAATCATTTCTATTTAAACTACTTTTGTTTTGAAATTAGAGTGAATTTTGAGCATTGTGTGAAATTAAGAGTGTTAAGTGAAATTAGTGTTTCAAAATTAGAAACTTTGTTAACATTATGTAATTTAGTTCTATGATATTTACTTTCAGCCGTGAAATATATGATTGAGATTTTACTTTTTCTTTCTGATGTGGTCATTTAGGAATCAGCATTCTAGAAGGATTGATATAGCTTTGCATTTTTCATCTTAATGGTGACAAACCAGCTCCTGTACACTGACGGAGTTTGGTACTTGTCGCTGACGGCTTTTCTGTGACAGAGAGCCTATAGACTGACATAAAGTGCAGCCTGTTGTGAGCTCTTAAGTGAGTCTGCCAAAAACTCAGCAGACAGAACTAATTGGGGAGAAAAACGATTTCTGTGCCCTCTTCTCTTTCTTTCTATTCTTTTTTGTTTTATAAGACAGATATTGTTAAAGTAGCTCATTTATGTAAGATTTGTCTGCCTCTCTTTTCTCAGTGCACAGATCATTTTTTAACTTACAGTCTTGCACTGCAGGTCATTAAGCACTTCCACATGGAGACTGGCACAGGACCAAGCTCGAGACAGGCAACTCATAACAGTTGATGAAAAATTGGTAAGAATTTTCTATTATTACTTTGCTATGATTCTGCCTTCAGGGTTCTTTTTGTACAGTATCTTTTCAGAATGGTGTTTTGGGTTCTTCCAGGAGAGGGATTTGAATTTAAATTTCTAGACTGTATATAATAACAAAATATTCATCACAAAAAGATAATTTGTGTTAAGCATTATACACAAATATTAAGTCATATGCAGATATTAACAGATTAAAATTACAAAACCTTCATTTTTGTGGTGTTTATAAGTAGCAATCAGAACATTTTAAATTAATGTATATGAATTGAACATGAATATGAATATAAATATAAATGAATATGTATAGTTTTTTATTTTCTCACTATACTGCTGTTTAATTAAGTTGTAAGACACTTACCAGGTAGTACCTAAACTTAAGTATATTGGGTTTTTATGAAACTAATTATTGTTGTTGTTACTGTATGTGTATATGTGTATGTACACACACATTACATTTCTACGTTATGCATGAGAGATTACAACTAGCAACAAATAAATAATTTTCTGTTAATTAGCAAATAGAATTATGGTACCATCACTTAAAAATTTTTTCTATGTGTGATGTTACTTTAGATGCAACTTATTTATGCTTACATTGTAAAATAGCTTAAATTTTGTAACATCTAAGACTTGTAAAAATATGTAATAGTGTAGGAGTGCTTCCATTTTTTATCTGGTTTATCATTATCAAATGTATGGGTGTGTTTCTTAAATACTCTTCATCCATTTATACATTCTGTTATCTCCCTATTTTGACTGCAAGCATAGTTAAATAATAGGTCACACTTAAAGATATAAACACTGTTTATACCACTAAAGATATAAACAGATATATAAATAGATAAGTAAACAGAGAATGGATAGGTAGTTTGGAAAACTCTGATCTTATGCTTAAGGCTAGTTAGTTTTATCTTTAAACTGCCTCTTAGTTCTGCTTGCTGACACTGCTGTCATCCTCGTTTAGGCTGCTACCATCATCTTTCACCGAGATTGCTGCAGTAGTTTTTCAACTGATCTTTATAGATACTTTAATCTTCCTTTAATTCATTTTCCAAAGGATAAACAGGATAGTCATTTAAACGCTGGTTTTGTCAATTCTTGTGTAAGAACTGTAGGTTTTCTTACTGACCTAAAAGTAAACTTTAAAATCCCTGAATGGTTTTCAAGGTCTTACATGATTAAAGTCCTGCCTTCCTTCCTAGGTTTATCTTGTACCGCTGTGTTTTATACACTGTGCTCTAGCCACACCAAGAGGGGAACTTGCTGTTCCTTTCCCTGCTTCAGGGCATTCACATTCCAGTTTACTCTACCGAGATGCTTTTCACCAATCCCCTAGTTCTTATCCAGGGACCTTCTACCTGCTCTTCAAGTATTAATCAAACACGACTTGCTTAGTCAAGTATAAAAGAAGTGAGATGGTATGTGTGTAAGAGGAGGATGATTTACACATGCCATATGTTCATTAATTAATGAGGGTACTATTTTAATTTTTCCAGTGACCATTTTTAAACCCCAAGAGGTTGCCTTCTTGTTTTAATATTGTGGGGTTCACTCTTCATAAGATTTTCAAGTTCTATAGAGTTTATTAGTAATGGTTCTAAGTTCTCTTCTTTCTAGTTTGAAGAATAAGTGAGGTAGCAGTCTGTTGCTCTAAACAAGATGCTGTGAGTCTTACCAGAGAGGTAAACAGACTGCTTTGAGTTTTGTTTTTTTCTTATTAAATCAGTTGCATACTTTCAATGAATTTTGTTGCCCTGTATAGATTTTTCCCAGCTTTGTTATGTCTTTCTTGAAGTGTATTAGTCAAAATGTCTATTCCAGCTGAAATCAATTCAAGTCTTACTTATAAATTATTCATAGTTACTGAAGTAATATTTAAACAGATAACTGAAACCCATAGGTAATTTTCAAACATGAGTTTTAGCCATTCATTTAGGTTTATATTAAAATGCAAATATTAAATAGTCAAATAGGTAACATAATGTTGATAGGGGTTTCAGGTTTTCTTGTTCCCACACACTACCTACTGGATGAAAGGTTGAGTTGATAGCATAATGACAAGACAATTGGCTGAAGATATTTCCAGAAATATTAAGTAATTGGAGTTGATTATATTTGCATTTTGAACAAGAATTATTCTAAAAATATGTAGTAGCCCCCCTCACCCTTATCCACAGGGGATGCATTCCAAAACCCCCAGTGGATGCCTGAAGGCACAGATAGTACCAAACTCTGTATATGCTATGTTTTATCTATACATACATACCTATGATAAAGTTTAATTTATAAATTAGGCACAGTAAGAGATTAACAATAACAATAATAGAATAATTATAACAGTATACCTTAATAAAAGTTATGTGAATGTGGTCTCTCAAAATTTCTTACTGGACTCTACTCACCCTTCTCGTGATGCTGTGAGATAATAGAATGCCTCCATGATAAGATGAAGTCAGGTGAATGATGAAGGCATTGTGACATAGTGTTAGGCTACTATTGACCTTCAGATAGCTATGTTAGAAGGAGAATCATTAGCTACCAGACCGTGGTTGACTGTGGGTAACTGAAACTACAGAAAGTGAAACCGTGGATAGGGACTGAGATTTGGAAAGATAATTTAATCTTCTGTTCTTTTTTATTAGACTGAACACCTGGCTCTCAAACTTCTGTTTAAAAATTTCCAGTTAACTCGTTCTCATTTCTTTTGAGGCTACTCTTTATATTACTTACCAGCCATAATTATTAGAAAGCTATTTCTTACTGAGAAAAAAAAGTCTTTTCAACAAATGAAGATGGAACAATTGTATATCCAAATGCAAGACAAAACAAAAACCCTTCATCCATACTTTGTACCATATGCAAAAATTAACTCAAAGTTCTAAATGTAAACTCATAGTTGTAAATGTAAAACTAAGAAGTATAAGACTGGTAGAAAAGAATGTAGGATAGACTCTTTGTAATTTTGGGTTAGACATATATTTTATTTTACTATTTTTTTCCCAAGATTTTATTTATTTATTTGAGAGAGAGAGAGAGTGGAGTGAGTGAGAGAGAGTACAAGCTGGGGGAGGAACAGAGAGAGAGGAAGAAGCAGACTCCCCACTAAGCAGGGAGCCCAATGTGGGGCTCGTTTCCAGAATCCTGGGATCATGGCCAGTGCTTAACTAACTGAGCCATCCAGGTGCCCCCTAGACATATATTTTATAGATACAAACCAAAGTACAATCCATTTTTTAAAAAACTATAAAGTTGAGGGGTGCCTGGGTGGCTCAGCTGGTTAACCATCTGACTCTTGATCTCAGCTCAGTTCTTGATATCAGGGTCATGAGTTCAAGACCCACATTGGGCTCCATGCTGGGTGTGGAGCCTACTTTAAAAAAAAAAATTACAAAGTTGGGTTTCCTTACAGTCAGAAATTTCTACTCTTTGAGATTGTTAAGAGAATGAAAAGACAAAGGCACAGATTAGGAGAAAATATTTACAAAACACTTATCCGATAAAGGAGTTGTATCCAGAAAGTCAACAACATTTAAAACTAACTAATATGATTTTAACTCAAATAAAAATGAGCATTTTACTCAGGAAATATTTAGATGGCAAATGAGCATATGAAAAGATGCTCAACATCATTAGTGATTATGGAAATGAATATTAAAACTACACTGAGATAGCACTACACATATATCTGAATGGCTTAAAAAAAAAATTGACCATACCAAGTGCTAGCAAGGATGCAGACCCACTGAAACTCTCGTACAGTGCTGGTGGGAATGCAAAATGACAGCCATTTTGGAATGGAGTGTGGTAGTTTATTATAGAGTTAAATGTATCCTTGCCATATGACCTAACAGTCTCACTTCTCAGTATTTACTCAAGTGAAATGAAGTGAAATGAAATCTTATGTTCACACAAAATCCTGCATGTGCATGTTTTTAACAGCTTTATTCATAATTCCAATAAGTGGAAACACCTCAACTATACTTCAGTACCCCCATACAATAAACTTTTACTCAGCAATTAATAACAAATCTGGATGAATCTCCAGTGCATATATTAAGTAAAAGAAACCAGACTCACAGGCTACCTACTGTGTGATTCCATTTATTTGGCATTCTAGAGCTGGCAAAACTCTAGGAACAGAGAATTGATCCCTGTTGTCAAGGTCAGATGTAGGAAGCAGAATATTCAAAAAAGGGCATTAGGTAATTTGGTGGGGGTGATATAACTCTTCTATATCTTGATTATGTGTTCTTTTTTCAGAGCCTTATTTGGTTTTTGTTTGTTTGTTTTAAGATCTTATTTGTTTACTTGAGTGCTCCTGGGTGGCTCAGTCATTAGGTGCCTGCCTTCGACTCAGGTCATGATCCCAGGGTTCTGGGATCTAGCCCCGTGTTGGGCTCTCTGTTCTGCAGGGAGCCTGCTACTCTTCTCCTACTCCCCTTGCTTGTTTTCCCTCTTTCACTGTGTCTCTCTCTGTCAAATACATAAATAAAATCCTTAAAAAAATTCTTTTTCTTTATTTACTTGAGAGAGAGAGAGCACAGAAGGAGAAGCTGTTCCCTGCTGAGCAGGGAGCCCAATATGAGTCTTGATCCTAGGACCCTGGGAGCATGACCTGAGCCGAAGGCAGACCCTTAACTAACTGAGCCACCCAGGTGCCCTGCTAATCTGCTTCTTTATAACTAATATCCATTGACTCAAGGTTTGCCCTTTTATGTAGGGCATGCCATTTTTTCCCTACATGACAGCCTTCTGTATATTTGAAAACCGCTCTTTGGTCATTCTGACTCGGGGGTTCTCAAAGAATAGTCTGGGCAGGGGCGCCTGGGTGGCTCAGTGGGTTAAGCTTCTGCTTTGGGCTCAGGTCTTGATCTCAGAGTCCTGGGATCAAGGCCCACATCAGGCTCTCTGCTTGGTAGGGAGTCTGCTTCCCCTTCTCTCTCTCTGCCTGCCTCTGCCTACTTGTGCTCTCTCTCTGTCAAATAAATAAATAAAATCTTAAAAAAAAAAAAAAAAAAAAAGAATGGTCTGGGCAGGGTGGAGGTTGAGGGTGGCCCAAGACCCTCATTAAGAGTCCATAAATCAAACTATTTTTAAAATTATACAAAGAAGTGTTGCCATTGACATTTAAGGTACAAAAACAATTTTGGCACATCTGTGCTGCTAGTCATTTTACTCTTCACTTTCTTGCATTCGTGATTTTAAAAAACCCAATTTCACTTAATGTCCTTGATGAATCAGCAAAATTACTAATTTAAAAAATTTCAGTGCTGCGTCACCATCTTTTTATGTCCCATGTAACATAAGAGAAGTCATATACATAAAACACTTTTGCTGCATACTAAAGTACCACAGTTGTCTCAAGCAAAGCACCTGTGTTACTGAGTTGCTGTTGCAAACTGAACTTAACCACATTTTTCATGGAACACCTTTTAAGTGAAAAAAACAGTAACAGATGACAGACAAATGATGGTTATTCAATTTTCAGCGCATGGCAGACATTTTCTCAAAAACTAACTTCAAGGAAGTGTATTGCCAATAGTAAACTGCAAGCTTTCAAGTGAAAATAAGTATTTTTGTAGGTCTTGATTCTAGCACTTAATCAGATTGAGCTTGACATCTTTCTAATACCTAAAGACTGTTTTAATAGGGTTGGTGGTGGTATTAATGACTGTGATTTTTTAAATATTGTGTAATGAAATATGCTAACAATTGGAAGATGTGCATACCTCTATGAAATAGTCTTTTCCATACGACCAGTGTGTGATATAAAATCATGCATGGGTAAAAGTTTCATTTAAAGTGCAAGAAAGAACAATGAACTTAATGTAACTGGGTATGAAAATATTAAGGCTACTAAAACATTGCTCCCTTGGGATACTTGGGTGGCTCAGTGGGTTAAAGCCTCTGCCTTCCACTCAGGTCATGATCCTGGGGTCCTGGGATGGAGCCCCGCATCGGGCTCTCTGCTCAGAGGGGAGCTTGCTTCCTCCTCTCTCTCTCTGCCTGCCTCTCTGCCTACTTGTGATCTCTATCAAATAAATAAGTAAAATCTTTAAAAAAATAAAAATAAAATATTGCTCCCTTTTCTAATTACATATCTGAGGATGGATTTTCTTCATTTATTGAAACCAAGACAACTTAGCCCAACAGTTTGAATTCAGGAACAGATGTTAGAATTCATCTGTCTTTTATTAAGCTAGATATTAGAGATTTTCAAAAATGCAAATCATTGCCACTCTTAGTTTTTGAAAATATAGTTTTTTTTATTATAATGTTATTTATGTAGATATATAATCAGTTTAAGTATATATTCACATTTTTCTCCATTTTAATTTCTTATGGTAAATATCTATAGAATATCTCATATAAATAAAACCTCATTGGGGTCTCAGTAATTTTTAAGCTATATAAAGGAGTCCTGAGGCCAAAGTGTTTGATAATCATTATCCTAAGTCTTCTCTTTTCTGGGTTAAACATCCTCAGGGCTTTGATTCATTACACATGAGTTCCAATTAATTCATCATCTTGATTATTTTCCAGTTTGATTGAATCCCTTTTAAATGTTGTTGCCAGGATTTCTTACGATACTCCAGACTTATGGTGCAGGGTATGGCAGGGATTATTGCCTCTATTCCTTTTAATCTCAGGAGTTCTAGTAACACACCTTAAAATTTAGGTTCTCATACTGCTTTCTTAGTGTGGATTTCAGGGAGAGCTAAAACCTCGGATCCTTTCTTATTTGTACTGTTACCAAGTCATGTTTCAGTTCTTTCATCTTAAATATATGCTGTTTTTATTTTTAACTGTTATTCTTAGATTAGCTCAAACAGCATGTTAATCAAATGAAGCTTAATTTTTTTTTTCTTTTTTTTTTTTTTGCTATCACATCTGACAGGCTGAATTTAATAAAACGTTTTATTCTGGGCATCAGTTGTATATTGACAACATATTTTCTGGTTTCTTTTTAAGACATAGAATGTAGAAGGGGTAAATCTGCCTGGCATTTTCTTTTTTCTTTTTTTTTTTTTTTTAAAGATTTTATCTATCTATTTGACAGACAGAGATCACAAATAGGCAGAGAGGCAGGCAGAGAGGGAGGGAGGAAGCAGGCTCCCTGCTAAGCAGAGAGCCCGATGTGCGGCTTGATCCCAGGACCTGGGATCATGACCCGAGCCGAAGGCAGAGGCTTTAACCCACTGAGCCACCCAGGCGCCCCTGCCTGGCATTTTCTAATGTAAAGAGTAAGTTCCCTAATTTTAGAACTGTATACAGTGTTGACATAACTAGAAAACAAATCTTCAGAGAATAAAATCGTATTTCCTGGATTACTGTTAATAATACTTTTTTTTAGTCAGAGCACATGGTAGATTTCTAATTGGTCAGTCTTTTTTTTTTTTTTTTTAAGATTTTATTTATTTGACAGAAGGAGAGAGATCACAAGTAGGCAAAGAGGCAGGCAGAGGGAGAAGGGGAAGCAGGCTCCCTGCTGAGCAGAGAGCTCCATGCGGGGCTTGATCCCAGGACCCTGAGACCATGACTGAAGGCAGAGACTTAACCCACTGAGCCACCCAGGCGCCCCTCTAATTGGTCAGTCTTAAGAATGTCTTCTCTTGTGCATAAGCTCTCTTTTTCATTTACTAATAAATGAACTAGTAAAATTTTAAATACCGAAAGGAGTAGATGACAGCGTTTTAAAATAATCTTGTCCATTTATGTAGAAGCACAGTGTTTAAAAAAAAAAAAAGCTTTTCGTGGGTTGCACCATTATTATTTCCAAGTATGAGATATTTCCTAAAAATAATAAGTAAAGCTTACAAATGGTTTTTTGGCCCTTAGTTTTTGTTGTAGGAGTTGCTGTGCCATGGAGGTTGGGTGAAAAATGTTCCTGCATCTGTGCTTTATTAAGAGAGTAACTTTTCGGGGCACCTGGGTGGCTCAGTGGGTTAAAGCCTCTGCCTTCGGCTCAGGTCATGATCTCAGGGTCTTGGGATCCAGCCCTGCATTGGACTCTCTGCTCAGCGGGGAGCCTGCTTCCCTCTCACTCTCTGCCTGCCTCTCTGCCTACTTGTGATCTCTGTCTGTCAAATAAATAAATAAACTCTTTAAAAAAAAAAAAAAGTAACTTTTCTTCTTTTATGCCACCTTCCTTCATCTCCTTTCAGTGTATTTGTTGGAAACCCAAGTCCCATGAAGTGTTGTCTTTCTGTATTCACTTGGACTACAAAAAAGAGGTTAAATTTTCAGTACTCTTTAAAGATTTTTTGTAGATGTTCCCCCATAGAACAACCAAAACATACATTAAACCTCCATAGGTACATTTTTGATTTGTTTTGTTTGTTTTTAATCATTTTTATTACCTCTTTAAAATAACACTCCTGTTTGTCACAGTTATATATTAACTATACACAAAAGTAGAAAAATACTCTTATAATATATAAGAATTATTTCAATTTATTAATAAAAAATGTAAAATGAGCTTTAATAACTTGAACATTAGTATATCCTGTAAAATTATGTTGGCTGCCATATTTTCTTCATTTTGCATTTATTTATTCAGTAAACATTTATTGGGCACTTGTGTGTGCTAGGCATATATGTAAATTTGAATGGCTTGTTTTCGTTTAGGTGCTTAGTTACTTTATTTGAAACCTATTACGTACCACCTGTTTTAAATCTTACAAAAAAAGTATTATGGTTATCCATGCATCCTCAACACAAATGCATATGAAAAAGGAAACTTTATTGAGCAGTTTATAATACAGCTCAGGTTGATTGAGGGGGAGGGATGAGTATTGTTTCTAAGCTTTTTCTTGAGAAATTGCAGTATACACTATTAATGTAAGATCCTAATACATATTTTGGACATTTTAAGTAGTCTATATTTATGTCTTTAAAAATAAGGTGTGCATGTAAAATAGAGTCAGTGTTCTGAATGTTACCAATTTGTTATTTTACTACTTGCCGGTTTCTTCCAAAGAGCAGTAACACAGCAGTTAAAGCTTTGTTTCTTGCTGATAATTTGCTGTATATAATTGCTGTTTGATTAAATACATGGTATTAGTAGCTCAGTCAGTCAACTGGGTGATAGTATTGCTGTTTTAGAATGTGAGCAGCAAAAGTTATTTAACAGAATTTTTTTGTCACTTTAATAGGTTTAAAATTTTTTCAATACTTGAACTTGCTCTAAGAAATTTGTGAAAATGAATAATGTTTGCAGGCCTTCAGAAAATGAAACAATCATGTTTGCTACACAAGTATTTGTTTTATGTTGTTTTTGCTTCCTAACATATTAAAAGTTTATAGGTGAAAACTTTCATAAGTCTGCAAACTTGAAATAAAAAGCAGTCATTAAGAAGTGACCAGCACGAAAAGATAAACCTAAGCTAAAGGCTTGGATTTGCTTTGACTGCTTGCTTTTTTGGTGGGGTGGGGGGTCAGTTTTCTTTTGGTGAGATTACTTCTGGTGCATGGCAGCGCTATCTCTGCTAGATTATTGGAAGGACTAGTGTCTGCAATTGGGGTTATACAGCCTTCCAGCATCTCAAGTGTCTGTTTTGTCTGGACTTTCCTCATGCAGCATTCTTGTGCAAAAATTTCAAGGCTTTAGTCTGGAGCACTGGGTCAAAGGATATGTCTCTTTGAAGGGTAGACAGGAGTTTTTATGTTTTATTCACTAAGTAGTATTTCATTTTACATCAAAGAATAGCAGTCTTTGAGAACCTTCCATGGTGGCAGTTTAGCATTTGGGGTTTTTTTCTTTAAGACTTTCACTAAATATGGAATAATGTTTCTTCGTGTTTTTCAGTCTACAGATGCTTATTTATAATCTTGTATTTAGATGAGACTATTAAAATAAAAAGAGAAAAAGCATTGACTAAATGTAAATGTTAGTTTGCAATATAGTTTTATGTTTTAAAAACAACTATAGTTTTTGTTTTTTTTTACAATGTACTTCTCTCTGTGGTTTTATACTACCCATTAGTTACTGAAAAAATTGTTGAATAGCCTTTAAAATTGTAGCAATACTATTGGTTAAAATTCTAAAGAAGTAATGACTGATGATTTTGGAAGTGTAAATTTTATAGTGAAATGGCCATTCTCTAATTGGCCTTTTTTCAGGCACTATTGTATGTGTGTGTGTTTGTCTGTATGTGTGTGTGTGTATGTGTGAGAAAGAGAGAGGGAGAGATGGAGAGAGACAGAGAGGAGGGAGACGGAAGAGATACAGATTTTGGAAAATATCAAAAACTATGAAGTAATGAACAATGTAAAGATTTGGTATGGCTTAGAAGTAAATGTTCTTCCTACACATTTGGGATAGGCTAATCAGTAAATGTATTTTTACCAATAATATTAATCACATAAGTGATTGCTTATATGTTTAGGTTATTAAATTAATGTTCATATCGTATGACACATATACCTAAGCATATGGACTAATACTAAAATAGCTTATTTTTATGTTTATAGATGAAACATGCTCTTAATTTATCTAAATAGAGTAAATTAATCATTTGAAATAGAAGTATTTCTACTCTCATTAATAGCATATTTAAATTTAAAACAACTTCAATTAACTCTTACGTTTAATATTAGAACAAGTCAGATAATATTTTGTATAGTTATTTTAAATAAAATTATGTTAAGTACATAACTTCATTGTCCAATTAAGTTACTTTCACATATTTTCAAGTTATATAAAACTTGTACTTATTAAGTACTTACAGATGAAATAGCTTAATAGTATTTTTTATATGCGGACAGGAACCACTTAATTTAAAATAGAGAATGATCTTTCTATATTAAAATTGTTTAAGGAACAAAAGATCTTTCCTCTACAGTATTCAGCCATCTCTATTATCTGTGATTCTTCAGCAATTAAAGCAGATTTATTTTCCTCTTTGTTCCTACTTGGAATACTTGAACAATGCTGGAGAATTGAACTGACTGGACTGTTTTATCTTTCAAAAGATTTAAAGTTCTATGTACCAATTAGCAAAATACAGTAAAGGTTTAAACTGTTAATAGCCACAACATCTTTAATGCATAGATCTGTAGTACGCTAGGGCTGTATAACAGTTCTCCATTGTATGTCTCTTTTAAGGAGGGTAACTGTGTCAGTTCTTTTCTTGCTTTACTACCTGCTGTGTATGGAAATTGTGTGTAGTACTTGACACTTGCTTTCACAAATTTAAAATTCTTGCATGTATTATGTAGGAGCTTTGGTTCTCAATAAAATAGAATTGATAATATTTTACTTGTTTGGATTTTGATTAAGATACTTTGGTCGTATTTTAGAGATTATACAATTTATATATGAAAATACATTATCTGTTTTTCTTCAATGAATTCAAGGTACATAAGCTATATGTTACCTCCTTGGAAATTGCTTGTCTAATTTTATTCATTTGAATATAATTGAGAGGAATCATCAGTTTTTTATCAGAATATGTAGATACGTGGTATTTTATACTGTGTTTGAATATAGGTGGCTTTTTTGATGGTTGCTTTTTATTAGTAGAAAGAGTATTTTGTTTTTAGAGCTGCTGCTTTTTTAATTGTCTGACTTACCCAGATAATTTAAAAATTCAAGAATTCGTTCAAATATCTGCTTCAAACTTGTTAAAGCCTGATGTTCATCATATTATAGTAAATTCTTAAAGAATGCAGAGGTGAGAGGAAGTGAAAAAAATGGGAGTAACATATTTTGGTGGTAGTTACTTTTTTCTCTTTATTGCATGTATCTTGGGGGATAGAATTAGAGCAAAGGAAGAAGAATGCAGACGTCAGAATTTGAGACTAGCAAACTATTCTGTTTCTGTGTTTAGGCTTTTTAATTTTATATGACTTAGTATGTGCTGATTCTAACTCTTTGAAATACCATTTGCAAGTTTGCAAATATTGTTCATGTTTTACAAGATGAGAAAGTTTAAAAAAGGGTAGTGATATGGAACCCTTACTGTATGCAGTGTACTGTCTTCACAGAACTCCGCTTCTTCATAAGGCTTACTTTTCAAGAGTGTATGAATAGGCTTTTTGTTCCATTCCTGTTTCATGTTTAATACTTCTTTCAGCTTTGAGTATATTGCATATTAGTAATTGAGTGGGTTTTTTAAATTTTAATGCTTGCACTAAAATAGGTTTAAAAAAATGATCTTGGCTTTCTCTAAGCAACACATAGGACATATGTTCGGTTGAGAACTCTAATCTAATTTCAAGAACTGAGGATCTGATTAGTGTACAGATTTGCATCTATTACAGTGATTGCTAAGCATATATTGTTATAATTAAAATCTGTCAATTAAAAAGATTTTTAGACCTAATTGAGTAGTTTGAGATTTAACATCCAAGAAATTAAAATAAGGTTCCTTGTTTAGTAAGCGTCATGATGTATTAAACTTTCAAATATGGCTGATGTGGCCTGTTTTCTTTTTATTTATTTATTTATGTTTTAAATTTTTTTTTTTTTTTTTAAGGGAGGGAAGCAGGGAGAGGGGCAAAGGGAGAGGGGGAAAAAGAGAATCTTAAGTAGGCTATACCTCAAGCACAGAGCCCCAGGTGGGGCTCAATCTCACAACCCTGAGATCATGACTTGAGCCAAAATCAAGAGTCAGGCACTTAACCAGCTGAGCCACGCAGGCACCTCTAGGGATTGGAATTTTCAACTATGACAATTGGTAGTAGTTTGTCAAGATCCTGCAAGGGATTTTTTTTTTTAACTTGTCTCTTATTTATAGCACAAAATCTTACTGTACTTTTTCATTTGTTTATTCCATTTTTTTAACATATATGTATGTTTGTGTGTATATATTTGTGTGTGTGTGTGTGTGTATGGCACCATTATTGAGCACCTATGTATATTATTTAAGCATTTAGCTATAAATATTGAATAACATTGTTGCCCTTAAAGCTTATATTCTCATGTGTAAGCATATGCCAACTTTCTAAATAATTAAAATACTTCCATAGATTAATAAATGATTATATAGAAATGATTATATGAATTATATGAATGATTTTATAGAAAAAAACAAGGTGTTGGGATAGAAAGTAACTGGGGGCATTGGATAGAATAGGAAATTTTTTTTAAAAATATTTTATTTATTTATTTCACAGACAGAGATAGGCAGAGAGGCAGGCAGAGAGAGAGGGACGTAGGCTCCCTGCCGAGCAGAGAGCCTGATGCGGGGCTCGATCCCAGGACCCTGGGATCATGACCTGAGCCAAAGGCAGGGGCTTTAACCCACTGAGCCACCCAGGTGCCCCTAGAATAGGAATTTTTTATAGGGTAATCAAAGCAAGCCACTTTGAGAAGGTGTAATATTTGAATTAAGATCTGAGTGATGAGAAGGAGTTAGCTATGTGAGAATCCAATAAGAACATACCAGGCAGAGGAAGAAGCCCATGCTCCAAAGTGTAAACCAGCTGGTCGTAGTCAAGAGAAGGAAAGCTGTGACATAATGGGAAGGGGGAGATTAAACAAAATGAGGTCAAAGAGGTAGGCAGGGATTGGATCAAGTACAATTTTTAGGTTGGTGGTAAAAAGTTTGAATTTTTGGCTTAATTATAAAGGGAAGCCATTTTAGGGTTTTAAGTAGGAAAGTGATTTGATCTGATTTACTAATCAAAATTTGAGAATTACTTAGCTATTAATGGTTAAAGATCACTTCAAAGAAGCTCAAAGGAATTGGTTCGTTTGTTGCCATTTTTATTCATTCCTATGCCTTTTTTTTGACATTCATGAGATAATTTTTATAGTTTTCATAAAGTCTCCTACATAAAGTTTTCTACAAGTGATTAAATTATTAGCAGACATTTTAAAAAGGATCCTGGTTTTGGTCTTGGCATTTTAGATTTTTTTACATATGGTATAACAATTCAGTGATTCTTCCTATTAGAGAATCTTCTGAATTTGAAATGTTTTTTTGTTAAAGATCATATTGGGACCTGAAATAATAAATTTATCTCCTCTAATTCTCCACTTTCTCTGGCCCTCTCACACTCTCCCTCCCCATAAATGGGGGAAAACACTGGAGGTCTATCATCACTGTGAAGGAAGATAAATTAACTGAGCTGCTGTCCACCAAGTAGGTGCTGACAAGGCCCCAAATACATTTAAGTTTCTGTACCTTGCTTCAGCTGGTGGTGTGGGCCGGTGGTGATGGTTTTTTGTCTTCATCTTAACTTTGACTCTGCTTCTCTCTATCTGCCATTCCTTTCTCCCTCTTTCTCTCTGCTCTTTGAGATTTGTCTCTCTTTCCTGTGTTTGTATAGCCATTTCCCTCTGTCTTTGTGACTCTCTCTTCATTTTTGCTGACTCTGAAGCTGGCAGTCATCTCTCTTTCTGACTGCTTGTGTTTCCTCTTCACCCCTGACAATTTCCCCTTTCAGCAACTGGCTATAAAGAAATATGGCTTTGGACATTATCATTCTTTTCCTTTTTCCACTCTCTTCTATTCTTCTTATTTTTCCTCCCTTCCTGTTCTTCCTTCCACATTTGTTACTTTTGTCCTTTTTCTTCTTACTTCTTCTTTCTTCTTTAAATCAGACCTAGAGAGGAGAGACAGAGGTGACCCTACCCTCTACTAGCTTTTCTTCTCTTGTTGCCTTATTTCCCCCTTTGAGAACGTATAGAACTTTTGAAGATATTTACTAACTGGAAAAAGAAACAGCATGATTTGTACATTATATTATTTGGAATTTTAACCCTAGTAAGAGACTTTGGGACACTGGAAAGACTGTGGACTGATTTACAGATGTAACATTAGATCTTTAAATCCCTTCTTTTAACTGTAAGACATTGAACAAATTATCTAACTTCTTTGTCCTCATCTTATAAAATTAAACACCTTTTCAGATTTGTTTTGGAAGTTAATTGAGAGTATCTACATTAAACAAGAGGAGATATAATATCCTATTTATTTAATCATTCAATAAAAGCTCTTTTCCTCCCTTTTCCCCCCTCTATGTGGAGTCATTTTCGTGAAGAGAGAAGCAAACTAGAATTAACGATTGTTATCTGTAACTGAATCTGAAGTAATTGAGATACTCTGAGTCACATTTCTACTCAGACACCCAGTGCTAGGGGATCTTGGAGCAAAATATTGACCTTGGTTATAATGGTCTTAGGTTAATATATCAGTTGTGTTCATTTGTGTATGTATGTTTGTGTATTTAATAATTTTTGTTGTATAACCTGCCTTTTTCTAACAGCCTATGGCATTTTACTAAATCATCTTTGATATTACTGTCTCATTACATAGTTTCTAACAATTAGTTGTGTAGATATGTTATTACATAATTATCATTTCAATGAGAAATTTCTTTAGTCATTTATAACCTATTTTTTTAAATTTAATTATCATACTTTTATTGAATGTCTCTTATCTGCCTGGGCACACATTCTGGACAATGATGTATGAACAAGTACAGTGTGGGTCAGCTTAATTTTATGATGGAAATTCCTGCAGTTGTTTAAATGCCATTGGGGAAAATATTTAATGCTTCAAAAAATATGCACATTATATTAAGTGAAAGAGCAGGTTATCATATAGTATCTATAGTTGGATCCTGTTTTTATATAAAAAAATAAATAAATATATATAGGGAAAAGCATGCATAGCACAAAGCCTGGAAAGATAGTCACCAAAATGTTGTGAGTGCTGAAAGTTGTTTTTGTTTTTATAATTTTTTATTTTTTTATGAACATATAATGTATTATTAGCCCCAGGTTTACAGACTTCACAGCACTCACCATAACACATACCCTCCCCAATGTCTATAACCCTACCACCCTCCCCCGCTCTCCGAAACCCTCAGTTTGTTTTGTGAGATTAAGAGTCTCTTACGGTTTGTCTCCCTCCCGATCCCATCTTGTTTCATCATTTATTCTTTTCCTACCCCCCAAGCCCCCCATGTTGCATCTCCACTTCCTCATATCAGGGCGATCATATAATAGTGGTCTTTCTCCGATGGACTTATTTCGCTAAGCATAATACCTTCTAGTTCCATCCACATCGTTGCAAATGGCAAGATTTCATTTCTTTTGATGGCTGCATAGTATTCCACTGTATATATATACCACATCTTCTTTATCCATTCATGTGTTGATGGACATCTAGGTTCTTTCCATAGTTTGGCTATTGTGGACATTGCTGCTATAAACATTCGGGTGCACGTGCCCCTTCGGATCACTACGTTTGTATCTTTAAGGTAAATACCCAGTAGTGCGATTGCTGGGTCATAGGGTAGTTCTATTTTAAGCTTTTTGAGGAACCTCCCTGCTGTTTTCCAGAGTGGTCGCACCAGCTTGCATTCCCACCAACAATGTAGGAGGGCTTCCCTTTCTCCGCATCCTCGCCAGCATCTGTCATTTCCTGACTTGTTAATTTTAGCCATTCTGACTGTATAACCTATTTTTGATGGGAATTTTAAATTGTATTACTCCAATGAGGTTTCTGAGGCCTTACTCATTTTATTATACATTATATTCAGTCGTTAAACTGCATGTAACTTAAAAACTTTATTGATTTTAACAGTAAAATATGTACATTGTAGAAATATTAATCTGGAAATGTAAAAGTAAAAGGAAATTAAAATCATATTTAATTTTAGTCTTGGTGATATTACTCCATTTTTATATGAATATTTAAACACCCCAACATCCAACATATTTATATATAACACAAATAATGCTTTATAGTTTGATATCCTATTTTTTTCACTTTATTTGCTTTATATTGTGAATATCTTTAAAATTATTCAAAGGCATAATTGTAAATGGATATATAGCCTCCCATTTTATGGCTATACCATAATAACATCTATTATTACACTTCCCATTATTTCAAATTTTTCACAATTATAAACAATTCGATAACATCTTTATTTTAGGATTGATTCTTTGAGTGGGATTACTAAATCAGAGGGATTAGTATTAATATTACAAATATTTTTTGGTACCTATAATTGATACAGAATACTCCAAAGGTTTTTACTAATTAACTCTATCTAATTTTAGGATTATGCCTCCTCATAGCCTGTGCTATTTTCCTAGCATATGTGGTCCGGTTCTATGGATGCCTTTCAGACTCTGGCACATTGATATAACAGATTCTATCTAATATGTCTAAGAATTAGAAAACAGTAAAAGGACATAATACTTAAGTGCATTGAAAGTACTTCAGAATCCTGAGGATCAACATTATGAAGTTAGCTATCATTGTACTCTCAGTTTCTGGATATGTAGGTTGATGAGATTTCTATCATAAATATATATAAAATGGATAGCAGTTAGTGCTACTGCTATTGTTGTTGTAATACATTTTAACAGAGTTTGTTATATATGAAACATTCTCCTTGTCTTATATGTAAGTCTGTATTCTTTCTCGTTCTTGTTCCAGCACCTTTCCAGAACAATGCAGGGTGATCATCCTTAAAAATGTCTATACTACTTCTCTTTGTCATTTATTTGGTGAACTACATTATTACTGATTTCTAATTTAACTTTGTTGTAGTCAAAAACACACTCTGAATTCAGTTTTGAAATTTCTCAAGACTTTATGCCTCATAATGTGGCCTATCTTGATGAATGTTCCATGTACACTTGGAAAGAATGTTCATTTTCTAGTTTTGGGGTTTGGTATTTTATAAATTTCAGTTGAGTTGGGTTTGGTTTTTTTTTAAGATTGTATTTATTTATTTGACAGAGAGAGAGAGCATAAGCAGGCAGAGTGGCAAGCATAGGGAGAGGAAGAGTCAGACTCCCGCTGAGCAGGGGAGCCCAGTGTGGGGCTCAGAGTCTCAGGCCCGTGGGATCATGACCCAAGCTGAAGGCAGCCACTTAACTGACTGAACCACCCAGGCACCCCTTCATTTGAGTTTTAAATTGGGCTAATAGTGTTCAAATTTTCTTCATCCTTCCTAATTTGTCTATATCTTCTGTCAGTTACTGAGAATAGTGTTAACATTTCAATCTATAATTTGTGTTTATGTTGGTCACTTTTTTGCTTCTCTTAAAGCTCTACTATTAGATCTGTAAACATGGAAGAGCCTTATGTGTGTTTGATGAATTGATGTTTTTATCTGTTATGTAATGTCCTTCTTTTCTTGGTGCTAATCCTTATTCTGGAGCCTGCTTTGATGATATTAACAACACCGCTCCTGTTTTCTTAGTTTTGCATGGTGCATCATATTTTACCCCTTTACTTTTAACCTAATATTTGTGAGCTTATATTTAAAGTTTGTCTCTTGCACATGTCAGGATGCCTGGGTGGCTCAGTTGGTTAAGCGTCTGCCTTGGACTTAGGTCATGATCTTGGAGTCCTGGGACTGAACCCTGCATGGGGCTCCCTGCTCAGTGGGAGTCTGCTTCTCCCTCTACTCCTCCCCACCGTGGGTGCTCTCTCTCAAATAAATAAATAAAATCTTTAAAAGTAAATAAAGTGTGTCACTTGCATATGTATACATTTGGCTCTTGCTTTTATTTTATCTAGCTTGACAATATTTGGCTTTTAATTCTCATGTGATTTCTCTTTTCTTTCTCTTTTTTGGGGGAAGGGACAACTTCACCCATTTCTTTCACTCCAGTCCCCATCTCTGACAATCACCAGTGACAAATTTATTTCATCTTTTCCTATTGGGATGCCTTTTTCATCTTTTTCTTGCCTAATTGCTCTGGCCAGGACTTCCAATACTATGTTGAACAGAAGTGAAAAGAGTGGGCATACTTGTCTTGTTTATGATCTTAAAGGAAAAGCTTTCAGCTTTCCACCATTGAGTATGATGTTAGCTGTGGGCTTGTTACATGGCTTTTATTATGTTGAGATACATTCCTTCCATACTCACTTGTTGAGAGTTTTTTAATGCTTTTTTTGCTTCTATTGAGTTGACCATGTAACTTTATGCTTCATTTTGTTAATGTAGTGTATTTCTGTCAACGTGTAATCTCTGCCTTTTAATTCCCACTGCTATCCCCTCCCCTTCCTTTTTGCCTTCATATTTTAGATTGAATACATTTTTAGAAACCTGTTTGATCTCTTCTATCAGTGTTTTTTTCTGGTGGTTCCTTTAGGGATTACAGTATGCATTATTAAGTTTTTACATTCTGCATGAACTAGTAGTATATCACTTTACATGTAACATAACCTTGAAGCACTGCTTTGTGTTTAGTCCTTTGTATTAATGTTAACATACATCTTATTTCCAAATATGTTACAGGCCTCATTGTAAATTATTAATATTGCTTTAAATAATCAGTTATCTTCAAAGAAACTAAGCAACAAGGGGAAAAATCTTTTATATTTGCCCACTAATTTACCATTTTTGGCATTCTTTGTTCCTCCATATTTTTCCTGGTATCTCTTTCAGTCTGAAGAACTTCATTTTAACACTTCCTATAGTGCAGCTCTATTGGGACAAAATCTCTCAGCACTGTATGTGGAAATGACTTATTTTGCCTCTGCTTTTGAAAGACCTTGCTCAGGCTGCCATAACAAAATACCATAGACTCAGTGGTATATTTAACAGAAATTTATTTTCTGATAGTAAC
The DNA here is from genome assembly GCF_002288905.1 of Enhydra lutris kenyoni. Classification (NCBI taxonomy): domain Eukaryota; kingdom Metazoa; phylum Chordata; class Mammalia; order Carnivora; family Mustelidae; genus Enhydra; species Enhydra lutris. The sequence continues at coordinate 39,666,890 of NW_019154089.1, read as the reverse complement.
AAATTTATTTTCTCATAGTTCTGGAGGCTAAAAGTTTAAGATCCAAATGCCAGGATGGTTGGTTTCTGATTAGGTCAATTTCCAAAGCTTGTAGATGGCTGCCTTCTCACCTTGTCCTCACAACATGGCAGAGAGGTTTGGCGGGGGGAGAGAGAAAAAGAGAATGAGAGTGAATGTGAGCATGTGGGTGGGCGTGAGCAAACAAGTGCTCAGGTTTCTCTTCTTTTATAGGTACTAATCTCATTATAAGGACTGACATCATAACTCATCTAACCCAGATTACTTCCCAAAGGCTCATCATGTCTCCAAATACCATCATATTTGGGGTTAAGCCTTTAATACATAATTTATGGGGCAAGGGGACACTGATTGTTAGAGACATTCTGTCCATAACAACCTTCTCATTGGATATAGGTTGAAGGTTTTTATTCTTCTAGGTTGAAGGTTTTTATTTTAACACTTTAAATATGCCATTCCATTTTCTTTTTTTTTTTTAATTGTGGTATATATATATAACATTTTAGCCATTTTTAAGTATACAATTCAGTGGCCTTAAGCTCATTTAAAATGTTATGCAGCCGGGGTGCCTGGGTGGCTCAGTGGGTTAGGTCTCTGCCTTCAATTCAGGTCGTGATCTCAGGGTCCCGGGATCGAGCCCTGCATTGAGCTCTCTGCTCTGCAGGGAGCCTGCTTCCCCCTCTCTGCCTGCCTCTATTTCTACTTGTGATCTCCCTCTCTCTCTGTCAAAAAAAAAAAGTTGTACAGCCATCACCAGTATCTATTACCAGAACTTTTTCATGATCCCAAACAGAAACTCTGAACCCATTAAATAATAACTCTCCATGACGCACTTCCCCATGTCGCTGGTAACCTTTATTATACTATCTGTCTCTATATCATTGGCTCCTCTTACAAATATAATCACACAATATTTGTCAAAGGGGAGAAAGACCTGTGGGGAGCGGGAGAGGGATGCTGGGTCTCATACTCTGGAAGGTACCCGAAGTCCCCTTTGTGCTTTGGTGTTCTCCCTTCACTGTTAATAAACTTTGTAGTAAACTGGTCTTGGTACTCTCGTTGAAAATTAGTTGACCATATATGCAACTTTTTATTTTGGAGCTGTCTGTTCTCTTTCATTGCCTTGTATCTGCTCTTATACCAGTACCACACTATTTCAAATACTATAGCTTTGTAATAGGATTTTTTTTTTTTTTTAAGATTTTTATTTGACAGAGACAGTGAGGGAGAGAATATAAGCAGGGGGAGTGAGAGAGGGAAAAGTAGGCCCCCGAGGAGCAGGGAGCCCATTATGGGGCTAGATCCTAGGACCCTAGAATCATGACCCACGCCAAAGGCAGATGCTTAATGGCTGAGCCACCCAGGTACACCTGTAATAAGTTTTGAAATCAAAATGTTTTCATCCTCCAACTTGTTCTTTTATTTCAAAGTTGTTTTGAAGCAGAAATTCCATATGAATTTGGTGATGAATTTTTCTGTTTCTGCAGAAAACATCACTGAGATTTTGATAAGAGTTTGCATTGGATCTGTAGACTGATTTGGGTAATGCTGTCATCTTAATAAGACTTCCAATCCATGAATATGACATGTCTTCCCATTTATTTTTGTCTTCTTTAATTTCTTTAAGCAGTTTTTTGTAGTTTTCTGTGTACATGTCTTTCACCTTCTTGGTTAAGTTTATTCCCAGGTATTTTATTCTTTTTGATACTATTGTAAATGGAATTGTTTTCTTAATTTTCTTTTCATATTGTTTATTAGTAGCATTTAGAAACACAATAGGCTTTGTGTATGTTTTCTTAATCCTACCACTTTGCTGAACTTATATGTTAGCTGTAACAGGTTTTGTGGGTGTATATGGAGTCCTATAAATATGTGAACAGAAATAATTTTACTTCATTTCTAATTTAGATACCTTTTATCTTTTTTTTTTTTTTGAAGATTTTATTTATTTATTTGACAGAGAGAGAGATCACAAGTAGGCAGAGAGGCAGGCAGAGGCAGAGGTGGGGGAAGCAGGCTCCCTGCTGAGGAGAGAGAGACTGATGTGGGGCTCCATCAAAGGACCCTGAGATCATGACCTGAGTTGAAGACAGGGGCTTAACCCACTGAGCCACCCAGGCGCCCCTGGATACCTTTTATCTTGCCTGATTGCTCCTCTTCAGAACTCTGCTTCATAAATATTTGTTTCCTCACCAGCCCTAAACTCTGATTACCTTCTCTGCTTAGAGAGTACTGTGTTCTGCTTGGGCTTCACAGTGGTCTACAGTGTGCTTCCAGGCATAGAACTGAGACAGTTAAGGACGACATCATGAATTCTTCTTTTAGGGATTATAGTATGATTCTGCCTACTATCCAGTTGTCCAATATCTGAAAATAGTTGCTTAAAATAACTTTCCCAGTTTTGTATGGCAGGAGCAAATCTGATAACAATTAACTCCATCATGGATGGTGGGGAAAGTCCACATACTTACACATTGTGACAATTCTTTTACAATAATGGCTTTGTTGATGAATCTTTTCCTTTGTTTTAACCTACCTTTAAAAATTTGTTCAGCTACTGATTCTCTCAGTTCTTTCTATAAAACATAATTACTGACACCCCAACACACTCTATACAATGGCTTAGTTTAGGTTTCATTTTAGTATACTACAAGACTCTCTCAGTAATTGAGTCATACGCTTACCAAGACCTGAGTTGTGTTTGTTTCCACAAGTTTCTATGCCAGTCTTACTTGAAATTGTAATTATATAATTTAATTGAATACTATGATCTGATTGCTATATAGGGAACAAAGAATACTTTGTAAAGAATGGTGAATTTCTAATAAACAGTTTCTATCAAATTAGATGGAGGTGAAACAATTACAAAAGATTGCCATGTGAAAGAAAATCACAAAATTCTAAACAGATTTTGGACCCAAAGTGTTTCACAAATATCTTTAAATTCTAACTTTACATTTAAGAAACCAAAACTATAAATTGTAGGTGACATATTTTCTTGGTGGCTTGTGGAAGAAATGACACTTCAAATTTAATCACTAGACCTGTGCTCAAAGAAAAAGTACTGGCCCTATTATCAAAAGAGTGTACATCTATGCTTTTTGAGTTACAATACAATGTTTAAGGGTGAATGTATATGTAGGCACATACATACACATGTGCATGTATGTATTTACTTATGTAGGAGTCTCTTATCGTCACTAATATTGTCAGTTGACTATCATTTCCTAAGCCAAAAAGGAGACTTCTGTTGGGTACTTTCACTTTTATCTTACACTAAATTAACAAGGAATTGTCTTATACAGTTTATGTGCCTCCTCACAATCTAGTTTGACTTCATATCGTTGCCTCTTGAATATTGCTTTATTAAACAAGAAGCATTTAGCTTTGAATCCATTATTTTCTATTACTTCCAGCTTCCTTTCCAGATTTAATTAGTTTCATTTATTGCTTAAACCATCTCTTGATTTTAAGAAGTTTATCTATCTTCTTTTCCTTTTCCTTGATATTTTGTGCTGTGGCTTTTGTAATAATTCTTAATGTATGTTGTGTGTATGTCAGCCTTTTAATTTGTTACCAGGGTATGAGAAGCACTATTTGATTAAAAAATAACAAATCGGATCTTTACAAACTAATGCATTTTGTGAGTTCCAAGTGTATAGTGGCTACACTTTCTTGTCCTTTTATTTCAGTTTCTTAAAAAGCTTCTACATGCCTGATATAGCTGCATGTCTTAGTGATTTAAAAATTCAAAATCTTCTGGAGCATTGGATTAAAAAGTAAAAAAAAAAAGTCTTTTTAATAATTAAAAAGATCATTTTATTATAAGTTTCTTCTTGTCAATTAAAAAAAATATTAGCTTACTAACCTTCAGAAAGCTTCAGTGAAGCATATTGGTCTTCACTGAGGCAGTATTGATCATTTATTTGTAAAGCATGATATTTTTAGTAACTTTCAGTTGTTTCAAAGTTAGTAGAAAACAAAGATTGCTTCAGGTGTTTCCTTATAAAAGTGATTGATATGTTCCAGTGGATTTTCCTGATTTGGGGGAGAGAAGTTTATTTCTACATCAATTTTAAAAAATTGTAGCATTTTTTAAAAAAGATTTTTATTTATTTGACAGAGAGACACAGTGAGAGAGGGAACACAAGCAGGGAGATTAGGAGAGGGAGAAGCAGGCCTCCCGCTGAGCCGAGAGCCCGATTGGGGTGGGGGGGGGCTTGATCCCAGGGCCCTGAGATCATGACCTGAGCCGAAGCAGACGCTTAATGACTGAGCCACCCAGGCACCTCTAAAATTGTAGCATTTTGAAAAAAATTTTAGTATTCTGTCATAAAATAGCAGCTTAGTAGACTTGATTTGCCTATGCCATATGTCAAATTATTAACTACAAAATAGAACTATGTACAATACAAATCTGAAAATATTTGCAATCCTTATACTATCATGTTGAGGAAGAATTTATTCTGCCCTTCAGGGTTCTTCTAGATGAACTAAGAATCAAGTTTATTTGAGACAGTTAATAGGAGAAAACCAAATTTAATAGGGTACATATGGCAATTCACATGACATGGAATTCCAAAGACAGTTGAGCAATATGATGCTTTTATGAGCTAAGGAGAGGGTAGGAGTCTGAGGATACAAAGGGGAGAAAGACCATTAGCAGTAAACTAAGAAGAGATGTTTTATAAAAACCCCAAAAGTTCCCTCATTTTATAGGTAAGTTTCTTAGGTGAAGAGGAATCTGTTAATAGCTCTCTTTCTGGTATAAGTAGGCAGTTAAGGGGGAGGTAAAGAGCTTTTCCTAAATCTGCTGAGTTTTGATGGCTTTTAATTCAAAATAATGTTCATGCCAAATTGGCCTATTTTGAGGTCACTTGCTGTTGGTCCCTACAATTATAAAGAGATTGTATGTTTGTATGAGTTATATTTGGGGCAGTTAATTAGATTTTGGGCAAGTGTTACCTTCTTATTCTGGTTTCTTCTTGTAGCTGCTCTTACAAAGTAACATAATATCATTTGGGTTAATTTTGAGGAAATTTTGTTAATTTTTTGGTATGTTCTTATGAGTCAGACACCAAACTCATCCTCTCCTTTATAGTTTTCTGTGAAAAGACACTAAATAAATTTAAGTTGATTAATATACACACAGGTTTATATATAATTGTATAATATATAATAGATAAGTAATAAAAATGTAATAATATATCTATATTTAATTATATATTATATATTATATATGTAAATATATACTATATACAATAATAAATAAATATTATATATTAATATATACACAGAAATACAGTTTCTGTGCCTTGATAGAATAAGTGGAAGTTGGCCTACCTTGTTGGTGGTAATATAAAATGTGACCACAGTTTTGGAAAGCAATTTGATAGCATTTCACAGAGCATGAAAATTCTTACAACCTTCACTTCATCAATTCTATCCTCAGTGACAATTAAAGGAATTAATTTACTGGAGTTTTCATTGCAGTATACTTGAAAGGCAGAGATAGTGAAACAATTTGATTTTTCAGTAATGAGGAATTGTTGCAGATTGATTTATCATAGCCACTAATTTAGGAAATAAATGGGTGAGTCCCCGTGCACTGCATCGCCAACTGCTCTGTCCCAGGGATTCCTGAGGGGGCTGGACAAATCAGAAGCCTAGCTTCTGGCTGTGTTTGCCAACACTATTACTGAAAAAAATCGTTTGCAAGAGAAGCCTATATATAACTCAAGAGACAAGGGTTTGGAAAAGAGAAAGGGAGAAATTTAATTCAGGTGCCTGTAGCCTTTGGAAGTGGCAGACTCAAGCCTTAACAGCCTACCTCTCAGCTGGCAAAATGGAGATCTAGAGTTTTATAGGGAGAGTTTGGTGGTGGGGTTCCATACAAGAAAGCAAGCAGAGAGTGTATGGTCATGGGTAGCAGTCAGTATGTGTTTAGCCCATGATCCTATATAGGTTGGGAATGGGATGTGTGGGGTGTGCTCTTCTGGGTATTCCCATTGCTAATCTGGGGTTTTCTCGTCTGGTGGTTGGAATGTTGTAGTCATTACAAAATATCTTTGTCAACACCTAAAGAAAATGCAGTAAGAAATAAGCACAGTAGGTTTTAGTTAGAAAATGAGTTAAGCGGTCTCGTCTATTTCTGGTTAACTATTGATGTCTGTAGTTTAGCAAGAGGGCTGACTGACAAAATTGGCTAAGACATTGTGATGTATCAACTTAATAGATTTTTAATGAGGCCATGAAAACAAATGTGAACGCTGGGTAACTACATGTTTAAAAAGGTAGTGATGTGATAACCAGTGCAAAATATTATAACTATGTAAAATGGATATGTATATAGATAATTATTGGTAGTTAAGAAAACAGTTGCTAGTAAGTATGTGGATATATTTTTATAACTTTCTCTTTAATATTGTTACATAGTTCACCAGTATCAGTGAAATCATAGGTATCCTGAAGGAGTCATCTTCTGTGTCCCTCTTTGGTCAGGTATTTTCTGATACCTTTTTACCTTTAAAACCTGATTGAATCCTTCCAAACAGTGCTATGACATAGGCTCTGTGATACAGTTTTTAAAGTAGGAAACTGACATACAGAGAGCTTAAACAGCTTGTTAGTACTGCACAGGTAGCAGACAGTGCCTGGAATTCCTCCAGATTCAGATAAATCTCGTCCAGATTTATCTGAATTATACTTCCTTGCTCTTAACTGGTATTGTATTTCACAGTATGATTATTTAGTTATTTCTCCCACACATCACCCGCACCATGGGTTCACAAATTGTAAACTTACTCAGGAATAAAAATTTTGTCTTTATATGCTCTGCATCCCCTGGCGTAATTAACTTGGCATAGTAGGATCTTTGATTTGGAGTTGAAACAAATAAGGGTAAATTATATCTTATTCTTTCAATTTCATGAATCATAGGTTTACCCGTGTGTTTTCATACTTAATAAAGCCAATTTAACATATATTTTACTCAGTGTTTTTGATGTATAAAACAAATGGGACATTCAGCTCTATAAAAAGTATATTTTTCTCTCCAGACCTGAAGCAACTTACTGACTCTAATTATAAAAAACCCTTTATTGTATTTTGATTAGTAACTCAGTTTTCAGGGAAGATAGGAGATTTTCTGCATCTTAACACCAGTTTTATATTATTCACCCTGTCCTTTTTAAAAAGTTCAATATTAATTTTCATGAAAATAGAGATGATGTTTGTACTGTTTTGAGCATTGTGTCCAGTAACTAATACATAGTAGGTGCTGAAAAATGGTGTTGAATAAATGAGATACATTCTTTTTATTGTCTAAGATAAACATTTTACATACGTTAGTCATCATTTTACCTCATTTAGTTGATTTTATGGATGGTGAATTAAGAAAAAAAAAAGATGGTGAATTAAGAAAAGTTCGTTAATTTGCCACAGTTGTGGGTTGGGATTCTCCTAACCTAATTTGACTTACTTAGCCCTTTGCTTTTAACCATTGCTCCTGCTCAGAAGAATCTAGGAGTAATGAAAATAGTTTGAGATTGAGAAACTTCTCTAATTCTTAGTTTTTTACTTGTTTTATGTTTTGCAGTCATTTGCATGTTGCTATTTGTATCTAAACATTTTATTTAAAACTTAACTTTTGGTTTCCTGATAGCCTTGCCTACTATGCAAAGTGTAATGTTACATTCCAACACTGGTTTCATCACCTGGTTGGATTCCCACATCAATGTATTTTTGCAGTTTTTATTTGTATCTGAATTTTTATGGCCCCTAACTTTTTAGAAGTGCTTAAAGATCTTCCGTGATAAGTAAATACATTTGGTTATTCTGTCAACTCTATTTTTCAAATTGTAAAATTTATTTTGTAAAATGTCCTTCATTATTTATGAGACCATTTAATGAGTTTTCTTGTACTAAGTATCTGTAGGGTACTTGAAAAGAAGTTTTTATTACAGATCTAAAATTATTTTCTTTTTAAAATCTTTTGTGGTTGAAGTAGAATATAAACGCAATCTTCAAATTTAGATCAGTTTTAGCCCTGGAATAAATTTAAATACATAATTGGTAACTAAAAGCTTGCAGTAGACAAAGTTCCTGTAACAGTATTTGTACTTAATATCCCAGTATATTCTGCCTTAAAACTTTTCAACATTGATCCATACATGCAATTTAGTGAACTTCTTACCAAAAAGCCTGGTTAAAATTTTGGCTCTTCTGGATGTACTGGGAAATCTATCAAAAATTCCCCAAAGTAGTGAAAGCCTTTTTCATTTATTTCTCTTTATGACAAGTGTAAACTATTAAGGTTAAGTGGGTGGGGCAACTGGAAGTAATTACTAAGGCCAGTGGCATTTTTGTGGTTTAATAAAGGCAGAAGCTAATTATTCAGTTTTTATTTAAGTGAAATGGTGCCAAAAAGGAGGTTCCTGCAGAGCAGCTGCACTCCTTCAGTGTTACCCTAATTTACCAAAGACACAACTGTCACAAACAAAACTTTTAAACTTGATATATAGCCACAAAAGTAAGGAGGCTTTTGTTTGGAGTGCATGCAGAAGAACTCCTTTATACAAATCAACCGGCAGATGACGGACAATGATGAAAATTTGATTCTTTGAAGTCATAATAGTCATTGAAATGTGTGAAATTCTGGTATTGAAAAGAGAGCGACCAGCAAGACTCTAAATCCTGGGTGGTTGCAAGAAGCTTGCTGGGAGGTTTTTCTGCATTTTGACACCAACTTCCCATTGCTTGTTCCCTGCTTCCTTTGTTTAAAAAAAAAAAAAACAACAACAACAACAACAAAAAAAAACAGTTGAATTCACACAACATAAATGGGGACAGTTGATAACCGAATCATACAGTTTTTATATGGAAAACTAATATTTTATAATGGAAATTGGTATTTGAAAGAATAAAGTTCATTTTCATGTGCTGGCATATACTTTATTAATGATTTTTAAAATTCCTCCTCCATTTAACTAGACTTGTGAACTAGAAAGTCAGATGTAAGCTCTTCCAGAATTTAAAATTGTGGAAGAGATGGGTGCTGAAAGACTGGAACTTCAGAATTATGATATTCATCTTTTCGGTAGCAAATATCTGAATGCCCTTCAGTCTGCAAATCATTAATTATTGTTTCTTAAAATTGCATTATTGTACCTAAGGTTGTGTTTGTGAAACTTAAGATAGTGGTATTCTTTAATATTTGGAATATAGGTTTTATGCTTGACTCATCTGTTTAAAAGTAAAAGTTTTAAAATTCAGAAATTAGCGTGTATTATCTGAAGGGTAACTTGATTTATTAGAATTTATAGGTAATTATTAGCTAGTGAGTCTTGAGTTTCTTCAGGTAAAAACTTCAAGGCTTGTTACTCATCCAATGTGATTTAGCTTTTTTGTAGTCACAGAAAATTATGAATTGTTGTTTATAAATATTTTACCGATAAAATGAGAAATCTATAAAAGCAGTATTGACATCTTCAGGGCATTTGTATCTTTTATAAGTGGGTTTTTAAAAAAAACCACAGGTGATCTGTATTGCAATACCAACATAGAAATCTAGAGATAATGTCTTTGGTTCAGTATAGTTTAGTTTGCAGATGTTTTATTTATTTATTTTGAGGGAGAACAAAGAATTCAAAACACAAGTAAAGATTTCAACATAGTGCTTCATAGTTCTTTTCAAGTATTACATTGTTTTAATGGAATCTTGGAGTGGGAGCTTTTAGCCCATTGAAATGTGGCTTAAAGGACAGGTTCTTCTGTCACTAGCTGAAGCTGTGTGGATGAAATGATAACAATAGTGTCGTAATGCATTTTAAAAGTGTGAGAAATCAGTTTGTCTAGACTAAGAGTGTGCCTACAGGGACTAGGAATTTTAGAGCCTCTGTGCCCTTTAGGTGTCAAGTATGTGAGCGATGCCAAAGCCTTTTCATCCTCCGTCTTTGGCCGCAGCTCAACTCCACTGCAGTACCTTACAGGTCTCCTGCAGGCAAAAACAGGGATTCTGGGTCAGGACAACTTAGGCTTCAAAATTCAGGAACTTATTTGTGCCAGTGCCAACTTTAAATTGGGGAATGATAGCAATTAAAAAAAAAATGCCATACTTTGAGAAGCCATGGAAGCCCTGATAGTTCAAAATAAAAAGAGCTTAGCAACATTTTATAGCCACTTGAGAGGTTTTCCATCCTTAAAAAAAAAAAAAAAAAAAAAGAAAACCAAAAAAATTGTCCTTTTCTAGGTTAATAGTACAAATCAAGAAATGCCATTTCCTTTTTTAAAAAGTTTTTTTAAAAATCATTTTGGCATTTATTTATCACAATATAGGAGGTTATAAAGAAAAAGTAAATGTTTCCTATAATCTCATCTTCCTGAGCTAATTAGTGTTGAGTTTTAATACATTTCCTTTCCTGTAAGTCTTAAAGAGGAGCTAATTTATAGCTGTAGTTTTTATGAACTGAGCATGGAGGGTTTGCTGTGGAATTTGAAAAAGATGCCTCACCCTGTAATTTTGTAACACACTTACATTGTTTGTTTATAAGCCACTTCAGCTCTAGTTGAGAAAATACGACTTTAATATAAAGATATATAATATTAAAGAATAAGTTAATATGGTGGATTTTTGAGGACTTCCCAGGAGTCTCTTTCAGGTCTTGAGTAGAGAAATATGCTTCAGAAAGTCATCAAATATCATCATACCTGAAATTTCTTTGAAATTGAAATTGAAATTTCTTAACTTGACAATTAAAACTTACCAGTTAAAATTTATATTCATACATTTAAAAATTATGAACCAGTTATACTTACTTTGCTTTTATTTTATCCTGTATGCAAAGAAACTTTAAAAATGTAGGTGCATACTAGAAATGCATATTTGTATAAATATTTGTATGGATTGTTTTTGGTTGTTTCTGCAAACAGACAAGCTGTGACAAAGTAACCACACCTAATTAATTATTGGTGCAAGTAGAAAGGTATTGTGTTAAGCAGAAGATTGATTGGAAGCCAGCTAAAATAACTTAAACAATTTTGTAAAATCTGTGAGTAGGAAGACTAGTGCAGTCAGAAATACATTTAGTATTTTCCCAATACATACTGCAGCACCAAGTATTAATACTAATTATTTGGTCCATAGCATCGTTTAGAATGGAACTATAAATAAACATTCATCTTCTTTAGCAGGTATATTACAATGAAATTGAAATTCACAAAATTTCCTGGTTTTCACAAATTTGGTATCATTTTCATGTTAACTGTTATTTTTAACCAGTTATTTAAAATTTACTTTAGTAAATGAATCATGATGTTATAATGATCTTACTTTGATTACCATTGGTATCAAAATGGTAATCAAATAATCAAATAATGGTATTACTACCATTACTGAATGGAGACTTAAACTCTGAATTACTTTACTCTTTTGTTTCCTGATTTTTACTATATTTGATAAATAGGTCTAATCTGAGGCATCAAAATTATGTGCATTTATCAGTTGAGCATTTGTTACTGGATAAAAATTATTTTTAAAAATGTCAAGAAAGTTACCATTGTCTTCATTTCACATTTCTGTAAAAATTTTGTAACTTTTCGGCTTACTTTTTCAGAATAGATTTGAAAAAGAAATTCATTGGAATTGAGTTTGAAAATGAAATTGAAATGAAATTTGCTTTTCATTAGATTTCACCAAAGGGAGATAAAATGCTAATTAAAGTTGTTAATTGATTTTGTTTACCAAAAGACTAAGGCCTTCCTTTAAAGGAAATGCCTTGTTGTAAGCAGTTTGACACTGAAATCACTGGTAATAGATTTTTTTCTATTTAAAAATTACTAATTTTTAAAATCTCCTTACTTTTAATATCCATTCACATTTTTTTCTCTGCTTACTAGTTACACCAGCTCATGCAATAAGAATCTACTGACGCCAGGCTCTTCTACCAGCAAACTCTTTAGAAATTGCCAATGCTTTGTTGGATAGAAGGGACCTAAACTGTTTTTCATGAACCCTTTCCCACTGTACCCTAACACTCCACCCAATATACCTTTTCCATATATCAAAATAGCAACTTATAGGGTAAAACAGTACAGTAGTGAAGTCAGAAAGCCAAAAACCCTAGTTTATAAATCTGAATAGAATTGCATGGGTGTACAAAGCAGTAAAAGTACATCAGAGTGCATATGGGCTGTTGGAAATGTGTTTGCTTGTTTTTCTGTAGGATATCACCACTTTAACTGGTGTTCCAGAAGAGCATATCAAAACTAGAAAAGTCAGGATCTTTGTTCCTGCTCGCAATAACATGCAGTCTGGAGTAAATAACACAAAGAAATGGAAGATGGAATTTGATACCAGGGAGCGATGGGAAAATCCTTTGATGGGTTGGGCATCAACGTGAGTACTTTGGTTTAATTTGAATATTGTTTTCTGCTCTTTGTAGATTTTCCTTGTAAATATATTGAAGTGTAAATTTTTTCTTGTATACTTTTTGAGGCCATATGTGTAGGTATCTTGTTCAATGACAGACATATGTATTACATTTACATATATATATTTAGTATTCATGTTAAGTGGGGCCCAGCACAATAAATCCTAGAAACAGTCTTTTCAGAGTACTGTTTATTGAATGAAATGGCTGACAGTGTGAGCACTGTTAGTATGGCCCCAGATGATGTATATTAGTTTTAGATACAATGTGTGAATAGTGTTAAAAATAATTTAATGACACTTTTATTTATTTTTTTGGTCGTTGTTTGTAAGGAGAAGAGTTTAGAAATTAGCTATTTTGAGGGAAACTTGTAAGTTCCTGTGATCTTGTGATTAACAAATTTACAGTGCATTGGAATAAAGTGGTTATAAATTCTGTGGCACCAGTGAAGTAAGTCAGTGACCTAAATCTCTGTGGTGGAATAAAATTCAAATGTTAAATAGCAGGACTACCTCTAGCTGAATTAAAGTTGCTCTTACTAGAGAAAACAGCCAGATAAGCTAGAAAATGATCAGTCTTGTTGAGACTCCTAGAATACTTTATATCCAGTCTGTAGTTGAAAGTGGTTATCTGTTTAAATTATGTCTAATGGTAGAAAAGCATGATATTTAATATCTTATCCCAAGTACCTGGGAGAGTTTTTGTTAAAAATGTCTGCCATGCTGCAATTTAAATAGAACTGTAGGGGCTCCTGGGTGGCTTAGTTGGTTCAGCCTCTGCCTTTGGCTCAGGTCGTGGTCCCAGGGTACTGGGATTGAGCCCTGTGTTAGGCTTCCTGCTCAGCACAGTGTTTGCTTCTCCTTCTCCCTCTCCCTCTCCCCCAACACGTGCTTGCTTGCTTGTGCTCTCTCTCTCAAATAAATGAAAATCTTTTAAAAAATAGATTTTTTTTTTTTTTTTTAGATTTTATTTATTTATTTGACAGAGAGAGAGAGAGATCACAAGTAGGCAGGGAGGCAGGTAGAGAGAGGAGGAAGCAGGTTCTCCACGGAGCAGAGAGCCCGACGTGGGGCTCGATCCCAGGACCCTGGGACCATGACCTGAGCCGAAGGCAGAGGCTTTAACCCACTGAGCCACCCAGGCGCCCCTAGAATAGAATTTTTTTAGTAGAACTATATTTTAGTAGAATGATAATTTAGTAGAATTATATTTTATTTGGCAAAATAATATACAGGCAGAATTTTTTAGGTGTCCATATTCAGTGTTTGAAATGTCATGATTACTCTGTTTCTCTCTTTTTTAAGTTTTATTTATTTGAGAGAGAGAAAGAGCACAGCAGAGGGAGAGGGAGAAGCATACTCCCTGCTGAGCAGGGAGCCCAATGCAGGGAAGGGCTCAATTCCAGGATCTGGGAGCATGATCTGAACTGAAAGCAAACCCTTAACAGACTGAGCCACCCAGGCACCCCTGAAATGTCATAATTACTTTTTCAGTCACATGAGATTTTAATGTTTTCTTCTATATATGCAAGACTCAACAATTGTACTATTTATTGATGGCATCTGCATAGTTTTGTTAATAAATCTAACAATCAAATTGGCTTTATTTAGTGATTTATGAATCAGGTAGGATCCCATCTAGCTAATAGAAAGGAGCTCTAAAGAACTATGCAAAATGGAAGACTTGGGTTTTTTGTTTGTTTTTAATTTTATTTTTAAGTTGTCTCTACACCCACCATGGCACTTGAACTCACAACCTTGGGATCAAATGTCAGTCACATTCTCTACTAACAGAGCCAGCCAGGCACCCCCAAAATGGAAGACTTTTCATATAATTTTTAGAACACTTAAAATCCGTACCTGTGTAAATACAACATAAAGAAGGCTTAATATTTTATTTGACTACGCTTCTCCTGTCATTTAACATACCAAATAAGCCTAATTAGTTTAACATCTCTCTTTTTATAAGGAGAGAATACAGATCTTTTCCAGTTTTCCAGGGACCCCTAGAAAATCCTCAGTTTAGCTGAAGGTCAGAAATACTTCATTTGGAGTTTAATTTGTGGGAAGTTGATTAAAAATATCATAGACTAAAAACACTCCATCAGGAGCGCCTGGGTGGCTCAGTAGGTTAAAGCCTCTGCCTTCAGCTCAGGTCATGATCCCAGGGTCCTGGGATTGAGCCCCACATCCGGCTCTCTGCTCGGCAGGGAGCCTGCTTCCTCCTCTCTCTCTCTGCTGCCTCTCTGCCTACTTGTGATCTCGATCTGTCAAATAAATAAATAGTCTTTAAAAAAAAAAAAAACACTCCATCAAGTAGGATCATAGATTACTGTGTTTGAAACAATAGTTACCCAGTTAACCGTAAAGTAAAGACTTGGGGGGCAAATACAAAAAGTTAAATCATTATAAAATAATAACCTTAGTTGTTCTAATAGGGAGATTCAGTATTCTTAAGTAATTAAACACCTGATAAAAACAACATGAAACATACGAAATTATTTTGAGATCATAAAATCTTTGTTTTCTAGGCAGATTACTTTAAAAGGTAAAGGAAAAAGAATTTTTTAGTCTCTTATCAAAAGCAGACCAGTAGTCCAAGAAAACTTTGTCCTTTTCACAGAGAAAAAAACCACATTCTAATTTAGCACTAGTTTGTTTATTTAATTTATTCAGAGAGTGCATGTGAGTAGGGGAGGGGCAGAGGCAGAGAGAATATCTTTTTTTTTTTTTAAGATTTTATTTATATATTTGACAGAGAGAAAGAGTGCATGCACACAAGCAGGCAGAGCAGCAGGCAGAGGGAGAGGGGGAAACAGGCTCCCTGCCCAGCAAGGAACCAGATGCGGGACTCAATCATAGGACCCTGGCTTCGTGACCTGAGCCAAAGGCAGCCGCTTAACAGACTGAGCCACCCAGGTATCCTGGAGAGAAAATCTTAAGCAGGCTTCACACTCAACGTGGAGCCTGACACAGGGCAAGATCTCATGATTCTGAGATCATGACCTGTGCCGAAATCAAGAATCAGATGCTTAAGGGACTGAGCCACCTAGGTGCCCCTATGCTAGCTTACCATAAAACACCTTCACCCAAATTTATTCTCATCTTAGCCAGTCTTGACTATGCCTAATGTTCCTGTCCAAAGAGTCCTTTTCCTCAAACTTAAGTGGCTCTAATTACATATATTAGAATTTTTAACCCTAGAAACGTTAAAATAAAGTAGGCTCTGTGCCCAACATGGGGCTTAAACTCATGACCCTGAGATCAAAAGTTGCATGCTCTACCAATTGACAAGTGCCCCTAAAAATCTTAATTTTTTTTCGAAGATTTTATGTATTTATTTCAGAGTAAGAAAGCACAAGAACGGGGAGGGTCAGAGGGAGAAGCAGACTTGCAGGAAGCCTGATATGGAACTCAATCCTTGGATTCTGGGATCATGACCTGAGCTGAAGGCAGGGTCTTAACCAACTGAGCCACCCAGATGCCCTAAAAAATCTTAATTTTTAATGAAAATAAAGAAGTAAATGGTTATGAATTTTTTTCTTTACTCTAGCATTCTGTGAATTGGCAGACTCATAAATACTTTTTATTATTTCTGGAAATGCATGTTGTCTTGTAGTAAATTTCTTGGATACAAAACATGTTTATTAATAGATCCAGATACTTATAGTTCCTCTGTAAAAGGAAGCCAAAGTAATTGGAATACAGATAAACATGTATTCAGTAATTGATATTTCAGTTTTTCTTATTTGTAAATGATCTATATATTTAATGATCCTCCATCACTTAATTTAACACAACTTTAAAGTTTCAGGTTAACAAAAAGATTTGGGAAAACAATTTTAAAAATTCATCAAAAAATTTTTATCCTGCTTTCATCTATTTAATTCACTTGTTCTTGGGACACCTGGTTGGCTCATTTAATTAAGCATCCAACTATTGGTTTTGGCTCCATTCATGATCCAAGGGTCATGAGATTGAGCCCCAAGTAGGGCTCCACAGTCAGTGAGGAGTGTGCTTGGGATTTTGTCTCTCCTTCTGCCCCTCCCCACTCTCATGCATGTGCGTGCTCTAAAATAAATGTTTAATTCTCTCATTCTCAATAATTATATTTAGATAACTTAGAAAATTCATCATATTGTTAACTTTTCTTGCTGACAAGTTCTGTAACAGAGGTAATGTGAACATATTTGACTACTAAGCCCAAGTAGAATAAAAGTTGTATGTCTGCATTATATTCACTATTGATAACTTTAAAGACCTATTTTAATTAAACCAACAAACTTAAATTAGCTTTGATGCTGAATATGCATTAATAAGAAAAGCATTAGGTTAGTTTCTCTTTATATCTGAGAAATTTAGGGATACCTTAATTCAAAAAATGCTTAATTTTCTTTAAACCAATTTAAGAGAGCTCTTTTACAAATTAATTTTACCAGTACCATCTAGATAAAAAAAAATCTGTAACACATATATTTAGACACATGTAGACATACAGACAGATGTAATGGAGAACTTACAACTTCTATTTTAAAATTACTGCCATGAATCAGGTACAGTAATACACAGCTCACTAAGTATAAAAGAAGTTGGATCTAAGTTCTTTTTCTAGTAGATAGAATAACTTAAGTTTACCTGCTCAGATGGCTAAATATTTTTTACTAATATTTCTGGAGGAAACATCTACTTCACTTGAGCTGATGTTGACAGATTTGCATAGGACCTTTGAGGATACTTTTTTCTGGTGTCCCAGTTGATTACAAATGAAACATCAACCCTTGGGCCATTGTTTTGATTGTGGGCCCCTAGGAAGGTGTGGTGTGGGGGACCCAGATGCCTGGCCTTGGAGCTATTGTCGCTGTAAGGCCAGTAGCTTGGCAGACCTTTGTTGGTGGTGGTGTTCCCCAGTTCTTTGAAAATGCTCATCTGTTAACCACAAGTTCAGTCAGTTGTCTCCCATCATGTTTTCTGCTTATTTATCAATCCACTAATCTCAGGAAATAATCCATTTACAAATAGGGCAGCTAGAGCAAATTGGGTTATCTCGTTTATTATATGGAGCCCCGGAATGCTATAGGAAGGAACCTTCCAAGTGGGCTTAAAGTCTGCGGCAGATTCATCTTTGAATAATTTACCAATTAATGTGAATGGGTCAGATTCTGGGAATGGCTTTTAAAGATCAGTCGGCTGTTCTGTACACTTTTTCTAGTCCACAAAGCGATCAGGTTAAAGGTTAAGGATCCTGGATATCCTCCTTGAAGTTAGACCGTCCCGCTTTTTGGATCCAGTTGTGGGCTTCACCAAGTCCCACCAGCATGTGCACAAACTGACAAGATCTGGCAGCCTGGGGTCATAGGCCCTCATAATGACCCTAATAAATTCTTCAGAAAACATTGGGGATCCTCCTTGGGTTTAGGAAATTCTTTAACTATGGTTTTTAGTTTGATCTTTGACCAGGGAGTGAGTCACCCTGCAGCCTCAGGTGATTTTATCATAAAAGATAACCTTTTTATAGTCTCATCAGAGTGGAATGGCTATTCAGATATAGGATTAATAGAATGTTGAATACTCAGATAAAGGAAGATTGGGGGGGCAATAGAAATCATGTCAGTTTTACTTTTATTAAGTACCTCTTGTGTCTTTAATTTTTCATTAGCCTTTTGCTTCATTTTTTTAAATGAAGCAATTTGATACGTTTTGCAAGCTTCTGAATACCAATTAAAACACATATCCCATTCTAAATTTGTTCACTTCAAGAACCCCTGTTTTCAAGTGGATTTCTTAAATGAATGATCTCATCTAATTGGAATGTTTGCCGTAATGGCCATTGTAATTCCAGGTTGTCTCTAATAAAATTTTGATGTTTTTCTAGATATTTAAAGCTTCTGAGACTCTAGTTCTTAGACAAAATATGCAGATGTGCCAGAAGGTGGCATGCCTAACTTTTTAGAATTTAAGGATCTCCCTCTCTTTTTTTTTTCCCCCTCCTCCCCTGCCCCACCCCACGCAAGCTGAGCCTTTGGGTCTCAGAGCCAAACTAATACCTAAAAGGGATGTGCTACTGCATTGGGAATTTTGTGGTATTTTGCAGTATACCTCATTGCACAGAAATTTTCTTGAGGTTGGCAGTGATACAGTGTCAATCTAATCCATTCTGCAATCAACTTATACTAACCTGGGAATCTTTGAGTTTGGTGGTGAATATTCTAGAAGTTTTTGAGTTCTTAACATGTTCCCACTGATTCTTGGAGCTTTTTGGCTTTCAGCATCCCCACTAGCATTAACCTTTACACAACACAAGACAACAGACACATATACCTTAATATATTGACAGTAACCAAGAGATGTTACTGTGTCCTGGCCATGAGATAGCCCTTTGTGTACCACCAGTATTTTCCATCATGGAACCTTGGACTGGGGAAAGGATTGAACTATCAATACCAACAAACAGGGTCTGGAGGCTCCATATCAGTGGGAAACTGCAGCTGCCATTAACAGTTTCCATATGGCTCTTGGGATAGAATCAAGGACTAGGGGTTTTCACCAGTTAAACCGGAATTCCAGAATTGTGATGTTATCAGCAGCTCCCAACATAGGACTGACTAGTAAGTCAGTTAGCTTGAGACTGATAGCGAGTGGAGCTCAGAATCAAGAAGAACTTACCCATGGCTCTTGGAAATGGTGAAAAAGACCAAGAACTCAAGAGTTTGTGGGTACCATACACCTGTCACTCATTGTCTCTGAATGCCATCAGAAAGTTGCTTCAGATCCCACTGCTGCCATTAAATTGGTTAAAAACAAAATTCAGCTGAGTAAATTTAAAGAACAAATTGGTTTTATTCATTGATTCATGAATCCGGCAGTATTCCACCTAGCAAATAGAAAAGCTTCTAAATGGTGTGTGAAATGAAAGACTTACAGGAAGAAGGGGGCAAGGACAAGGAAAGAGCTGATTATCTCATCTCTCTGGTATTCCAGATTAATTCTTTTAAGATTACATTCCTGAGAGAAGTTGAAATTGCAGTTATGTTAAAGTGAAGTCTTGATTTGCTGATGTGGGGCCAAGTACAAGTGACTCCATTTTGGGCCTGTTGTCTTTTTGTAACAGTTTTCAGTTGGGGTTATTATGCATAATACAAAAATGAAGATTCTTGTACATATCTTCTGGTGAACCTATGACTTCATATTAATATGCTAATTAATCCCTGATCCAGCCAATTTCTATTAAGAAGTTTAATTCTGAAAAAAAGGAAAAGAAAAAAAGTTATTCCGTTAATTCTCTATCCTTATGCCTATCCATTTAATGACACTGGTAATGTGATGAGTTTTGCTCTAGAAGACAGTTAATTTTGAATAGATTACCTTGAGTTTGTGGAGGATTTACTTTATGCTTTGTTAGGTTGGGTCTCTTTCAGTTTTACTAGTCCTAAAACATAGTGTTAAAAAAAATAACAAGGCACAGGGGCACCTGGGTGGCTCAGTTGGTTGAGTGTCTCACTCTTGGTATCAGCTCTGGTCTTGATCTCAGGGTCATGAGTTCAAGCTCCAGGTTGGGCTCTATGCTGGGTGTGGAGCCTACTTAAAATAAAAATAATAAAAAGGCATGGCCCTTTTGAGGTTTCAGTGGAAAGGACAAGGCTCTTACCAAGTCCTTCTATCTCCGTGGAACTTCAAACTCAGTCTCCCCTGTAGCAAGGAAACAGCTGCTGAAATCTCTGCTTAGTTCTTTGAGCCTTCTCAGCTACTGTTTTAGAACCCTAAACATTTGTGTGCAGTTCAGAAGTTGCCTCCTCTGCAGATTCCTCCTTTTCACTGTTACCTCTGCTAACTTTCTAGCTGCTCTGGCAGTCCTAAACGCCTGTCTCCAGATTGCTTGTGCTGGTAAGACTGTGGCTTTCTGCTTGAGTTCTTGATGGTCCTAACGTCTGGACCAGAGCGTACCTTTAGAGGAAGAACTGTCAACTGGAACTAATCCTCTGTGGCTCCCTCCTTTCAAGAGTTGAATCCTCTCCATTTTCATTCCTGCTTTTGGCCACTCTGTTCCCTTCATACAGTTGGGCTTTTTTATTGTCTGTAGTTTATTATGTAATTGTTAGGCAGATAAGTCTGATTTAATAGTAGGTAAATCTGCCATTACCCAAATTGGAACCTTAGTAATTAGGAATTGAGCAAATGAAGTTTAAAAATATAAGTAAAGATTGAAAAGAGAGTTTATTTATACTTAGAGGAGGGTAGGATATAAATGATTCATGGAAAAGATTCATTGTAAACCATGAGAGATACTTGGGATGGACCTCTATATGCTGAGATAGTGGCCTCTCTCTGTATTCCTAGTGGAAGGAACAGACTGAGCTGGTGGGAACTTACAGGCTACATTTAGAGAAACACTTAGCAATCTGTTTGACTAGTTGGTTACCTCCAAGGGGAATAATTAAAAAGACTGGAAACTGTGTTCTGATCATATTGTAGAAGTGCTTGAATGCTAAAGTTTAAGAAATTTAGAAATTCTTTTGGTAGACAATGGGAACTATTTTAAATTTTATTTATTTTTTTAAAGGTTTTATTTATTTGACAGAGAGACAGCAAGAGAGGGAATACAAGCAGGGGGAGTAGGAGAGGGAGAAGCAATCTTCCTGCTGAGCAGGGAGCCCGATGGGGGCTTAATCCCAGGACCCTTGGATCAGGACCCAAGCTGAAGAAGGCAGCCTCATGACTGAGCCACCCAGGCACCCCTCTTTTTTTTTTTTTTTTAAGATTTTATTTTATTTATTTATTTGACAAACAGAGATCACAAGTAGGCAGAGAGGCAGGTAGATGCAGAGGGGGAAGCAGGCTCCCCGCTGAGCAGAGAGCCCTATGCGGGGCTCCATCCCAGGACCCTGAGATCCTGACCTGAGCCAAAGGCAGAGGCTTAACCGACTGAGCCACCCAGGTTCCTCCTTCTTTTAAGTTTTAAAGTTGGACAATGAGTTTGAGTGTCGAACTTTAGGAAAGTTAATCTGACAACGTGGTGAAGGGTAGATTGGAGTTGAGGAAGAGGAAAGATTAGTTAGGAATGTATAGCACTTTGGGTAAGGAAAAGAAAGGGTGAAAGCTACTTGTGGCAATATACTTAGAAAAGAACTTCAAAATAGAGGAGATGGAGAATAGGAATAGAAACAGGATGGCTGGAAAAACGTTGGCTTATTGATGCAGGTTGTTACTGTTCAACCTATGTAATTTTTTCTAAATAAAGTGAGAAAAATAAAGGCTATACCACCTTTGCAGATTATAGAGCTCTTGGCTCCTGAGTTTTCCCTACAGTTTTTCTGTTTTGCTTCCTGTTTTCAGCTAAGCTAACATGAATGTCAGCACTCATCATATTATAGGATCAGGGGCTCCTAGGTGGCACAGTTAAGCATCTGACTTGGTTTCAGCTCAGGTCCTGATTTCAGGGTTGTGGGATCCAGCCTACCGTCAGGCTCAGTGCTCAGTGGGGAGGGAGTCTGCTGGAAATTCTCCCTCTCCCTTTGACCCTTCTGCTCATTCCCTCTCTTTAAAATAAATCTTAAAAAAAAAAAGTAACTGGGGTTGCTGAGTGGCTCAGTTGGTTAAGCGTCTGCCTTCAGCTCAGGTCGTGATCCCAGTATCCTGGGATCCATTCCTGCTTCAGGCTCCTTGCTCAGCAGGGCGCCTGCTTCTCCCTCTCCCTGCTGCTCTCCCTGCTTGTGCTCTCTGTCAAATAAATAATCTTTTAAAAAAATTAAAAATAGGGGCGCCTAGGTGGCTCAGTGGGTTAAGCCTCTGCCTTCGGCTCAGGTCATGATCTCAGAGTCCTGGTATCGAGCCCCACATCGGGCTCTCTGCTCAGCCGGGAGCCTGCTTCCCCCTGCCCCCTCTGCCTACTTGTGATCTCTCTGTCAAATAAATAAATAAAATCTTTTTAAAAAATTAAAAATTAAAATTACTGGATATTTATGTTGACATTTCTGTTCTCAGTATAGTTTATCTAAACTATCAACTGGGAACTCATTATGTGCTTCGAAAAGGAGGGATCAATATAAAATTGTGTTATTGGTACTAATACAGCTAACTGATGGGAAGCTCTTTTTCTTTCAGGGTGGGGCAGGGGGTATGGTAAGAATACATATCATTATAGAGATCTCATAGGAGCCCCAGAACAGTAACCATTGTAGAGGACTAGAACTTAAGCAGCAATAATTTGTGGATCTTCATTTCAGTGAGGGTTACTTCTTGTATATTCTCTCCCTGTATATCTCGTGTCTTCTCATTATCCATATTACGTCCTAAATGTTTACTTTCTTACTTCCACATTTCTAAATGATGTTTCACAGAATGTTGTATTCACCTTTGAGATATTCATAATAAACATTTGTAGCAGTGTTCTACCTTTTTTTTTCTTTTTAAAGATTTTTATTTATTTGACAGGAGAGAGACACAGCAAGAGAGGGAACACAAGCAGGGGTAGTGGGAGAGGGAAAAGCAGACTTCCGGCTGAGCAGGGAGCCTGACACGGGGCTCGATCCCAGGACCCTGGGATCATGACCTGAGCAGAAGGCAGACACTTAACGACTGAGCCACTCAGGCGCCCCAGTGTTCTACCTTTTTATAAATGTACTTATAAAAGTGATATTTCTGAAATTATGTGATATTTTGTACATTTTTTTTAAGGTTCTGTGTAGACTTGTAAACATTATCACTAATCCTAGGTTGAAAAACTCAATTAGATGTTGATTCTTGGAGCTTTATTTTTTCATGGGGCCATATGCTTAATTATTGTCTGTAATGATGGAGGGTTCATTTAGATGTTATTGCCATCTGTTTTTTGAGATAATGATGATTCCAGTTGCACTCACCAGTAGATTTCTTGATATTGAATTTATAAGGTCAATTTGAGAATTCCTTTGGGATTTTTAAATTCAATTAAATCTTTTTTTTTTTGAAGAGTTCAATAAATGAGTTTATTAAGGACTAAAAATTGCTGAATGTCTTTATAGTTACAAATTTTTTAATTTGACAGTACAGGTTAGAAAAATCTCAGTTTAACACAGGGAAATATATTTAAAAAGTTAACATTTTAAAATAAGATAATTTCATTAGTAGTATACTTATCTGATATTATAGCAAGTATTTATTTTCTAACATTTTACTTTACTTAAATAAGCCTTTTTTCCCTGCCAAAGCTTAATGTTAAATCCTGGAAAAAAATTGTTTCTTACAGGGCTGATCCCTTGTCCAACATGGTTCTAACCTTCAGTACTAAAGAAGACGCAGCTGCCTTTGCAGAAAAAAATGGTATGTTTGGTCTGTTTTTGTTTTGCTTTGACAAGTGAAATCAAGATATGATTTTATGTTCTTGACCTTAATCAGAAGCAGGCAGGAATATAGAATTTGAGTTGAAAGACATCTTGTAGTATGTCTAATCTAGTGGTTTTTAGATTTTTTTATACCATCAAAACACCTCCCCCCTCCAAAAACTAAAATGGAATAACCACATGTAAAAGCCAAAATGCTCTAATTAGAAATAGAGGCAGGGAGTAAAACTAATTTATCTCCTACCTTGATCATGGCTTGCTCTGCAAAATCACTGATACTTAGTTTTTAAACTCTAGTTGAATGTCTCATAAAGCAGCCTATTCCAGTTTTGAGACCTCTGTTTCTTACTTTGATCCAAAATCTCAAATCTATAATTCTATCTTGTAGCTCTTTAATTATTTGGAAAATAGTTATCATTACCTTATTCTTTAATTTTCCTTAAAATTCCTTAAAGTACCTTAAATTTCACGTAAGCCTAAATATCTGTGGGTCACTTTTCTATATATGGTGAGTATAACACCAAGCATAATCTCACTTTACTATTAGATTAATACAGCCTAAGAGGGTGTTAGTTTTTGAGATAGCCACCTAAAACTATTGTTTATATTGATGCTACTATCAACAAAAAAAATACAGATTTTTTTTCTCCATTATCTATTAAGCCATGCAACATGGTAGTGAAGAGAGGTTTTGGAGTCAGTCCAGTCTGAATTCTGATCCTTATTATGCCACTTAGACTGTATATGATTTTGGATTAATTTCATAATGAACTTAATGTTTTCTCATTGTTGAAATCATGATACTTTACTCATAGTCTACCTAATCTAGTACCTGATACATAATAGTAACTATTGGTTCTGACCCTTAACTCTCTACATCTGCTATTTCTGCTGTTTCTCTCTCTTGGATTTGCTATACTACTGTATATTTGTACCTAATGCATTCTTCTTTTCTAAATGGTCAGTTGAATTTGAATCTGAGTTATCTATTTGAATGAGATAATGTCTACTTAAGTATATTTTTACTTTAAGACAATAAATAAATGTAAAAGGTTATTACTGTTACTAACATATTTGACTTATAAATGTGAAAGCACTATAAAGCTTATTATCTAAGATATTTGCTTTTTATTTATTTGTTTTTTTATAGATTACCATTATCTCCATTTTTTTTTTTAATCAGATAGAGATCACAAGTAGGCAGAGAGGCAGGCAGGGGCGGGGGGGGGGGGGGGGGGGGGAGCAGGCTCCCTGCTGAGCCTGATGTGGGGCTCCATCCCAGGACGCTGGGATCATGACCTGAGCCGAAGGCAGAGGCTTTAACCCACTGAGCCACCCAGGCGCCCCAGATATTTGCTTTTTAAATATTTTACCCTTAGTATTATATAGCTTATGATTAAGAGTGTGAGGCCAAAGTGCCTGGGCTTGGATCCATGTTGGTCTCTTACTATTTGTATGTCTTTGTACTTCTGTTTTCTCCTATGTACAATGGGCATTGTTATGAGGATTGAATTAGTTAATAAAAGTGTTTAGAACATAAGTAAGAACATAGTTAAGTTTAATTGTATATAAGTTTATCCTATTCTTTTTAGACTTTTTAAAATCTGAAAAAAAATTTATAAGTAAAGCTTCTTATTAAAACATGTTCTTGGCAGTTTCAAAATTTCTTAATTACGGAATTATTCTCAAAGTGGTCATAGTCTTTAAAATGTTATTTTGATTTAAATTACTTTTTAATTAAACTGTAATATAGCTTATCAAAAACAGTTCTATAAGTGTTTTCCATCTTTGCAGCCTACCATATTTTGTGTCTGACACCTTGAAAATTATTCATTTGAGATTTGCAATGTGAGTTTAATAACAGGAAATCTAATTAAATTGTTAAATCTCTGGTTACAATGTCTAAGTGGTCACCAGGACTGCATGACTACAGTTGCCATGTGATTGCAGGTGTGAACTAGCCACTGCTGCTGTTGAAATCACATGCTTTCTCACTCCGATTTCTGCCTCCCTCGGAAAGAAAACTGAAGAACATTATCAAAGTCAATAGTGTAACTTGCAAAAGCTTTGTAGATAGTATCTTATAATACTATAGGCTAAGAGTGGATCAGGAATTTTAACCTACAAGGTAGTAGGAACCATATCCATCTTAGTCACTGCCTTGTCCCCAGCACCTAGCATAATACCAACATAATGGACATGGGTTATATGGTAAAATTACTGACTTTCTAAAATACATTCTCTACTTAGAAATTTGAAGCCAGTCTCATCTCCTGGGAGAGTTCTCACTGATTATTCCATCCTTAAATTCACTATAATTACTTGTGATCTGCCTCATTTATCTAAACATTCAGCATTGTATATTATATGTAAAAAGACTTTATATATAAAGTCCAGTTTCTCTAGTTATTGAGGCAGCAAGTCTAAGCAAATCATTGAAATGATACAGAATCATTGGGGTGGGGGATCTTTTCCAACTACCCACATCTCTTGGGTAGGTGGATAGTGGTAATATTCAGAAGGTTTCCCTCTCCCCTCGTACCTAATAACATTTTGTTGTGAGCTAATGCTGTTGAAGGTTGGGTGAACCAATGTTCTGGTTAGTGAAAGCATTAGAAAGAAATGATTTAGAACTTGTTACTAACATATAACAACTTGGATTCAGAGACCAGTAACTAGGACTCTCATTCCATAACTGTCTGGTTTACCAGAGATCTTGAGCAACTCATGTTTCACTAAACTTAATCTTTGATAAACATGTTCTTCCTCTTTGAAATGAGAAATTGGATTGGATAATACTCAAAAACTATAGACTTAAGGATATTAAGCTCACGGGCCAACTCATACAGTTTTATTTCTTTACTTTCTAGCCCAATAACTTATTCATTATATACTCTAGAGGGAAAATTTGTTTTTGTTGATATCGTTGATTCTGTGTTGATGATAAACAAAAAAATCTGGCAAAAGTTGTCCATTTAGGAATATTAAATGTTTGCCTTTCAGTAGTGTCAAGAAACAGGTTAGGGAAAATCTGCCTTTAAAAAAAAAAAGATAGTTTGTATATTCAGGGACTGTTCTGAAAATGAGCAACCTACACCTTTCATCCCCTTTCTTCAGTTTCCTGTTTTCCTTATTTCTTTTTTTTTTAAAGATCTTATTTATTTATTTGACAGACAGAGATGACAAATAGGCAGAGAGGCAGGCAGAGAAAGAGGGGGAAGCAGGTTCCCTGCTGAGCAGAGAGCCCGATGCGGGGCTCGATCCCAGGACCCTGGGATCATGACCTGAGCCAAAGGCAGAGGCTTTAACCCACTGAGCCACCCAGGTGCCCCTGTTTTCCTTATTTCTAAACGGTTTTGAGAATCAGTACTATGAAGAACAAGATTTTCAGATTCATTTGCTTCCTAGAAATTTTTAATGCCTTCTAATTATATTTTGGTTTCAGGTAATGAGTATCATCATCACAAAGTTAACATTCATAAGACTAAGGTTTGAGTTTGTCGCTCTGCTAAATGCTTTTTTTTTTTTTTTTAAAAGATTTTATTTATTTATTTTGACAGAGAGAGAGATCACAAGTAGTCAGAGAGGCAGGCAGAGAGAGAGAGAGGAGGAAGCAGGCTCCCAGCTGAGCACAGAGCCCGTTGTTGCGGAGCTCAACCCCAGGCCCCTGGGATCATGACCTGAGCTGAAGGCAGAGCCATAACCCACTGAGCCACCCAGGCACCCTGCTAAATGCTTTTCATTTGTCCCATTTAATCCTCACTGCAACTCTGTGAAACAGAAACAATTATCATCCCATTTTGTAGATCAAAGAAACTGAGGTTTTAGAGACATTAATTAACATTAGTTAACAAGGTCATTATACTTGTAACTGAATGAACAAGTTTTATTTGAACACAGTTGTATTCTTTCATTTATGTATTGTCTATAACTGTTCTTCAGCTGCAATAGTAAAATTAAGTAATTGTAATAGAGACCATAAAAGCCCCCAAAGTCTAAAATATTTTCTATTTGGCCATTTACAGAATTTATTTACTAATTTATGGTCTAAACTATTATATAGAAATACACATATACACAGTCTTAAATATCAAGACCCTTCTGTGACATTTTTCTAAGTGCAAAATACTCTTTTTTTTTTTTTTTTTTAAACATCTTGAAGGGTCTGTGCTTAAGAGATAGATGTCTCAAAATTCAGAGTTCTTCACAAGGGCACCTGGCTGGCTCATTTGGTAGAGCATGCAACTCTTGATCTTGGGGCTGTGAATTCAAGCCCCACGTTGAGTGTGGAGGTTACTTAAAATCTAAACAGGGGTGCCTGGGTGGCTCAGTTGGTTAAAACACTGCCTTCAGCTCAGGTCATGATCCCATCCCAGAGTCCTGGGATGAGTCTTACATTAGGCTCCTGGCTTAGTGGGGAGCCTGCTTCTCCTTCCGACCCTCTACCCTCTCGTGTTGTTTCTTTCTCAAATAAATAAATAAAATCTTTTTAAAAAATCTAAACAATGACAAAAAGCAAAGCTCTTCACGATATAAACACATCACTAGGTCAGTCAGAAGACCTAGCTTTATGTGCCCCGACTCTTTGTCCTGCCTTATCCCCAGGCTTGTTGCATATTTTCTTCCATCTACAACTTTACTCACGCTGTTGTTCCTTTTCATCCTTAGTCCTACCAAGAACTACAACCTACCCCTTAGAATACAGTTTAAACATTAACTCTTTCCTGCACTCTTTTCTTATTCCCCTTTCCCACCTCCATCTCCCAGCCTTTACTGGATGTGCTTTCTCTTTTAATTTACGCAGTAATTTTTTCCTTTCTTACAGCTTTTACAGTACAGTTTTGTACTTTTTGTATTGCATTCCGTCAACACTATTGTTGCTGTCACTGGGGGCTAGGCTGTGGGGATCAGTAGTTAAATAAGGCATGTCCTTGTACTCAAACTAATATTTTATTCTTCCTACTGGATTATAAGCACCTACATGGAAAAAAACACCCAGTCCCACTCATCTTTTAATATACTTAATAAATATTTGGTGAGTTTGAACTGTACCTATAGTGATGTTATAAATTATTTTCCAAATCATGTTTTAAACTTTTTAAAAATCACTTTAAGTTAATTTTAATTGTTCTTTCAAAAGAACTGTTACTTCCCTGTATCTAGAAATCTGGAGAAAGAAAATTTATAGAATGATTAGCAATTTCTTCTATTTTAGTGTTCGTAAAATACAACCAATGGTTCTCTAATATGGAGCTTATCTTGAGTTTATTAACAGATAAACTTAAGAGGATTATTCCATAATGTTAGAGATGTTTTCCAAGGTGTAAGTTACTTGTTATAAACTTTTTTTTAAGGATACAGAGGCCTGGAAATTAATAAAACAAGACTAAGATCAATCACGTATTTCTTAACTGAGAAGACCCAAGTTCCTAGATTCTAAGTTCAATATTTTTTATATGATACTATGCTGCTAGTAGATCTTAAAAATTGATCATTATGATGTAGGAAATGGTTGGGGTTCAGAGCTACAGCCGAGAAAAGAACTCTTGAGATGTCTTTGGTATAAAAAAGTGGTTTTATTAAAGCATGGGGACAGGACCCTTGGGCAGAAAAAGCTGCACTCTGGTTGTGATGGGTGACTGATTATATAATTTCAAGTTGGGAGGGGGTTAGGGACAGCATAGGCCTCTAAGGAATTTTGGAAACAAGGTTTCCAGGATCCTGAGGGGGCTAGCTATTGTTAGGAAAAGGTCATTTATTACTGTTCGGTAATAGCTCAGTCCTGAGACACTTCCGATGTATTTCCATGGACCATATGCTTGAAGGGTGATTGCTGAGTATCTTGGAGGTTAGAGATAAAGTTTTCAAAGGAGTTTTTTTTAAATGTTAAGACTTACAGGATTGGGGGGGGTGTTGGGATAAGATTGCCATTTGCCTTTAGGGAAGTGTCAACATTGAGGCAGCTAAGCTCCTTAGGGAAAGTCACTCCTGCCTGTTTCAAGGACTTGGCAGTGGGCTGTAGGCGGTGAGGAAATTTTAAGTTTTTTCTTTTGCCTTTGTTTCCCACATGATTTAGGTCAGCACTATCCAATATGGTACCCACATATGACTATATAGCACTTGAAATGTGTCTGGTTCAAGTTGAAATGTGCTGTAAGTGTAGAATATACACTATTTCAAAGACTAGGTATAAAAATTACCTAAAGTTTCTGTATTGATTACATATCTAAGTGATAATATCTTGGATATATATTGGGCTAGGAAAATACGATTAAAATATTTCCTAGTCATTTTTTAAAGTGCCTCCTAGGAAATTTAAAATTATACTGGGGCACCTGCTGGTTCAGTTAGAAGTGTGTACAGCTGTTGATCTCGGGCTCGTGAGTTTGAGCACCACATACATTGGGTGTAGAGATTACTTATATAAATAAATAAACTTTAAAATAAATTTAAAGTTATTTTAAAGTTGTATGTAATTCACATTATTTTTCTATTGGACAGCACTGATCTATATAGTACTTAGCAATGCACAGAATATACATTCTGCATATTCTAAAGATTTCACTAATAAATATTCTACAATGAATGTAAGAAATAGGAAAACCTTATCCAACTTTGAAAACTTCACATTTTATGTATATATATATTTTTTTAAGATTTTGTTTATTTGACAGAGATCACAAGCAAGCAGAGAGGCACGCAGAGCCGGGGGTGGAAGTGGGGGGGGGGAGCAGTCTCCCTGCTGAGCAGAGGGTCCATGGGGCTCAATTCCAGGACCCCCCCCGAGACCATAACCAGAGCCAAAGGCAGGGGCTTAACCCACTGAGCCACCCAGGCGCCCCTACATTTTATATTTTTAAGAAATATAGTTCTTTTCTTTATTCTTACCCCGTATGAATCCAGGATAAGTAGAAACTCTTATGTTACATGTAATATAATAATGAAATAAAATAGCTAAAAGAGACCTAAATTATACCACAAGATCCCATTAATCACCCATTTTTCATTTCTTAACCATAAAAGGTATTGTGCAGGTTCATCTTTTTATATAAGAATTTTATGTAAGAATATATAATTTCTGAGACTAAAAGAAGTTCTCTTCCTCCTGCTATTAATAACTCCTGTAACTACCCTCCCTGCTTCTGTTTTGGTTAGGTCTCTCTTCTCACAGGATCTCACTACGGAGGACTGATTCTGTGAAACTAGGGAGTGGGAAAGAAGAAAAGATTGAATGGCCTCCCTGTGGCTTTTCCCCCTGCTCCCTACCTTCCACTCCCCCAAATCTTACTTCTCAACCTTCCCCAGCATACACACTAAGTAAAGAAGATATAAATACTCCTGTGTCTTTTGGCTTTAACCCCAGGGCCTCATCCTGAAGGTCTCTCTTTGAGCTCAGCAAATATTCCAGAGGAACTCTTCAAAGATAACCTTTCTTTGTAAAAAGAGAAAAGAGTATCTGGGGTTTTCTCTGAAATGTAGATGAACCTCACTTTAGTTCTTTGTGTACTGAAAAGACCCACCTTTCTCACCCATTGTGGCTTTTGTCTTTCTTAGTGTTTCATGATAGGGTTGAGGGCGGGGAGGAGAAGCTGCATCAACGGAGAAAGGAGGAGTAAGGTAGTTGTGGAAAAATGTCATGGTAGAAGGCTAGGATCTACTACCATTTACATGCTAATGAAAACTAGAAATGGCCTTTTCCCCGTTTGATCTGATTTGAAACTTTGTGACTTTCCTTTGGTAGGTCATTTTACCCCCTGTGTTTTTCTCATTGTTGTTAGCTGTAAAAACTCTTTGAAATTCTCAAAATAGAGGAGGGTTTCTTTCAGGAGTAGGGGGATAGAGGATAAACTGTGAAACTGCATTCTGTCCATAGTGGGTCTCTTGGGGAGGAAAACCTGCCTCTGAAGTACTAGAAGGTAGAAGCAGGGGAGGAAGCAGACAGGTCGAGCCCCGGATTCAGGAAAATAAGGAGGTAATTGGAGCTGCAGGATTTAGAATTATTCCAGAAGTAGACCCATCAGCAAAGTCTGGATTTCCACCTAACTTAAACCTTCTAATGAGGGTCTCAACCTCACATTCACTCATCTGTTAAGAAGACCCCTTGGTTTCAAAAGCTAAGAATCAGGATTCCTACGGATAAAAAATTTGTGTTAAAGGATTTATTTTATTCATGTGATAAAAAGGAACTAGGTAGATGTTATAACCAGTTCAAAGTAAAAGTCAAAACAGCACAAATACATGTGGAAAAAAGGAATGCAAATGGAGCAGATGGAGGTTTTGTGGGGGAGGGGCAGCTAATTAAATCAATACCAGTAGGACACAGGACATAATTTGCATATCTATCAGTCATACAACTTAAAAAGAAATAAAATAGCTGAAAGACAAGGAATTAAGCTGAAATCCGATAACCTGGAAGAGAAAAAGCATACTATATAGACAATGCAATTTTCTACTGATTTCTACTCTTCTCCTTTTGTGATTTAAAAAAAAAAAATCTCAAACATTATTTATGATCACAAAATATTGGGCTAATATTTGGCCTGAGTATGTATGTATTTAGGTATAGCAAGAATGAATAATTTGCAACTGTAGGAGAAGATAAATAATTTTCCCTTTAACTTTATTGGTCTTGGCTGAGACCCCTCTGACCCTTATAACTAAAAGATTAACAAAGAAAAACAAACCGAAGTTTAATAACATGTATACCTCCTATATACCCGGGGAAACTGGTAACTCCAAAA
Organism: Enhydra lutris kenyoni; assembly: GCF_002288905.1. NCBI lineage: Eukaryota > Metazoa > Chordata > Mammalia > Carnivora > Mustelidae > Enhydra > Enhydra lutris. The sequence goes on along the minus strand of NW_019154089.1, from coordinate 39,634,389 downwards.
TGGCCCTTGCCACCACATTAAGTACCATATCTAGCTGAAGAAAGATTTTGGGAGTGGGCACTGGGGAGAACTTTGGGAGGTTATAGGGCAAAGTACCATAAACAAGGGTATAAATGTTATGCAGATTTTAATTCCAAGGCTTCTCCATTGGTGAATTTCCAGAGTTTTAGTCATCCTCCACTTCCTAGTACTGAGTGGGAGACACCTTTACAAATGGAGATTTCCCTTATAAATGTAAATGTCCCTCAAAAAAAGGGCAATTTCTTCATTTTCAGAGATTTCCCTATGTTTACTGTTGTTTTTTGTTTTTGTTTTTCTTTAACTAACCAGCTCAAAATCCTTATGCCAAAAAGGCATTTTTGGGGGCAGAAGTCCTGCTGTTCTTTACCACGTAAGCTCTCTTAAGTTTGCTTTGCTGAAATTTTTCATAAGGACTTCTTCATGTATGTCTTCATGACCAATTACTTGCCACCAGACTTGTTCTGTGATGCCTATTAATTTGGGCAAATTTTTCCTCCCTTTCAAGGTCCCTAAAATATCCTAAGATCCTCCAAAAAAGGTTCCTTACCACCTTGGGGAACTTTGTAATTTGTTATCCTGGAGCCATGTCACTTTCCTGGAAGGATTTTGTCTACTTTTGTTCCTTAAAAGTGTCTGATTAAATAAGTACACTGTCAAATATGTCAATCTAGGTATGGCCTTTGTTGCATAACCACAGAAGAAGGACATATTGAACATGTACAAATAACTATATTGTCATGGATATAAGAATATTCAACAAGAGTTCCTGAATTCTGTAGTGGTCATGCAGGGAGACTAATACCATTTACAAATGATACACATTTTAGTTTACAAAACACTTGTCTACTAAATTGTAGATACTTTAGGAGAAAAGGGAAGGGACTTCCTTAAATGCCAAAAATTGAATATTGAAACAATATCAGAAGTACTCCGAACAGAAACTACATTCAGCCTTCATCAGTGCATTTAGTCCTATATAATTAATTCTTGTTTCACTGGATCATAAATTTATTTGCAGCTCAAGTAGAGTTCTGGAAATCCTGACTCAGTTCATTGGTATGGTCCTATAATTATTTATGCCATCAAAAGCCTATACCCAGGAATACCTAACAGTCCTTCTCCATGGAGCTCTGAAGGTGTCTTTCTTTGTTGAAGACAAAGTACTGTGGCCTGCAACTGATTTCGGGAGTTTTCAGGGTAGCATCAGAGTAAAATAAAAAAATTCTATCCCTAAGTGATTAAAGATTTAAGATGGCTGTAATGAACATTACTGGTAAATTTCAGAAATGAAATGTAAACATTCATAAAAAGAATGATGCAACTTAAAGTCATTCCAAAAATGTTATATACAGAATATCTGTAATCAGTATTAAAGCCTGGTTTCAAAGAAGACCATGAATGTCCATCTAACTTATAAAAATGGATGAATATTTACAGAGAAATAATAATAGTCCTGATATGTAATATACCCTGAATGTGACAAACACATAGTAAGAATATACCAGAAATAGGTCAAGAAAATAAGTAAAAAGATTCAGTAAGTCTGGGGAAGGTCCTAAAATTTGTATAGTAATAAAACTCCATTGATAAGTGATATGGACTCCCAATTTACATATACTGGCCTAGAAGATACGAGATCCAAACTACAGAAGATGCAACCAAGTTGATGTTTTTAAAGATAACTGAAATTATGTCTGATAACTTGTACTAAGCAGTACCAGGGCTCTCATAAATAAAACATGGACAGTGAGGGTAGTGAGAATCTGTACTTAGCACATAGCATAAATTTCTGGAATATTTATATTAATAACATTTTACTCATACAGATTTAACCTCAGGAGGGCTGAGTATCTCTTCTGACTTGATAACTCTTACAGTTATAACTCAGTAGTACTGTGTCAAATAAACTAATTATTTTCGGTATCTCTCTTTCCACGAGGTTGAAAGAATACATCCTTGTGATAGTCCAGAGGCCTTCTGAGGAACCTTGAAAATAGTTTTAGGTACAAAGGTAATCTGAATCGTTCATTTTACATTTAGGCTATTATTTTGGGGAGGCATAAATTTTAAAAATGTGAGTAGATTTGCACACTTAGGATAGGAATAGGATACTGAGACAAACAGTACTTGACTGCTCATTTCAAAGGGATGATAAAACTTACAAACATAAAAGGTAACATGACTGTAAAGATCCTGAGCTCTTATGGAAGTCATTAAAGACTTTATCATCATAAGGTTAGGAAGTCATAAGGAAGTCGTCATATAAGGTTATTCTGGTAAGCCACAGAAACTTTGAAATCTAGGCAGATTAGACAAAAAGAATAACCCTTCATGTTGTAGGTAGAGGCAGTAAATAGTGAACTAATGAAATAAGCCCACTTATACTGAGCAAGCTTTGCTAAGATTTTAATACTTTTCATAGCTCTTCATACTTTTTAGACATACTGTAAGGGAAATAAAATATATAACTTTCAGTATCCATTCAGGTTTTTTTCCTTCACCATTCTCTTTCTCATTTTGAATATTTACTTTAGGACCTAACTGGGGTGACCCAACCCAATAGGGTGGTGGCTGCAGTGTGGGAGGTGTAAGAATTCACCCAAGGCAGAACAAATGGTGGGCAAGATACCAAAGACTGGGACAAAGGGGTGGTGAGGGACCACAGTTACTGAACAGGGTGAGGGAGTGTGGAATTTTCCCTTTTTCGGTAGTATTTGGAACTGTGCTGGGTTGTAATTGGTCAGTTAGGGCTTATGGCTGTTTCCAGGTGTGTGTGTGTCGGTTCGTGAGCCTATTTGCATTCAGCTTGGTGGTTCACTGTGGGCCCCTTTGCCTTGATCAAGTTTCCATTGTTCACGTTGGTTGCCTGAAAGAGACCTCTATGCTAACTATTCTCTTTTTCCGTTGGTAAACAGAAACACATCTCATTACCTTGCGTACGAAGTTCTACCTCACTGCCACTATTGCTCCTAGGAGAATTTCATATTTATTAAATCTTTTAACCAAAGTTAACTCTGATTTCATAGAGAAAACCGATCATTGAAAACTGTTACACACTAATATTTAAGTAAACTAGCAAAACTTCAACCACGTGCACTCTTTATAAACTTCTCCAAGTGGCAAAAATGAGTATGTCCATTAAACCCAAAGATACGACCTCTCTATACCGTATAAAAAAAAGAAGCAAAAATACATAAACTTAGGGCACCTGGGTGGCTCAGTGGGTTAAAGCCTCTGCCTTCGGCTCGGGTCATAATCTCAGGGTCCTGGGATCGAGGCCCTATCGGGCTCTCTGCTCAGCAGGGAGCCTGCTTCCTCCTCTCTCTCTCTCTGCCTGCCTGTGTACCTGTGATCTCTGTCAAATAAATAAATAAAATCTTTAAAAAAAATACATAAACTTAAATTTTGCTTAGTAATCAGTAGTTTAGTATTCTTAGAAATACTCTAAGTATCTAATAAATATCCATTAATATCATCTAAGGTTGTAAGTTAACCCAAAGTCTTGGAAATTAATTTTCAAAGTGACATACTACAAAACTTAGTTACTATTAAAATTACCAGAATGAAGAATCATTTTGGATAAATACAAATTTATATTTTTTAGGATTATAAACATTAAACAGAAGTAATACTAGCTTATTTGATCAGTAAACTTACTAAGTTTAGAAAGAAAGAAAGATCTGTGCTTGGTATATTTAACACTAATAAACTAAAGAAAATATAGCTGCTTTTATTAAATCAAAATTATTAAATTTGTCTTGTTTGCCAAAGATCACCTATATTTTTGAAAGTTTTATGTATTATTTGAGTGAAAGAGAGTGTGTGCACATGTGCAATGGAGGAGGAGCAGAGGGGTGGTGCTGAGCGCAGATCCTGATGCAGGGCTCAGTCCCACAACCCTGAGATTTCAGCCTGAGGTGAAACCGAGAGTAGGATGCCCAACCAACTGCTCCACCCAAGCACCCCATAGGTTACCTATATCTATATATATATTTTAAAGTTTTTGTTTATTCATTTACATAATCTATGTACTCCATGTGGGGCTTGAACTCACAACCCTGAGACTGAAGGTTGTAATCTCTTCTAAGTCGGCCACGTGCCCAAGATTTACCTGTGTTTTTTGTTATTTGAATTTGAATTCTGAAATGTTCCTTAGGTCTTTAATTCCTTAATAATGCTTTTTTTTTTTTGAGTACGTGAGTCCCAGCAGGGGAGGGAGTGGGGTGGGTAGAAGGAGAGCTAGAGAATCTCAAGCAGACTCCCCACTGAGCCTAGAGCCCACTGGAGCTCAGTCTTAGGACCCTGAGATCATGACCTGAGCTAGAATTAAGAGTCAGATGCCTAACTGACTGAGCCACCCAGGCACCCCGAGAATACTTTCTTTAACTCTAGCACATTAAGACTATTTAGAAGTTGAATTTCCTTGTTTTCTAAGAATTTTAGGAATTCTTATACAAGCACTTATTTTTTCTAGAAGCCAATCAAAACAGAGCCTCTTTAAAAGATTTTACTATCGAATTCATTAATGACATGTAGAGGTAGGAAAACATTACTCATTACATATATAATGAGAAGTAAAGACACTTCTGAATTAACAGACATGTAAACAGACCAGTATCACACAGTTTATAACTTCAGTTCTAAAATTTCAGTCATGGGTTAACAGTTAACACAGAATTATGAAGTTGACTGGTGTATACTGAAGAGCTGTTCTCCTCTCATTGAATACAAATTTTTCATTTGTTTAAACTCAAATGGACCGCAAAGACCAAAAGACTAGATTTTTCTATCTTTTCATCCTGTTTAGAGAATCGATCTCTAAAACCAATTCCCAAACTTAACAGAGAACAAAGTTAAAATTAGAAAAACAGGGAGTCAGCAAAATTCTCTTGTATTTGCCTCTTGGGGCCGAGAAAAGACATACCTGAGCTTAAAATAAGGTGCACCACTTTTGGTAAAGAAGTTTGCCAGGCTTTGGTTGGTGAATCTGTTAGATGTCTCAGTGGGACTTCCAAAATTGTGAAAAGAGTTTTTTCTGGAAAAGATAAAATCATGACTCCAATAGATATAGATTAATACATTTTTAAGAATTTAGTTTACTCTGGGGCGCCTGGGTGGCTCAGTGGGTTAAAGCCTCTGCCTTCGACTCAGGTTATGATTCCAGGGTCCTGGGATCTAACCCTGCATCGGTCTTTCTGCTTTGCAGGGAGCCTGCTTCCTTCTCTCTCTCTCTGCCTGCCTCTCTGCCTACCTGTGATCTCTGTCTGTCGAATAAATAAATAAAATCTTAAAAAAAAAAATTTAGTTTACTCATAAAATGAGGAAACCAAGCAGATGTTATAACCAGTTCAAAGGAAAAGTCAGTAAGTCACAAATTTATATGGAGTAAAAGAGTGTTGAGATGAATTACAAATGGAGATAAAACTGGTGTTTTTTCCAGAGGGGGTGGGAAGAGTCACCAGGCAGGACAGAGTTTATGTATCTGTTACAATTGGTTCTTATTATTCATAGTAGTTATGATCTCTAAGGTCACCAAAAACACTAAAGAGTACTGAAGTATTGCTCCTAAGAAATATACAAAGTTAGATTCTTACGAGACTCTGATCACAAAATTTTATCAATACATACATAACCTTTTTAAAATGTGTTTCTGGGGGCGTCTGGGTGGCTCATTGGTTAAGCCTTCAGCTCAAGTCATGATCTCAGGATCTGCTCATCAGGGAGCCTGCTTCCCCCTCTCTCTCGCTGCCTGCCTCCCTGCCTACTTGTGATCTCTGTCAAATAAATAAAAATTTTAAAAAATTTTTAAAAAATGTGATTGTGTTCAAATGTTAAAAAACACCTTATTTAAATATGTATTGTTGATTCATGAACATTGAACTCATAGCCAGCAGCACCATAACTTAAGCCTGAATGAAACTTATCTAACATATATATATTGGTACATCCGAGCTTTCTTGCCCTTAAGAACACTAGTAAGCACTACATCTGTCGGGCCATTTTAAACAGCAAATTCATCAACAAGAAGCACAAAAATGCCACTGTAAATAGACCACAAAAAGTACACTTGTTTACAGTATGAGATCTGAAACAAGGCACAGAGCATTACCTTGCTTGACCTCATCTGGGACCATGTATGTACACTGAGTGACTCAAATTTTCATTGCTGTGTGTGTGTCGCTAATGACCATGGAAGCATTGTGAATATTGATTTGGGGGTTACAAGTAAATTTTAGTGAACAAATTCACAAGTACAGAATCCGCAAATTACGAGGACTGTTTGAATCTATATTTTACAGGGTTTCGAAATAAAGACAATGATCAGAGAGCTGAGATCTGGTGTGCTGTAGACACTGCATAGTTTTCTGACAGCTTTTTTCTTCATCATTCCCTCTTCCTCGTCCCCAGTCCAAGGTACTAGTTGTCTTTGTGGCCAGGGAAACGTTTAGCTTGACTCCTGAACTGCTGAGCTGAGACTCCTGAGAGACAGAGATAGACATGTTGGGTGGGGAGAGGTATTTAGATTCCCAGTTGGAGGTTTGAAATAATTTATCTCATGGAGATAAGGTTATACATGGTGGTTTAGTGTATTCCTAGTGTATTGTGGGTTAAGTGGGGTTTAGAAATCCCTATGCACGGACCACACCCAAACCAATTACATCAAAATCTCTGAGAATGATTTTTGGACATTTACCACTGTTGTATAGTCTCTTTCTCTAGAAAAAAATGTGTTCTCAATTTCTAATGACTGATTTTCACATGTACTTTTGGAACACAAACCAGTTTATTTTGTGGCAAATTCTGAATAATGTGGTTCCAATTACTGCTTTGGAAATAAAAAATATTGTATAGCAACTATATTATTATTTGAATAGATAAAATTTAAGGGGGCCATTGACTATTACATCAAAGGTTGGATTTTTTTTTTGAGGTGTTGCAGCTGTGGCAGGTATGGGGTGTTACTAATCTAATAAATATTTCGGGTGCCTCACATTTTCACCTTATTTGCTTGTTTAAATAATTTTATATAATTTTCGTGGAAAGAACTGCTTTGCCAATGTATCCCAGCCCGTTACTTCTCCATAGTATTTTCTAAAAGAAGATCTAAGATACTTTCAAATTAATCTGAACCTCCTCCCATGCCAAATAATTAGGTACTTGGGAATTTCAAAGTAGAGGGACTTCTAAAATGAAATTCCTCAAAGACTGTCATAACTCCCCAACCCCCCCCCCCCCCTTAAATTATATTTTAAAAGTTTATGCTTTGCTTTTACCCAGGCATAATATAGGTACATGGCCTGGTGAAAACCCTTGAAACCCTCCAAGTTTCCACATACCTTGCTTTGGCTTCCCAAAGTCTTTTCTATTCTGATCCTGTGCCTCTATTAGCAGTGACTGCCAGTTATGTCAGTTTATGCCAAATTATGCAGTACTTCTCGCTTTGTACACAGATGGACAGTAGAAAAAACCATTAAACTATTCACTTCTGAACTAATGTCTGGGTTTGAGATTCGATTATTACAGGAGAAAGACATTTTATAGGACTTGAACCAGGGTTACTAGAGGTAACATTACACAAGCAATAAAACCACTGATGAACATTTCTCTATTTTTGCATTACTGAACCATAAATAAAATGGTTCTGTAAATAAAAGTGAATGGAATTAATTTTCTGTCTCATACATAGAATTCACAAGTTAATTGTCATGATCTGGTTTTGTTCACAAGCCTTTTGTGGATGTTTTTTGGTCTTTGATTTTTGGGTTCATTTTTTTGGGCACATTTGAAAGATTACACCAAACATTCATATCTTAGGAAGTAGAATATCTCAACCACAGTCTGGAGATCAACAAAATAAATGGGCACCTTTCCAAAAAAGAAATTGAGCATGAGATATTACAGGTCACATTTTAAGTTTACCACAGTATTTGCCAGAGGTACTTCTCTGATACTAGGGCTTAAAGATCAAAATATCTTTGTGAAAGCATTCCAGTGTGTGTAACAGCAAAGGGAGTCAGCTTCTCATCATTTAGGTGCTGGTGGTTGGATTTGTGGTTAATCCGTGCCATATGGCTGCTCTCCTCAGTGGGAAGTGACAGCAGCCCTAGGAGCTTACTCCATCCCTGGGGCAGCTGCTGTGGACTCAGTTGCTTTGATCTTCTTCTGTTACACAGCTGGGAAGAGTGAAGGCTGGTTTTCAGTGTCCTAATAGAACAACACATCGGGACCACTGTCATAGACTATACCTTGATTTTGTAAAGCATTCTTCAGAGAATGCAAGTGTTTTCACTCCATGATCTGATTCAGAAACTTAAGTTTGAGGTTTTTTTTTTTAAAGTTAGTGATGAAAAGAAAATTCGTACAGAAACTTTAACATTTCACAAATAAAATTCCATTCTTAAGTTTTTGCATTCTATTTCTTGCAAGTTACGTTAGGTTCTTTCTTTTTAAGAACAACTTTCCCTAAGCACAAGTCATGTAACTTATCCATTAAGTACGCATGTTTAATGTCCTTTTAAGTATTGTTCTTCTTATGGTTATTTTGTCTTTTTAGCTAAAGCTCATTGCTTGCTCCAGTAGCCTTTATATTGCCACAGTACTACAAAAAAATAACTTGGGAAAGATTGTGGTATGAAGAATCGTTTATCCATGCATTGTAAGGTAAACACTTTAGAGAAGGATGCTTAGAAACATGGTCAGATTCTTAATAGAGTTCCTAGTCAAGAGAGCAAATGTTCATCCTAGCATCAGTCTCACATAGTAGAAAAGTTTTCTCAGCGATGGAGAGAAAATCCAAAAGGAGATTTATGTAGACTCTGAGTTGAGTTTCAGTCTCTTGTGAGTTCTCATTAGACTTCCTCATACCCCTTTCCTTTTACTTAGAATTAGCATATTTTTTGCTTATGCAGCTTTGGGAACAAAGTTGTTTCCCACAGAAAAATGTGAGGAAAAGAGATTTTTTCCCCCTATACATCCTTACAATCATGGGTGGCTGTGGTAGAGCAATAATATAGAAATGGATACTGTTAGCAAGTGCTGGTTTCTTCCTTGTGTGTTTTTGTTTTCCCAAGGTGCCTTGCCCATCCACATTCCAGTCCCTATAATGATACTTCTATTTATTGTTGTTATCACCATCAATGGAACTATAATCTGGCTCATGATTCCCAAGAGCCAGGTCACTCCTTTGTTACCAGGAGAAAACCCAAACCAGTTGTTCTTTTATGTGTACAAAATCCCAGTCTTCTCACATTGCAGTGACCCTGACAGCATTTTGAGACTCCATCAACAAAACTAACAGAGCTATGTCTACATTCTGACATAATTTTTTTTTTCTCCCTGGTGACCGAAAAACATTAATGACACAAATGAGACAGTGATTATCAGTATGTGTTCGTGTATAATACCAATTCCTAAATATGTCCAAGTACTTTCTCATTTCTTCTTCAGTTCCTCTGATAATGGCTTTTATCGGACTGGAGAGTGTGTGTTGGGAAGGAAGCAGGGGTAGAGAGGGAACATAGCTTCTCTGACCCATCATTTGGCGAGAAGAGTTCATGGAGGCGTGGGATAACTTGCCAACAATCATTGTAACTAGACAAAGAACCTACTACACTAGAAACCTTTCCTTTCTCCACAAGTGGGGTGGGGGGTGGATGGACATATGGCAGATATAGACTTACTTTCCAGACTTTCTTGGAATAGTCTTTTCAATACATTTATAAAAATAAAGGGTGGGGGGAGTTACAAAATCACAAAGATTGAAAGAAGTTGGGTGAAATAGATAAAAACTGCAGTTACAAAATGCTTTTAAAGAAATGCAGTTTTATTTATGAGGTGGTTAGGTACATAGCTTTAAAGTCAACCTCGGTTAAAAACCCTGACTTTGCCACTCTGCCATGTGGCTTTAGACTGCTTATTTATCTTCTCTGTGCTTTATTTTTCCTAAATAATTAAATATAATATTGGGGCATATATAATGCCTACTTCATAAGCCAAGCAACCTATGATCTCAGTTTTAAAATTCTATAAAAATACATGTAAAGCACTTAGCAGAGGACTTAGAACATGCCTCAAACGCTTTTCTCAGACATCCACATGGCTCACTCTGATCTCATGCAAATCTTCAGGCAAATGTGACCTTCTCAAGAAGCGAGGTCTTCCCTGTGTGCCCTCTCTAAAATGTTTTTCTTTAGTTCTCATTAGCATAAAATATGTATTTAATCATAGGTATTACTGTATTAGCACCTAATAATACCATGCATTTACTTACCAGTTTCTCTTCTGCTAACCTGAAGAAATTTGGGATTTATTCACTGCTATATCTCTGGTTTCTCAACAGTCCTTCACACAGAATATGTAATCAATAATATTTATTAAATGAATAGTAAATGCTCAGTAAATATTGCTGTACCTCCTTTATTGAATTATTTTTTATAATTAACAGCATCATTTGCAGGTTAATGTAGGAAGTGCTTGAAAAGTTTATAATGTTAGGGGGCGCCTGGGTGGCTCAGTGGGTTAAGCCGCTGCCTTCGGCTCAGGTCATGATCTCAGAGTCCTGGGATCGAGCCCCGCATCGGGCTCTCTGCTCTCTAGGGGAGCCTGCTTCCTCCTCTCTCTCTGCCTCCCTCTCTGCCTGCTTGTGATCTCTCTGTCAAATAAATAAATAAAGTCTTAAAAAAAAAAAAAAAGAATTTATTAAAAAAAAAAAAAAAAGAAAAGTTTATAATGTTAAAGTTACCATGTTCAGTTCACGGTATTAGTTTGCTTACCAGAATTCCTTTCTGTGGTAAATTCAAAATTACTGTGTTTCAGTGTGATGGCAATTTTATTTACATTAATGCTTCACTTCATATAGAAGATGTGTTACTAGACAGTTACAAATCAGATTTGAGACAGAAAGAATATCTTACTTAAGCTGTAAACCACAAGAGACAGTATTAATTAAGGCAGAGGCTCCAGAATCAGATTCTTTGTTTAAATCCTGAGTCTGTCCTTTCCTAGGTGAGTGAGCTTGTGCTAGTTACCTAATCACTGTGCCTCAGTTTCCTCAGTTACATAAAGGAAATATTAATTCATATAAAAGTTTTAGAAAAGTACGTTTTTCATGGAACTCAATAAATGATTGTTAAGTGTCATGTGTTTTCTAAGCAATTCACATGAACAAGTTTGTTTAATCCTCCTGACAACTTATGAAGTAGGTACCATTCTTAGGCCAGTTAGTAACATTTTTGAAATGCAAATAGTCACTTGTTAATGTACTTACAAGTTCAGGTCCTCTTAAAGTAAGACCTAGCTTTCTGGGTTTTTTTCTGTTTTAATGGATTAGAAAGTACTCAAAACTTTACTCTGTGAAAGTAAGGTTATGTTTAAGCAAGTAAATTGAATCAATATTTTCGCTCCTGGATTCTGATGTTTTGTTTGTATTTTTAAACGATTTGTTTCATTTGCTTTCCTGCTTCTCAGTTTCCTTATAGCACATGGACTTTCTTTGAAGATGGAGTTCTAGCAATGGAATTATTAATTATTTCCTCTTTTGAACACTAAAATAAGCAGTAGTAGCAGTATACTTTGATGACTTGATTTTTACAGGCTTCACTTTTGTGGCAAAATTACATTCTAAGGGGCTACTGAAACATAAGCTTTTGTGGCAGCAAATATTATACCCATCAAGAGGCACTAGAACTCCTAACAACTCACAAGATCAAAAAGTTTACTTAATGAGACATATAATAGTTCAGACATTTTATACATGACTGCATGATTCAGCAGCCATGGATCAAATGTTTCAAGATTAATTATTTGAAGAAAGTCCTCAGAATGATAAATTATAGGGATAGAAAATGAATCCTATGAAGAAAAGTGAAAGTTATAGAGGTTGCTTGGACTAGAAACAGAACAATGACTTAATTAGATCTTCAAGAAGGAGGATGTTCAAGGGTTGTTCTCCGTACCTTGAACTAAGGAACTGGACTTAAAGCAGAAGACGTGGCCATGAATAAATCCAATTTTCAAAATTACAAAACACTAAGAAGGGCTTTGGAGAGAAGATACAAAGACTCTCAGAAGCAGACAGTTCACGCCGCCACTAGTTCTCACCCCTCTATGCATAAAAATCTCCTAGATCAGTAGTTAAAGTACAGATTGCCAAGCTCCTGCCAGAAATTAGCAATTAAACTTTGGTCAGACCAAAGAATCTGCATTGTTATCTACTACTTTCATGGGATTCTAAATAGATAGCCCTTTAAGCAAATGCTGAAAAGGTTTTTTAATTTAATCAGTGGCCTGTCAAAGCCCAGAGAGCTGAACCAAATAATCTTTAGGTCTACTCCGACTCTGTCATTTATACAGGTAACTGTGTACATAGATATGTTCACATAAACATGTATGCTTTTCTGTATTGCTTTGAGTGAGATCCCAAATTGTTGTGAAGGCATGAGCTTTTAGGAAACAGGTTATACTGCTCAGTGTTCCCACTGCAGTTATTAAAGAAGACACATATTAAACCACATAGAGAAATAGAAAATTTTACATGAATATGTAACCATCAGTAATTGAATAAGAAATATTGAGCAAGGAGAAGTCACATCATGGGTTACACTTTGGAGATCAGTAAATCATCTTCAGGCAATATTTTGGGCTGCCTTGTCACAAAGGATTATAAGGGAAAATATTACTAAGTATTTATATTTCGATGTGCTGATATGTACTCCTCATGATAAATGAACATTAAATTTATGAAAGCTTCTGCTTGCTGTGCTCTTGAGGTATCCTCTTTAATTCTGTTTCTGTGGGTTTGTTTTTGTTTTCTAGGGTGGAGCTATGACATTGAAGAGAGGAAGGTTCCAAAACCCAAGTCCAAGTCTTATGGTGCAAATTTTTCTTGGAACAAAAGAACAAGAGTATCCACAAAATAGGTTGGCACTGACTATATCTCTGTGCTTGACTGTGAATAAAGTCAGCTGTGCAGTATTTATAGTCTATGTATAATACATCTCAATCTCCTAATAAATTTGACCTTTAACCACAAATCTACACTTTGTGGTGCCTATTTTAAATGTATTTTGATGTCTCAAAGTGAACATGTTTCAGTTTCCTGTTTACAGAGATTGGAGGTGATCATACCTCTAGGAAATATCAGTACTTAAAATTTATTAAAAGGAATGCTTGAAATCAGCTGCAACATTGAAGTTTTATACTTGGTTCTTTATAGCCATTCTCAAGTTAATAGTTTTTATGAATTACCAGCCGTCATTATTATAATGCTGTCTTAGAATTTCTGTTTTATCTGAGGTTAGAGAAATTCAAGATTGCAATGCAATCTAATAAACCCAAATCTCTTTATTATTGAGGTTTTCTTAATTTTGGGAGGGTTGCAGAGGACAAGAGAGAGAGAGAATCTTAAGCAAGCTTCACACCCAGCCCAACTTGGGGCTCAGTCTCACAACCCTGAGATCATGACCTGAGCTGAAATCAAGAGTCAGATGCTTAACTAATTGAGTCACCCAGGCGCCTCTGAGGTTCTCTTCTTTAATTAGAACCTTATATTCTCTGAGTTTGAGTCTGAATCTGAATGAATTGTGTTCCATACTAAACTCTGCCCAGAAATTCACATTCATGATCATGGATGGTTCAGATGAAGATTTTATATTCTTATGAATTGAAAGACTCCAAGAAAATAATCGGTTCATTATTAGAGATCTTTTTTTTTTTTTTTTTAATTTATTTGACAGACAGAGATCACAAGTAGACAGAGAGGCAGGCAGAGAGAGAGAGGGAAGCAGGCTCCCTGCTGAGCAGAGAGCCCGATGTGGGACTCGATCCCAGGACCCTGAGATCATGACCTGAGCCGAAGGCAGCGGCTTAACCCACTGAGCCACCCAGGCGCCCTAGAGATCTTTTTATAGTCACTGTTGTTTTTGTAAAATAGACATAGGTACATGTTCTTGTTATGTCTTAATCACTTAGGTCATCCAGTATGAGTTATCAAGCACATACTCCTGGTCAGCCTCTTCAGTAATCATTCTGTATGCTAATCTTCATCATAATTCTGTTAGGTAGGCACTATTATTCCCCCATTTTGCAGAGGCATAAATCAAGACTTAATAGGACTAAATAACCTCAAAATCACACAGATCCTAAGTGTCAAAGCTGGTACTTGAACCCCTATCTGTCTTCACATCCCATACTTTTAATTACTTTAGTTATAGAAAGATAGGATTGATGGCAGATGGTTTCTCTGAATTGCTAATAAATTCTTTGTTACAAAAGTTATATACTAATTATGTACTTTCTCACAATTATATTTCATAAAAACACTAATAGCACATTGACGTAGTGCAACAAAGAAAACACATCAGAGTATAAATTTGTATAATACTGTTTTGAAGAGCAAGCTCTTCTCAAAAATATTAACTATGTATTCCATTCAATTCTAAAAATCCTCATCCTGACAAATCATAGATATACACAGTGGTGAATGTAAAAAGATATTACAGAGGGGTTTCTAATAGCTGATAAGTTGAGACTATCTAAATGTTTATTAAAGGAGGAATGGAGTTAAATGGAGTATTACATAGCTATTATAGAGAACAGGAAATATCTGTGAGTGGTTTGGAACAATGTTCAATATATACTGCTAAGTAGAAAAATACAGGAATAGTAGATAACATCTGGGGGTGAGGTGTGGCAGCAGGTGTTTAATCCATATGTGCACCTAGAATATTTTGGGCAAGATATGTAAGAAACTAGTAAGATGATTTTACCACTGATTGTGGGGGGAGGAGAATCTTGGATCTTTCAACTTTTTTATTTTTAAAAATTTTATTTATTTATTTGACAGAGAGCCCAAGCAGGGGAGTCACAGGGAGCCTGATGCAGGGCTTGATCCCAGGACCCTGGGATGCTCAACCACCTAAGCCACCCACGCACACCTTTCAACTTTTTTTTTTAAGATTTTATTTATTTGAGAGTGTGAGGGGACGGAGTTGGGGGAGAGGGCTGGAAAGGGGGAGGGGCAGAGGGAGAGGAAGAAGTGGACTCTCCACTGAGCAGGGAGTCTGACCCGGGTCTTGATGGCAGAACCCTGAGATCAGGACCTGAGTAGGAAGCAGGCACTTCACCAGCTAAGCCACCCAGGTACCCTGGGTCTTTCAACTTTTAATACAGTGTTTGAATATATTACTATAAGGGTGTATTATCTGTGTAATCGAATATACATAACTATAAAATCTATACACAATTTATATCTTGCTTGAAATTATACATACTACTTTTTAAATTACTACTTTATTAGAATTTTATTTCAAATAAACTGCAAAATGTTAAAATACAGCTATTAAGAAATTCCACAGATACTTCAGTGGTGTAAGTTTAAATTTCACTTAAAAGAAACCTGTTTGGGGTGCCTGGGTGGCTCAGAGGGTTAAGTCTCTGCCTTCAGCTCAGGTCATGATCTCAGGGTCCTGGGATCGAGTCCCACATCGGGCTCTCTGCTCAGCAGGGAGCCTGCTCCCCGCCCTTTCTCTGCCTGCCTCTCTGCCTACGTATGATCTCTCTCTGTCAAATAAATAAAATATTTTTAAAAAAAGAAGAAAAAAAAAACCTGTTTGTATCACATACAGTAAGGCAACACGAGCAAGTTTTCTTCCAAAAGAGACTTAGTGTTTCACCTTCACTTTGGTTTGTAATACAACATAGCACTCTTTGTGTTATGCTGGTAGAACTAGCTTCCTAGGCAACCTCATGTATTGGCTGAAAAAGTCAGTATTGTTCTTTTGTACTATCTGGTCCTAATTTGCATAATAAATCAGTGCACCTCTGTTTCTGGGTTGTTTCCATCTTTCTCATTACTCTATAGGTGCTGCCAATGGAGTGACTTTTATGTTCATATTTAGTATAATTTCTAATTAATTTCTGTAAGACTAGCATCATTTGTTGTTTTTGAAATTTTTTCCTTTTGGGGTAAGTATGACAAATCTGAAAAGAAAGAATAACCTAGATGTCTCTTATTTTTATAACCTATGTTTTAATGCTAAGGGATCCTGTATGTAAAAGACAATTACCAAAACACAGTCTACAAGTAGACTAAAGTGTACTGTCAACACAAATTTGTTTTACTTTTTTCCACTATTTTAAAAAATTTTGGTGCTATCATTTTGATTGTGGATATCAAGTTATTGCCTTTATTGACTGAACCTGAACCCGAGTTACTTAGTTTTCGGTTGTAAACTGTAGTGACAAAAAGGTGATCTGTTCATTAACAGAAGTTTTTACTGTGCTATATACTATGTTATATACTACATTACACCCTGGGGTTACAGTGGAACAGGACTGGAAAGTCTCTGCTCTCATGTTTCTTGTAGACCTAAAGTGGGAGCTTATATTCTACCAGCAATTGCTAGTCATTTTGTATGAGTAAAGAAGATTGATTTAGGCTACTTGGGCTTGAATTCTGGTTCAACCACTTACTTAGTGATCCTTATAAAGTTAATTAAATTTCTCTAAATCTCCATTTCTTCATCTCCAAAATGGAGGTATTTACCTAATGGGATAGGTGCACATCAAATGATATAATCAGAATAACTGCTTGCTGAGCACTTACTATGTATGTCATGTAGGGGAAACTGCAACACATTGTGTAGAAATTCTGTCTCTTGTAGAAAGACATCTTTGAGGACTCCTGTCCTATGAGACTGGTCTCAGAACTCACCGACAGGACAATTTGGTGCTAAGCATATATCGCTTTGTATTTTAAACTATGTTTTAGAGTTCTTTCTTTAAAATATTTGTACTCTGGAGGCGCCTGGTTGGCTCAGTTGGTTAAGTGTCCAACCCTTGATTTCGGCTCAGATCATGATCTCTGGGTTATGAGATTAAGCCCTGAGTGAGGCTCCACGCTCTGTATGGAGTCTGCTTGAGATTTCTTCCTCCAACCCTGCTCCTCTCCCGGCTTGCGCTCTCTCTCTCTCAAAATCTAATAAAATATTTGTACTCTGATTACAGAAGTGTTGCAGAAATAGTTGATCTACATAGAAGTCTTAAAGATGAATATAATCACAAATTCCTCCTGTCTCAAGACAACCACAGTTAGTGTGTATGTTTCTAGTATTGTTTTTCTATTCCCTATATATACATATGTTGCTTTTATAAAACAAATTGTAATAATATTGTACATACATTTTTTAAAAGGAAATTGAATTGGTATCACTTTTTAACTGAGTATGTTTTCCCATGACATTTTTCTATAACAGGACATTTAATGATCAATTTAACTTTTTTTTTTGAACATTCAGATTTTTCTGATTTTTTTGCTTTTATATTTTTACAGATAGAACTTATCTCTTCAGCCATACTGTAAATGAGAAGAGTAAGAATTATAGCTTCTTTCTCAGTGTCTTGCGCAAAGGCTCATTCATGGGAAAACTCAATAAACAATGCTTAGTTTGATTACAAACCAAAGCTGGTATGTCCCATTCTCTTTTGGTTTTCAGTTACTATGTCTTTGAAATTGTTAGTGGTTATTTACTGGAACTCAGGTCTAGCTGCTTGAGTCAATGATGTTTACACTCAACTAAAAATTGCAGCAGGCACTAAAGAGTTACCACTTTTAAAGATTTTAGGTAATCTCTATACCCAACATGGGGCTCACACCCACAACCTTGAGATCAAGAGTTGCATGCTTCACCAGCTAAGCCAGGCAAATGCCTCTGGAGAGTTATTTTTAAATGTTATTTTTCTTTAAATTTTAGGAGTCAGGTTTTTTTTTTTTTTTAAAGATTTTATTTATTTATTTGACAGATCACAAGTAGGCAGAGAGGCAGGCAGAGAGAGAGAGAGGAGGAAGCAGGTTCCCCGCTGAGCAGAGAGCCTGACACGGGGCGATCCCAGGACCCCTGGGATCATGACCTGAGCCTAAGGCAGAGGCTTTAACCCACTGAGCCACCCAGGCGCCCAGAGTTTTGTTTTGTTTTGTTTTGTTTTGTTTTTTAAGATTTTTTATTTATTTGACAGAGAGAGATCACAAGTGGACAGAGAGGCAAGCAGAGAGAGAGAGAGAGGAGAAACAGGCTCCCTGCGGAGCAGAGAGCCCGATGTGGGACTCGATCTCAGGACCCTGAGATCATGACCTGAGCCGAAAGCAGCGGCTTAACCCACTGAGCCACCCAGGTGCCTGAGGTTGTTTTTTTTTTTAAACAGTCTTGTGTTTCATCCTAAATAATCTCCCATAAATTTCAAAAATTGGGAAAAAGTTAATTATACATTACATTGGATTTCTTTGAAAGATAAATAGGAAATCTATATGGATAATGAAAATTAAATCCCAAAATAGAAAAAAAAGATTAGATTCTAAATTGTGATCTAATGATCACCCAGAAATATAGAAATAATTACATCTGTGCTTTGGTCCTAGTTGGTCTAGATTTAGGCAGAGAAAACTGAATGCTGGAATTTGACAATTCTGGGAACCTGATGAAAAGCTTCACTGTCTCCAGTTACCAATTTAACAAAAAGAATCCAGATTTCATTATGGTAGGAAGCACATCATGCTGATTTTGAGAATAAAGTTTGCCAACAAAGATATGGGATACTAATGTATTATAACTTAATAGGTTTTCTCCTTATCTAAAGGTCACTGGTAATATTTTTAAAGTCCTTCTCACTAGAATTTTCCCTAAATTTTTATTATTAAAACAATAAAAGTTGAAAATAAACATTCATATACCCTTCTCTTAAATA
Source organism: Enhydra lutris kenyoni (assembly GCF_002288905.1). NCBI lineage: Eukaryota > Metazoa > Chordata > Mammalia > Carnivora > Mustelidae > Enhydra > Enhydra lutris. The sequence goes on along the minus strand of NW_019154089.1, from coordinate 39,615,630 downwards.
TACTAGTGAACATTTTGTCACATGTGTTTTCCTTTCCTTCTTGCACATAACTTTCATATAGAAGTAAGGTGCTTACATCATGATGTCATCTCTAAATACTTTGGGGTATGTCTCTCTTGAAAAAAGACATCATTCGTGGGGCACCTGGGTGGCTCTGTCAGTTAAGCATCTGCCTTTGGCTCAGGTCATGATCCCAGGGTCCTGGGGTGGAGCCCCACATCAGGCTCCCTGCTCTGCGGGGGGCCTGCTCCTCCCTCTCCCTCTGCCTGCTGCTCTCCCTGCTTATGCTCTGTGTCAAATGAATAAAATCTTTAAAAGAAAAAAAAAAGGACATCATTCTTCTATTTACCACAATAACATTATCACAATAAAAAAAATTGATCACTGGTACAGTTTAATATTCAGATGTTTGTGAAATTGCTACAATACTGTTCTTTGCCCCGATTTTCTTAAAATCCAGGGCCCACTCAGTAATCCTGCATTGAATTTAGTCTCCTTTAATTTTGAACAGTTCACCTGCTGTTTTGTTTCTTACATGACATCGAGCAATTTTGAAGAATCCAGGCTAGTCATTTCATACAGTGTTTCACAATTTGGATTTCTCTCATTTTTTCCTCATGGTGAGATTCAGGTTAAACATTTTGGTAACAGTTCAAAGAATACTAAAACAATTTGGTGAAACTGTTGGAAAACCGAATTGATGCAATTTCAAATATCAACCCATAAATTACATCCTAACCAAAAGAGATAAAAGGAATTTTATGATGGAGAATTCTGATATGTGCCACTTGAACCAAGTGATCAGTAACCAAACACTAACCAGTAATTAGTGATTTTGTATTCTCAATCACTTCTGGAAGCACATAAGATCACTGTCGAACACATACAAACACATACCACCATCGTCATCATGATGCTAACTTCCTATTTCATTCTTGTAGCTCAGAGTTCTTCCTCTGCACCCTGCACCCCACTTCATGTTTTATGAGCCTTCTCTCACAGTGCGAATCCTTGTACCTAACATCAGTGCATTATTCATTCTGTCCTACAGTACACACAAAATTGGTTTAAAATCGCTAATGTATCAATAGCAAACTGCAAGATGAAGTTTAAGTTTTCTTAACAATTCTTGTCTTCGGAAAGAAATTACAGAGAAGATAGAGTATTGTGGTCCACGTTACTTGAATTCATTCTTACATTGTCGATTTTCAAATAGATTAGTTTCCTTTGTTGCTTAGTATTCATCTGTGATTTTTTTTTCTTCTTGTTGCTTTTTTTTTTAAGATTTTATTTATTTGAGAGAGAGCATGAGCAGGGGGAAGGAAGCAGAGGGAAAAGAGTCTCCCTGCTGAGCAGGAACCCCCCATGCTGGGCTCCATCCCAAGATCCTCAGATTATGACCTGAGCTGAAGGCAGACGCGTAAGTGACTGAGCCACCCAGGCTCTCCTGTTGATTTCTTTTTTGAATATGTAAAATTTCTGGCTCAGAAGTCAAAATTGTAGGAGCACCTGGGTGGTGCAGTTTGTTAAGCATATGACTCTTGGTTTCTGCTTAGGTCCTAATCTCAGGGTTGTTAGACTGAGTCCAGCATCAGCTCCATGCTTAGTGCAGAGTCTGCCCGACTCTGTCTCCCTCCCTCTCTGCCTGCCTCCCGCCCAGCCCCGCCCCACAGCAAATAAATAAATCTTAAAAAAAAAAAAAAAAAGGCAAATTGTATTAAGAAGTTGTACTTAGTCTGAGGAGTCCCATTCTTACTTACTCCATGCAATTTAACCAATTTTACTATTTTCTGACTTATCCTTCCCACGTTTCATTTTGCAAAAGTGAATATATTTGTATTCATATTTTTACTTTCTTACACAAAAGGAAGCATACTATATGTACTCTTTTGTATTATAGTACATACTATATGTACTGTACCTTAGAAAGTACTCCATTAAGTTCTGTACTTAAAATAAGTACATTTTAATATATGTAAATTTACCTCAGTAAAGTTGATTTAGACATGAAAACAAACATCAGTGTCACGTCAAAGTAGCACTTTGTGAGGTTCGTGATCTGTGAGCATTTGATATAATCAACCATATATACAAGGTTTTTGATTCTTGAGAAAATTGTCTTGTCAGAATCCAAATACAGAATAGCCCAAATACAGATTTTCCATTCCTGTAGTCACTTGTCCATAAGGATGGTCCATGTGGAACAAAGCAAAGTGAAGAAATGCTGAAAAATATTACTCAAAATTGACATCTGCAAAACTTCCAAAATCAGATACTCCTCTAGTTTCCATTATTGTGTAAAACAAAACAAAACAAAATTCTTTTTTTTTTTTTTTTCCAAAACAAAATTCTTAACATGCCTTATTTGATGAAGCATCCATTTCCTGGTGTGATTTGGTTTTCTGTTTATAAATCTATCTTGGGGGGTGCCTGGGTGGCTCAGTGGGTTAAGCCACTGCCTTCGGCTCAGGTCGTGATCTCGGGGTCCTGGGATTGAGTCCCACATCGGGCTCTCTGCTCGGCAGGAAGCCTGCTTCCCTCTCTCTCTCTGCCTGCCTCTCCGTCTACTTGTGATCTCTCTCTGTCAAATAAATAAATAACATCTTTAAAAAAAAAAAAATCTATCTTGGGAAGATGAATTCATTTCTAGTTATACTGAATGCAAGATGCCAGTGAGTTACCCAGCTGAATATTTACAGCAGACCATTGGAAATACAGGTCTGGAAATTAGCAGATGGGCCAAGACAATTGGCTATATAGTAATCAAGCTTCATCAATGAGTAGACTGACAAGTACAGGATTATGAGGAAAAGAGAGAAGTCAAGGATAATCCCTTAGGAAAAACATTTCTGGTAAAGAGGAAGGGGTGGCAAACAAGGAATAGAGGAGGCCAATGTAGCAATGTAGGATTTTTCTTTCTTCTTTCTTAATTAAAAGGTTTGTCTAATAAAGCTAACAGACTACATACATCCTTATAGGTTGCTGGGTGCTTAGGATCAATATCAACAGGAAATTGAAGAAAACTGGATGGGATTTCGTTAAAAAATGTGGCTCTGCTAGTAAGTACAAGGCTATTTAGTCTTCGTATTAGTTTCTTATGACTTAGTTTTAGCCACAAATGGTGGCTGAAAAGGACACACATTTATTCCATGGTTGTAGAGATCAGAACTCCAAAATCAGTTTCACTGGACCAAAAATAAGGTGTTGGCAAGTGTACTCCTTCCGCAGGATCTAGAGGAGGATCCATTTCCTGCTCCTTTTTAGTTCTAGAGCTGACTTCCTTGACTTGTAGCCACAACCTCCCATTTTCAAAGCCAGGAACATTTTGCTTTAGTTGTCCCATTACCATCTTTCACTCAGGTCCAGTTACCTTCTCTGCCCTTTGTAAGGATGTTGTGATTACATTTAGGACCCACCCAGAGAACCCAAAACATGGGGAAATAAAGCCGTGAAAAGTGTCCCAGAACTACCTCACTCAAGTTGCCAAATTCTCTGACAAGTCTTTTTGGCAGTACATAGTTATTAGTGTGTATGTGAATGTTTACATTTTAGAAGGACCTTCAAAGATAGTAATGGATCTACTTGAAACTTGTGGAAATAAGGAGTAACTTACACAATTTTGTAAAACCAGTCTTCCTATCACAATGAGACTTCACACTGTCTCTCCTTTTGAAAAGCTCCCTAGGATAGTCACATGACCATTTTGATAAGACTATGATAAAGTTTGGCCTGCTTAAAGCCAAGAAAAGTCATCCAAATTTGTAAGGAAGAGGTAAAACTGTTACTGTACCTTTGCAGATGACATGATACTATATATAGAAAAGTCTAAAGACTCCACCAAAAAATATACATATTAAAACTAATTTAATATACAGAAATCCACTGCTTTTTTTTTAAGATTTGATTTTATTTTTTAAATATAAGTTGCTCTTTTTTAAAGATTTTATTTATTTGTCAGAAAGAGTGCATAAGCAGGAGGAGCAGCAGGCAGAGAGAGAGGCAGACACCCTGCTGAGCAGGGAGCCCAATATGGTACTCAGTCCCAGTACCCTAAGATCGTGACCTCAGCTGGAGGCAGACTCTTAACCAACTGAGTCACCCAGGCATCCCAAGATTTTTTTTTTTTTTTTTTTTTAAGTAATCTCTATACCCAACGTGGGGCTCAAACACAACCCTGACATACATAAGCTTGACCAGCTGAGCCAGCCAGGTGAGATAGATAAAGCAGGATGCCTACAGACAGGAGTAGGACTTAAGTAAAATAATACACAGTTTAACTTTTAAATGTGTTTATAATTAAGAACAAGACTTAACTGATCTGTTGTAAATATATGAATTAGTTAATGATTTTATGGGAAATCAATAAAATAACATACTGGTACAGAGTGATACAGGTTAGGTTTGTTAATATCTAACTCAAAGTTACTCTTAAATCTCCAGAGAAAAATGCTAACAATAATAGGTTACAATGTAGTATCTGCTGACATTTTTCATTATCAGTACATAATTATCAGCTTCTAAAACTTTAAGAGTTTGAATATGAAGAATTTATAATCCTTAGAATAATAAAGTATGTATAAATGGAGGAAATTATGTTTTGTCTAAAGCCAAAGAAGATAGTCACAAGATGAAACTTAGTCTATCTTTATAATTTTAAACAGTTCTTTGGGGTGAATTTTTTTTTTTTTTTTTGAAACAGTGATAGATTTCATGAATAGTTGCATTGTAGACTCTGTATTTGATGTTAGGAGTCTGTATCATACATTGCTGTCTTTGTCAGTTCATGGGTGTAATGAATTACCACAAAATAGATAGCTTATAAACAATAAACATTGATTTCTTATAGTTCTGGAGGCTGGGAGTCTGAGATCAAGGTGCCAGCATGGTCAGGTCCTGGTGAGGGCCTACTTCTTAATTCATAGACAACTGTCTTTTTATTGTGTCCTCATGTCAGAAGGAATGAGACAGTTCTCTGGGCTCTTAATAAGGTTAGAAATCCCTTTCACAACTCATGACTTAATTGCCTTCCAAGAACCTGACTTCCTAATACCATCATGTTAGGAGTTAGAGTTTCAACATATAAATTTGGGTGGGAAGGACACAAACATTCATTACATAACATTCCACTACCGCACCTCCAAAATTTATGTTCTTGTATACAAAATACATTCATTCCATCCCACAGCCCTACAGACAGGAGTAGGACTTAAACCATTTTCACCTCTAAAATCTTATCTACCTCTAAATCAAATAGGGGTGAGAGTCAAGATATAATTCATCCTGAGGCAAATTATTCTCTATCTGTAAACCTGCGAAACCAAATAATAGGCTTCCAGAACAGACACAGGCATTTAATTCTAAAAAGGAGAGATAGAAAAGATAAAAGGCCTTGTGGGTCCCAAGGGAAATATTAAACCATAAGGTTTAAGGATAATTCTCTTTAGCTGGAATTTTTACCCGCCAGACCCACTGGGGTGGAGGTCCTACATTCCAGATCTAGTGGTATGACATCCCCCCTTACCCCCAGCCACAGTTCAGAGAGCATGGCCTACCCGTGGCTCTTTGCAGTGGTTATGCCCATACTACACTTCTCCATGGTATGAAGATTATTCCCCCAGGGCTCTTCCAGGTGCCTACTCCCATAGTTTCACTCATTGGTATGCTGGTACTGCACTTTGAAATCAAGGTGGGGGCAGTCCTGTCTCCTGGGCTCATGCACTCTGGGCCTGCGGTAAGAGTGATGTCCTAGAGTATTTTCATGTAGTTATGGGAACAATTGGCAAAAACATGAGCCAGCCAATCTGAAAGTGTTAATACCATTTAAAGTAAAGCCTACAGATATGAAAACCAAACAAAATTAGTCTTGATACCAGTTTACAATCATTAAATGGAGGGAAACATCTTGGAGATGTAAAATAATCAAATGAGTCTTAGGGATTTCCATGTGAATCTAAAATAATATATGCCATAGTTAAAGGATGCTTTCTTACAAATGGCAGTGGAGTACAGTTGGGGATTATAAATCATACAAATGCAAGACAGAGCGATTGAACATTAGAAAAGAAAGAAAATTGCTAGTGGTGAAAAGGAGAATTTCAGAAAAGACCATAGCTAAATATGAATTAGGTAAATATATAACAATAGGGAAGGACCCTGGGGAGTATATAATGCAGCTTCATTGTGTATTAAACAAAGGATAAACTGAAGTGAAGAATTGCTTCAGTTAAAATTTTAAAGAAGAAAGTACACACTGTATTCTGCCTTAAGTTACACAATTCAAAGAAGTATATGGAGAGAATTCCAATGAAGACGACAACAAAAGCCAAATGCCAAAAGGTAGATCATATATAAAAAATAAAAGTCCTGGAACAACCTCATCTGTTTGGAGCCATTAAAAATAAAATAGTCTGGGAATGCCTGGGGTGGTTCAGCCAGTTAAACATCTGCCTTCAGCTCAGGTCATGATTCCAGGATCCTGGGATGAGTTCCACGTTGGGCTCCTTGCTCAGCAGGGAGTCTGCTTCTCCCTCTGTCTGCGTGGCCTGCCACTCTCCCTCTTTGTGCTCTCTCTGACAAAATCTTTAAATAATTTCACATATATAGTGTGTGTGTGTGTGTGTGTGTGTGTGTGTGTGTGTGTGTGTGTGTGTGTATTTTTAAGTAGTCTGCTTAGACTATCACAAAGGTTTGAGAGACAACAATATGCTGGGGTACAGTTGAATGATGGGGGTCATTTTCTACATGAGGCCACTCCATTAAGACTGGGAGAGGTGGTTATTTTATCTGATGTACAGAAACCAACACAGAGAAATATGTTACAAATGAAAGAACAGGATAAAACCTCAGAAAAAGTCCTTAATGAAACAGAGGTAAGGGATTTATCACATAAAGTGTCCAAAATTATGGTCATAATGCTCAATGAACTCAGGAGAAGAACGAACACAGTAAGAATTTCAACAGAGAAAATTCAAGAAACTACCAAGTAGAAGTCATGAAGATGAAAATATAATGACTAAATTGAAAAATAGACTACAGGAGCTCAGGAACAAACTAGATGAAGCAGAAGAGAGGATCAATCCCTCCAAAGATAAAGCAGAAGAAAATCAGAGCAGGAAGAAAAAAAAATTTTTTTAAATAAAAAAGTGAACATAGCTTAAGCTTTTGTAGGGCAAAACCAAACAGATTAATATTCACATCATAGGGCTCCCAGCAGGAGAGAGAGAGAGAGAGAGAGAGAGAGGTAGAAAACTTATTTGAAGAAATAATGCCTGAAAATTTATCTGATCTAAAGCAGAAAACAGACATCTAGATCCAGGAAGTCCAGAGAGTCAAACGTAAGATGAACCCAGGGTCCCACACCAAGATACATTATAATTAGAATGTCAAAAGCTAAAGACAAAAGTTGTAAAAATATCTGTAACTACAATAATTATTTAAGGGATACACAAGATAGAGAGATGTAAAATGTGACACCAAAAAATAAAACCTGGGAGGGGAGAGTAAAAACATACAACTTTAGAATGCATTCAGCTTAAGTTGCTATCAGATTAAAATGCACTGTTATAAATTGTTATATGTAAGCCTTATAGTAACCACCAAGGAAACAGCTGACTGTTTCCTTTTGCTGTGCAAAAGCTTTTTATCCTGATGAAGTCTCAATAGTTCATTTTTGTCTTTGTTTCCCTTTACTTTGGAGACATGTCTAGCACGAAGTTGCTGCAGCCAAGGTCAGAGATTACTTCCTGTGTACTCTTCTAGGATTTTAGTGGATTCCTGTCTCACACTTAATTTGATAATAGTGTTGGAAAAATTGGGCAGCCACATGCAGAAGAATGAAACTGGACCATTTCCTTACACCATACACAAAAATAGACTCAAAATGGATGAAAGAAATTTTTATGGTTTCTGCCTTTTCTGGAAGCTTTTTATCTCACTTTCTATTTTGAATGACATCCTAGCTGCATAAAATATTCTTGCCTACATATTTTTCTCACTTGGCACCATATATCATGCCACTCCTTTCTGGCCTGCCAGGTCTGTGGATAAGTCTGCTGCCAATCTAATGTTTCTACCCTTGTAGGTTATAGACCTCTGTCCCAAGCTTCTTTCAAGATTTTTTCACTGCCTCTGAGATTTGCAAGTGCCACTGTTATATGTTGAAGTGTTGATCTATTTTTACTGAATTGGGGGGGGGGTCCCCTATGTCTGGACTTGGATATCTGTTTCTTTACCCAGGTTAGGGACATAGCTTGCTCCAATATACCTTCTGCCCCTCTCTTTCCTCTTCTTCCAGGATCCCAATTATTCTAATATTGTTTCACTTTATGCTATCACTTATCTCTTGAATTCTCCCCCTCATGATCCAGTAGCTGTTTCTCTTTTTATTCGTTTCCTTATTATCCATCATTTTGTCTTCTGTATCACATTGTCTCTTCTGCCTCATTTATCCTGGCAGTTAGAGCCTCTGTTTTTGTTTTTGTTTTTGTTTTTTTTAAAGATTTTATTTATTTATTTGACAGATAGAGATCACAAGTAGGCAGAGCAGCAGGCAGAGAGAGAGGGGGAAGCAGGCTCCCTGCTGAGCAGAGAGCCCGATGTGGGGCTTGATCCCAGGACCCTGAGACCATGACCTGAGCTGAAGGCAGAGGCTTAACCCACTGAGCCACCCAGGCGCCCCAGAGCCTCTGTTTTTGATTGTGTCTCATTAATAGCCTTTTTGATGTTGACTTGGTTAGATTTTAGTTCTTTTATTTCTCCAGAAAATAATTCTGTAGTGTCTTCCATGCTCTTTTCAAGCCCGGCTATTTATAATCATTATTCTGAACTCTACGTCTGACACCTTCCTTATATCAGATTATGTCCCTGACAGTCAGTACTGCCTCTTGTTCTCTTTGAGCTGAGTTTTTCCATCTTGTCATTCTTGCAGAAAGTGATCGCTTTTCTATTTGTAGAGTTGCAGCTATTCTTTTCTTAGATCTCTGGTTGAGTTCACAGGTGTTCAGAGTGCTTGGATAGCTATCTAGCTGCATTCCTGGGACCAGATGAAACTAAGGTCTCCTACTCCTCCACCATCTTGGCTAGACTAGATAGATTTTAAACAGATATACAAGGAACTTTCCATCCAAAAGCAACCCAAATAAACCCCACCCCCAACTTTATACCTCAAAGAACTAAAAAAAAGAGCAAATTTAAAAGTTAGTAGAATAAAAGAAAGTAACAAAAATAAAAATAAAAATGAATTAAATAGAGACTGAAAAAAAAACAAAAGATCAGTGAAACTAAAACCTCGTTCTTTGAAAGGATACAAAAAGTTGACAAACCTTTAGCTACATTCACCAAAGAACATAAAATCAAAATGAAATAGGTGTTACAGCTACTTCAGAGAAACAGAAAGGATTGTCAGAGACTATTAGAACTACTTTATGCCAATAAATTTAACAACCTAGAAGAAATGAATACATTTTTAGAAACCTGACAAGAGTGATTCATTAAAAAAAGAAAAGAAAAGAAAAATACTGACCACATTGATTACTAGTAAGGAGATTGAGTCAGGAATCAAATACCTCCCAACAAATAAAATTTCAGGACCAGATGGTTTCACTGGTGAATTACCAAACATTCAGAAGAATTAATACTGATCATTCTCCAAATCCTCAAAAAAATAGAAAAGGGAATATTTCCAAAGTCATTTTACAAGGCCAACATTACCCTGATTCCAAAACTAGACAAGACACCAGAAGAAAAGAATATTATAGGCTAGGGTCCTTGGGTGGCTCAGTTGGTTAAGCACATGACTCTTGATTTTAGCTAGGTTCTTAATCTCAGGGTCATGAGTTTGGGTCCCATTTTGGGTTCCATAATGGATGTGGAACCTACTTAAAAAAAGAAAAAAAATATTACATGTCAGTATCTCTGGTGCACGTAGATGCAAAAATTATTAACAAAACATCAGCAAACTGAATTCAATAATGCATTAATAGGATCATATACCATTATCAAGTTGGATTTATTTTAAGGATGCAGGGATATTTCAACCTTCCCCAATCAGTGTAGTATCCACATAAATCAAATTGAGGTAAAAACCATGCAGTCATCTCAAGAGATGCAGGAAAAGCCTTTTGACAAAATTCAACAATCATTTATGATAAAAACCCACAACTAATATTGTACTTAATGGGCAAAGATGGAGAGCGTTCCCTCTAAGATAGGAACAAGACCAAGATGTCCACTCTCCCTGCTTTTGTTCAATATACTACTAGAAGTCCTAACCACAGCAATCAGAGAAGAAATAGAAGGCATCCAAATCGGTAAGGAAAAAGTGAAACTGTCGTTATTTGAAGATGCTTTAATACTAGCAAAAATCCTAAAGACTCAAACAAAAACCATTAGAAGTAATGAATAAATGCATTCATTAGTTTCAGTATAAATACACAGAAATCTGTTGCATCTCTATACACTAATAACAAAATAGCTGAAAGAGGAAATAAGAAAATAATTCCATTTACAGTTTCACTCAAAAAGAATAAAGTACCTAGGAGTAAAATTAGCCAAGGAGCTGAAATATCTGTATTCAGAAAATTGTAAGACATTGATGAAAGAAATGGAAGACAAAGAAAATGGAAAAATATACCATGGTCCTGGATCGGAAGAATATTGTTAAAATGTCCATACTATCATAAACCATTTATAAATTCAGTGAAATCCCTACCAAAATATCAATGCATTTTTCACATATCTAGAACACATAATCCTAAAATTTGTATGGAACCACCAAAGAATCTGAATAGCCAGAGCAATCTTGAGAAAGAACAAAATTAGATACAATCCCAGATTTCAAGATGTACTGCAAAGTGGGGCGCCTGCATGGCTCAGTGGGTTAAAGCCTCTGCCTTCGGCTCAGGTCATGGTCCTGGGGTCCTGGGATCAGGCCCCGCATCGGGCTCTCTGCTCGGCAGGGAGCCTGCTTCCTTTTCTCTCTCTGCCTGCCTCTCTGCCTACTTGTGATCTCTGTCTGTCAAATAAATAAATAAAATCTTAAAAAAAAAAAAAAGATGTATTGCAAAGTAATAATGATCAAAACAGTATGGTACTGGCACAAAAACAGACACACAGATCAACAGAACCGAATAAGGAGCCCAGATACAAACCTATGCTTATTATGTCAACTAATCTATGACAGAAGAGGCAAGTATATACAATAGAGAGAGGACAGTCTCTTCAAAAAGTAGTGTTGGGAAAACTGGACAGCTACATGCAAAAGTATGAAACTAGGGGTTCCTGGGTGGCTCAGCTGGTTGGGCATCTGACTTCAGTTCAGGTCATGATCCCACAGTCCCGGGATTGTCCTACATTGGGCTCCCTGCTTAGTGAGGAAATGAGGAGCCTGCTTTTCTCTCTTTCTTTCTCTCAAATACATAAATAAAATCTTTAAAAAAGAAAAAAAAAAAGCTGGATCATTTGCTTTTAACTATACATAAAAATGAACCTAAAATGGATTATAGACTTAAATGTGAGACCTAATATCAAAACTCTTAGAAGAAAACATAGGCAATCATCTCTTTGGCGTTGGTTTCAGGAACATATGATATGTCCCCTCAAACAAGGGCAACAAAAGTAAAAATAAACAATTGGGACTATACCAAAATAAAAAGTTGCTCCACAGCAATGGAAACAATCTATGAAACAAAAAATCAACTTACTGTATGGGAGAAGTAATTTGCAAATGATATATTTAATAAGGGTTTAATATCCAAAATATATAAAAACTGATACAACTCAACACCAATAATAACAATAATAATAATCCAATTAAGGGGCACCTGGGTGGCTCAGTCGGTTAAGCATCTGCCTTTGGCTCAGGTCATGATCCCAGGGTCCTAGAATCAAGCTCTGCAGTGGGCTCCCTGATCAGCGGGGAGCCTACTTCTCCCTCGCCCACTCCCCCTGCTTGTTCTCCCTATCAAATAAAAAAATCTCTATAATTTATAATAATAATATTCCAGTTAAAAATGGGCAGAGGACCTGAATAGACATTTTCCCAAAGAAGATATACACACAGCTGAGAGACACACAAAAAGGTGCCCAACATTACTAATTGTCAGGAAAATGCAAATCGAAACCACAACAAGATACCATGTACACCCGTCAGAATGGCTGACATCAAAAAGACAAGAAATAAGGGTTTTTTGTTTGTTTTGTTTTTTATATTTTATTTATTTATTTGACAGAGAGAGACACAGAGAGAGAGAATACAAGGAGGGGAGCAGAGGGGGGAAGCAGGCTTCCTGCCAAGCAGGGAGCCCAATGTGGGCCTCAATCCCAGGACCCTGGGATCATGAGCTGAGCTGAAGGCAGCCGTTTAATGACTAAGCCACCCCCAGGTGCCCAAGAAATAACAGGTGTTGACATGGATGTGAAGAAAAAGGAACCCTCATGTACTAGTGGTGGGAATGTAAATGTAGCCACTATGCAAATAGTATGGAGGTTATTGAAAAAATTAAAAATAGAAGTACTGTATGATTTAGTAACAACTATTAGATATTTACCCTAAGAAAATGAAAACAATTTGAAATGATATGTGTATCTCCATGTTTATTGCAGCATTATTTATAATAGCCAGGATACAGAAGCAACCTATGTGACCACTGATAGATGAATGGATAAAGGAAATAAAGACATGGTATAAATATAAAAGGGAATATTATTTAGCTGTAAAAAAGAAGAAACCTTGCCACTTGCAATGACAAGCATGGACCTAGAGGCTATTATATTAAGTGAAATAAGTCAGTCAGAGAAAGACAAGTACCATGTTATTTCATTTATATGTGGACTCTTCAAAACAAAAAACAAAACAAAACAAAACAAAAAACCCACCCAAATAGATAGGAAAAGCAGAAACAGATCTTAGACATGAAGAATGACATCGTGCCATTTCCAACAATGTGGATGGACCTTGAGGCCATTATGCTAGTTAAACGATCTTATTTATATGTAGATTCTGGAAAAAAAAAAAAACAACAAACTCATAGATACAGAAAACAAACCAGTGGTTTCCAATGGCAAGGTGGGGAGAGGTGGGTGAAATGGGTGAATAGGTTTAAAAGGTACAAATAATAAAAATAATTTAAAAATAAAATAAAATAAAAAATAAAGGTACAAATAAGTAAGTCATAAAGATGTAATGTATATTACAGTGACAATAAAACTGTATTACATATTTGAACGTTGCTAAGAGAGATCTTAAAAGTTCTCACCACCAGAAAACATGGTAACAAAAGTTAACTAGACTTGTGGAGACCATTTGGCCATATGCACAAATATTAAAGAAACAGAGAAGCAGACAAGTATCCTAGGAGTACAATAAAATCTTTATTTCTCTTTTCTTAATTGATCTAAAAGATAACTGTTTAAAGTAGTAATAAATAGTAATGATGTACTGGGTAATCGATTATGACACATAGATGAATGAAATGAATGACAGCAACGTCATAAGGGACAGGAGGGAGAAATTGTAATACTCTGTTACACACTATCTACCCTTCATGTGAAACTGTATAGTTTTATTTGAAAGTGGACCTAGTGAGCAAAAATGCATATTGAAAACTCTAGGGAAACAACTACAAAGTTAAAAGGAAAACTAACAACTCAGTGACACAAAATCAAATAACCTGATTAAAACTGAGCAAATGACTTGAATAGACATTTACTCAAAGATGATATATAAAATTCCAAGAAATGTATAAAAATATGCTCAACATCACTAATTATTAGAAAAATACAAAAGCAAAACCATAGTTAGGCATCACCTTAAACCTATTATGATTTCAGGCTGTTAAAAACATGCAAACAAAAAAATGCAGAAAATAACAAATGTTGGTTAGGATATGGAGAAATTGAGACCCTTGTGCATCACTGGTGGAAATGTAAAATTTTCCTCAAAAATTAAAAAATAGAGCTACCATATCATTCAGCAATGTCACTTAAAAAAATTTTTTTTGAGAGATTGAGTGCATGCACACACACAAGTGGGGAGTGGGGGGTGGGAGTGGGCATGGGGAGAGGAGGGCAGAGGTGAGGGAGAAGCAGGCTCCTCCCTGAGCAAGTAGTCTTACGTAGGACTCCATCCCAGGACCTGGGAATCATGACCTGAGCTGAAGGTAGATGCTTAACCGACTGAGCCACCCAGGCACCACTCACTTTTAAAAAAAATTTTTTAGGGGCGCGTGGGTGGCTCAGTTGCTTAAGTGTCTGACTTCTGCTCAGGTCATCATCTCACAGCCCTAGAATAGAGTCCTGCCTTGGGCTCCCTGCTCAGTGGGAGCCAGCTTCTTCCTCTCCCTCTGCCTCTGCCTGCCACTCCCTCTGCTTGTGCTAACAAATTAATAAAATCTTTTTTAAAAAATTATTTTTAATTTTTTTTTAAATATTTTATTTATTTGACAGAGAGATCACAAGTAGGCAGAGAGGCAGGCAGAGAGAGAGAGAGAGAGGGAAGCAGGCTCCCTGCCAAGCAGAGAGCCCAATGTGGGGCTCGATCCCAGGATCCCGGGATCATGACCTGAGCCGAAGGCAGAGGCCTTAACCCACTGAGCCACCCAGGTGCCCCTATTTTTAATTTTTTTAAGTAATCTCTATACCTAATGTGGGGCTTGAAGTCACAACGCTGAGATCAAGAGTTGCATGCTTCACCAACTAAGCCAGCCAGGTGCCCCAGCAATCTCACTTCTAGGTATCTATTCAGAAGAACTGAAAATAGGGTCTTGAAGACACATTTATATATCCGTGTTTATAGCCACAGTATTCCTAATATCCATGAGGTTGAAACAACCCAAATGTACATTCACATATGAATTCACAAATCATGGTGTATACATAGAGTGGATTATTCACCTTTAAAAAGGAAAGAAGTTCTAACATGCTACAGCTCAGATGAACCTTGAGGACTTTATGCTAAGTATTTGCCATAAAAAGACAAATATTATGTGATTGCACTTATATGAATTATCTAGAGTAGGCAAACTCAGAGAAAAACTATAACAGCAGTTGCTGTGGGGTGGGGAATTATTTAATGGGTATAGAATTTTAGTTCTGCAAGATGAAAAATTTCTGGAGATCTGTTTCACAATAAAGTGAATATACGTAACACTACTGAATTGTACACTTAAAAATGGTTAAGATGAAAAATTTCATGTTGTGTTTCTTACCACAGTGAAAAAATCAGTAACATTTATATATACAAATAATGAGTTATTAGTTATAATAGATAAGTCTATTTTTATCATTCATGAATATAAGTTTTATAATTTTCTTCATGAAAATCTTAGACAATTCTTATCAAGTTTACTCCTAAGTATTTTATCTTTATCTTCTTTATTGCTATTACAGAGTTCTCTTATCTCTTAACTTATAACTGGTTATTATTTGTCTTTTTAGCTATGATTCAAGGCTTTTTAACTATAACTCAAATCCCAGATGCAACACAAGAAACCGACAAATTTGACTATATAAAAATATAAATCTTTGAAATGATAAGATGCCATAAGCAAAGTTGAAAGGCAAATAAACTGAAAAAATATTTGCAACATTTATCAGTTAAAGGAAGAATCCCTAATATACTAAGGCTTTTTAAAGAACTGGGCGGGGTTGCAGTGGGGGAGACAAAACTCCTATAGAAAGATGGGCAAATGTCATGAACAGTGAATTCAGACATACAAAAATGGCCCTGAAACATATGTAAAAATGTAACTTTAATCCAAGAAAAGGGAAAATGCTAATTAAAAGTTATCTTGTGAGTGGTGCCTGGGTGGCTCAGTCAGATTAGTGTCTGCCTTTGGCTCAGGTTATGATCTCAGGGTCCTGGGATTAAGCCCTGCATGGGGGGTCCCTGCCTGGTGGGGAGACACTGCTTCTCCCTCTCCCTGCCACTCCCCCTGCTTGTTCCCCCTCTCTCTTTCTCTGTCAATGAAATAAAATCTTTTTTTAACATAGGTTTTTTTGTTTGTTTTTTAATTTGACAGAGATCACAAGTAGGCAGAGAGGCAAGTAGAGAGAGAGGAAGGGGAGCAGGCTCCCTGCTGAGCAGAGAGCCCAATGTGGGGCTCGATCCCAGGATCCTGGGATCATGACCTGAGCCAAAGGCAGAGGCTTTAACCCACTGAGCCATGCAGGTGCTCCAGTCTTTTTTAAAAAGTATCTTGAGTTACCATTTTTCACACACTGAATAGGCAAAAAGTCAAAAGCCAATATACTTTGTTGATAAGGCTTTGTAATAATAGACACACTTGCATTGCTGTGAATGGTAAATGTATAACCCCTATGAGGAGGAATTCAGCAACAACAAACAAACTACCCAAGTATATATGTTCTTTGACTCAGTAATCATACTTAACGAGAATTTATGTTGATGATACGCTCCAATAAATACAAAAATACATATGCCCAACTTTCTTAATCACAGTTTTAATTGTAATAAAATACTAGAAATTAAATAAATATCTAGGTATTGGAAATTGAATGAATGATGTATGGGACATTCACAGAACTGTGTATTATACAGCTGTTAAAAAGAGTGAGGAAAATTTGTATGAACTGACATGGAGTGGTTTTTAGCAGACATTGTTTACTGAAGCAACAAGTATAAAGGATAAATATATCCTTTAGTGTAAAAAGAAGAGAAAACCAGAAAACAATGAATCTCTTTATATGGGTAAATGAAAACCATAATCACACTGAAGGGAGAAAAAAAGAACAAATTTAACCAAGTTATGCTGAACATAGTATTTGATTATATACCCACAGTCTTGGATGGGATGGAATGGTTGGGTTGAATTCAAGGCATATCCTTAAAACTTTTTTTTTTTTTTTGGTTGGGTTGTCTTATGTAGTGGTATGGGAAATCAAATTCTGAAAAAAATTTGGATATATCATAAGATTAAATACATGAATAAATATATTGTTTTCATTGAGGAAGAAGGGACATACAAATATAGAATAAGGAAAGGCAAGAATCAACTTTGTGGGGATGAATTAGAATTGGTAATATTAATGTAAACTCATGATTTCTAAATATGTACCTGTGTGTATATATACATGTATATTTATATGTACAGAAATTTCCTAGTTTTGCCCATTGAAGGGCAAGAATCAATATACTCCAGTATCAGAGAGCATACTTATTATTGAGAATTTGATCTGTAATAATTTTTCTTAATAAAATCTACTAGGGCAAAAAAGAAATAAGCCCAGCGCTGGGCCAGGATAAATACAAGATGAGTCTAAAATATCTTGGTATATCAGAAAGTAAGAAAACATTCCAACAAAATGATATACAACAATGACGAATTCAGCTTAAAAGAACCCCACTGGTCAAATCTTGACAAATTGAGCTGAAAAATTATGAAGTACATTTTAATGAAGTATAAAGCATTAGGGAAAAGAATGGCAACTCATGAATCTATAGTGATAATACAGGTAAATAAGGGAGGAGAACAAAGGGTTCTTGTTTATAGTAGAATGCCAAGTGCTAACCTGTCAATTTGGAAAGAATGCTTAAGTTGGAAAATCAGTAGTTTGCAACCATCATAGTCAAGATTTGATTAGGCAGTGGAATTTCTGAAATATTTACATGAGAAGCTTAACAGATCTCCTCCTCTGAGAAAAAGTGGTGAAACAAGATAAATACATAAATGAATTAATATTTTTTAAAAAGTTGCTGGAAACTGATTTAAGGGCATACAATAATTGAGAAGCAATTGCTCAGGAAAATCTATGTATCTCACTAAGAAAAGTAGGAGTCTGTGTCATTGAAGCCAGGGGCTGCTCCCTTCATCCCTACCTCTATGTTGTAGAAATTTTATGTATGGGTAAGGCAGCTTCTGAGAAATGACAGCTCCCATCCTTCCTCATAGGTTCCACTCCAGGAAAGGCTGGGCAGGTTGGGAGGACCAGTGGTGCCCATCTCCACACCCATGGCTCTAGTCTCGTATTGTGGAGGTTCTATTGTATTATGAGGACTGGGAGCTGCCTGGCCTTGCCTAAAGGGGCTAACTGTATTTGAAGTAGAACATAGGAAAAGTCATGCCCAGGAACACTGCTAAGAACAGTAGAGATCAGCAAAAGATAATCAAGGAAAGCTAACATTTCTGTGCTATTAGTAAAGGCAAACAAAACTGCATTATCAGAAATTTAAGCAGGAGATTTAGGGAAAGAGACAGCCAAAGAAAGCCTTGCTAAGACCACATTCATCCCTGGTCATTTGAAAAGCTGTACACATGAGCAAGACTGCACACAATTAACAGAAGTTACTGGTCCCTGGCTGAACATGGGGCAGGCTTGTAATTTTGACTCCTGAACTTTGATAGCAGGCCACACACTATAAACAGATCCAACAGCAGAGTGGAAGCATTCCTGGCTCAGTGGGCTTAAACATAACCTCTGACGAATCATTGCCCACTATGTTAAGCTGACCTGGGGTGATGTCTAGGAAGCTTAAAAAGGAAAAAGGAAAACAAATGAGCAGTAACATACATTAGAGACTACACACTTGAGAGGAAACAGACTTCACAAATTTTGTCCAATCAAGTCACTAAGAAAGAAACAAAAAACAGCAACAAAAAATTTGGAGTGGGAACACAGAATAAGAACTGAGAATTGCTATACTCTATTATTTAATTGTCCAGATGTCAGTAAAAAATTATGAGATGAGCAAGGAAACAGAAAATTGTACCCCATACATGGGGTTGGGGGGGGAATCAATCAGTAGAAACTGCCTTTGGGGACACCAAGATGTTAGAGTTAACAGACTTCAAAGCAACTATTATAAATATATTCCACAACAAAAGGAATCCATATTTAATACATTAAACAAAAATATAATCACTCACCAAATAGAGAATATTAATAAAGAGATGGAATTTTAAAAAAAAGAAAGAAAAAGAAAAAGAACCAAGCAAAAATACTTGAGTTGAGAAGTATAATGACCAGAATAAAAACCAGAGGGGCTCATAAAATGATTTTAGCAGACAGAGAAAAGGTCAGTGAAGCTGAAGATAGATCAATAGAGATCATCCAATCTGAAGAAAAGAAAAAAGAAGGGGGGGGGGAATGAACAGAGCCTGAGATATTTGTGAATATTGTTAAGCATACCAATGTATATATAATGGAAGTACCAGAAGGAGAGGAAAAAGGAATTGTATCGGTTTAGTATTGGTGTCATAACAAATTACCAAAAACTTAGCTGCTCAAAACAACATTCATTTATTTATTCACTCACTATTTGACAGTACTATAGATTAGAAGTCTAACATATGTCTCACTGGGCAAAATCAAAGCATTGGCAAGGCTACATTCCTTTCTCAAGGCCCTAGAGGAAAATCATGTCAGTTTTTTGTTTCATTTTCCAGATTCTATAGGATTCCCACCTTTCTTCACTCATACCCTCCTTTCCATCTTTAAAATCAGCATCTCTCTGATCATTCTTTTGTAGTCACATCTCATTTCGACATTGACCTCAGTCAGGAAAGCTTCTTTTAAGGACTTTGATTGGACCCATCTAGATAATCTAAAATTATCTCCCCAACTCAAGGTCTTTGATCTTGATTTTATCTGCAAAATCCTCTTTTCCATGTGAAGTAACATATTCATAGGTTCCACTGATGAGTACATAGACATCTGCAGGGTGGGAATGAGGGTAGGGGTACATTATTCTCCTTACCACAAGAGCAGAGAAAAACACTCAAAATGATAATGGCTGATTGCTTCTCTCAAATATGATTAAAAAACAAGCTATACAATAAGTTCAATATAATCCAAGTAGGATAAGGAAAAAAAACAAACATGGACACATGATAGGTCAACAGTTGAAAGACAGAAACAAGGAGAAATCATGAAAACAACAAGAGAGTGATACATTAGATGCAAAAGGATTATAGTAAGAACTCATTTCTATTAAACATCATGAGGGCTAGAATACAGTGGAATGACATATTTAAAGTGATGAAAGAAAAAAAATCCTGTATACTGCAAAACTTTTCAAATCTGAAAACAAAGGTATTTCCAGATAAACAAAGATTGACAGAATTCATTGCTATCAGATGTGCTTTAAAAGAACAGTGAGGGGGCCTCCTGCGTGGCTCATTCAGTTAAGCATCCCACTCTTGATATCTGCTCAGGTCGTGATCTCAGGGTCATGGGATAGAGTCCCACACTGGGCTCTGCCCTTAGTGCAGAGTGTACTTGAGATTCTCTCTCCCTCTGCCCCTCCCTCCTTCCCTCCTCTCTCAATAAGTAAATAAAATCTTTAAAAGAAATATTAGAGGGCATAACATCAGAAAGATGGGCACATAGGTCATTCTTAACTTAGCTCCCTCTCGTAAGAAAAATTACTAATAACTATTTCTGGACAAGACATTGCTGAGAAATCCTAGAACACAGAGATGCTGCTGAAGAATTCCCTGCACTGGAAAGACCAAAACATACAACATTATAAGGGTATCAGGAATTGTTACATATGCTGACTGCATTGCTGCTGGCACAGAACTATGCTGAGAGGCCCCTCGGACTTATGTTTCCTTCAGTGGAAAAAGAGCTCGACAACTCAGATATAGGCTGACTGAATTCCTACCTGCAGCACCCAGGTAGTGGTTCCAACCAATAGTTTTGCTTATCTGTAGAACTAATTCACTGGCAAAGTTTGATTAGGGAACTTGGTAAGGTGCTGGTCTGCCTGATTCAGGTTCGTAAATGAAGAGATTTTCTTGCTCTGTAGCCTGGTCTCCTTGTACCCAGACATAAGAGCTGAGTCATAGGTCTGCCCCTCAGTGTAGCTCCAGGTTCCATCTAACCAAAAATGCTGGCAAGAACACCTGGAAGTTGCACAGTCCAGCAACACTTGAGTAGAGAGTCTGATAAGCAGAGCTACTAGTCTGTAGAGCAAAGTCTGGACTTAAGGGGTTCCCCTCATCCACGTAGGCAGTTGAGCTAATTCACAGCACTACCTAGAGATGAATGAAGCTCCCAGCCACGCCCATCCAAAAAGCTTGGTCAGAATGACTAGAAAGCTATAGTTCAGCAAGAGTCAAGCAGGGAGTTTGGCAAGTAGAACTGATAGTCTGCAGAGCAAAGCCAGTGGCCCTGTTTGACTAGGGGAATTGGGAGCACAAATCAGCTTGAGTCATAAGCAGAAACAAAGAGCCTTTTCCACTAGGAGCTGATTATTCCACTGCACCCAGGCAGGGGAAACTAATTCATAGCCCCATCCATTGCTGAATGTAGCTTTCAGCCTACCCATTTATGGAATCTTGCCAGAGCACATGGAAGGTTGTGAATCTCATCCAAACAGGGGACACTTGAACAGAGAGCACACCCCATTTATTTCCCTGTTTGTGAAGTTGGTGACCCTGTCTGGCTAGGGAATTCATTGCACAGTCTTGCCTGATTTGGGTCCCCAAGCAATGAGCTAGTTAGGCCCTGGGCCCCATATTCCTGTCCTGCCAGGACAGAGAAGCTAATTCATAGCTCCACCTACTGCTAATTTTAGTATCCAGTCTTGACCATCAGTAAGACTGACCAAGAATACAGGCAACCATAAAGCCCATCCTATAGCCTCACTTTGGCAGGAAACTAAGCCAGCTGTTCTACCCAACTATCTAAACTATGTAAGTGAAAAATGGTAAAAAGGGACAAAGAATGTCATTAAACAATGTTAAAAAGATTAATCCATCAAAAACATATAATATTTGGGGGCACCTGGGTGGCTCAGTCAGTTGAGCAGTCAACTATTGATTTTATCTCAGGTCATGATCTTGCGGTCCTGGGATGGAGCCCTGTATCAGGATCTGTACTCAGTGCAGAGTCTGTCTGAGGATTCTCTCTCACTCTCTCCCTCTGCCGCTTCCCCTTCTCATGCTCTTTCTCTAAAAATGAATAAATCTTAATAATATATATTATATGTAATATAAATACATATAACAATTATAAATATTTATGTGCCTAACATCAGAGCACCTGAATATATGAAGCAAAAACTAACAAGAACTAAAAAAAGATATAAACAACAATATGATAATAGTTGGAGATCTAATGCCCCATTCTCAACAATTACTGAGTTTATCTAGGTAGAGAATCAACAAAGAAACAGTGGATCTGAACAACACTGTAAACCAGATGGACTTAAAGGACATACACAGATATTGTATCCAACAACAGCAGAATACACATTCTCCTCAAGGGCACATGGAATATTTTCTAGGACAGACCATAGGTTAGATCATAAAATAAGTCTTAGCAAGTTCAAGAAATTGAAATCATATCAAGTATCTTCTTAGACCACAATAATACGAAACTAGAAATCAGTAACAGGAGGAAAATGGGGAAATTTAAGAATACATGGAAATTAAATAACACTCTCCCAAACAACCAATGGATCAGAGAAGAAATTCAAAGAGAAATGAAAAAAATATCTTGCAACAAATGAAGGTGGAAACACAACATACCAAAACTTTTGGGGTGCAGCAAAAGCAATTCCACGAGGCAAGTTCATAGCAGTAAATACCTACATTAAGAAATAAGAAAGATCTCAAATAAACAAATTAACTCTATGCTTTAAGAAACTAGAAGGGGCTGGCTCAGTCATTAGAGCATGTGACTCTTGATCTCGGGGTCAGGAATTTTAGTCCTGTGTTTGGGGTAGAGGTTACTTACTGAAAAAAAAAAAAGAAAGAAAGAAAAAGAAAGAAAGAAAGAAAAAGAAATGAGCCCAAAATGAGCAGAAGGAAAAAAATAATAAATTTAAGAACAAAAATGAATGAAATAGAGAACATGAACAAAATAGATTGAGTTGATTCTTTGAAACAAAGAAAGTGGACAAGCCTTTAGCTTCACTAAGCAAGGAGAAAAGAAGGAGGACCCAAATCAACAAAATTATAAATATAAAAAGAGACATACAATTAATACCACAGATATATAAAAAATCATGGGGTCCCTGGGTAGCTCAATGGGTTAAGCCTCTGCCTTCAGCTCAGGTCATGATCCCAGGGTCCTGGGATCGAGCCCCATATCGGGCTCTCTGCTCAGCAGGGAGCCTGCTTCCCCCTCTCTCTCTGCCTGCCTCTCTGCCTACTTGTGATCTCTGTCTGTCAAATGGATAAATAAAATCTTTAAAAAAAAATCATGAGATGCTACTATGAATTATATGCCAACAAACTGGATAACCTAGAAGAAGTGGAAAAATTCTTAGAAATATACAACTATCAGGGTACCTGGCAGGCTCTGTTGGTAGACCATGCGACTCTTGATCTCAGGGTTATAAGTCTGAACCCCATGTTGGGTGCAGGAATTAATCTTAATTAATCTCCTTTTTAAGAGATTACTTAAAAAAAAATCTTAAAAAAAAAATTACAGCTACCAAGACTGAATCACAAAGAATAGAAAACCTGAACAAACCAATTACTAGTAAGAAGTTTGAATCAGTAATCAAAACTCTCTCAAAGAAGAAAAGTGCAGGACTAGATGGCTTCACTGGAGAATTTTACCAAACATTTAAAGAATTAATTCCAATCCTTCTCAGACTCTTCCAAAAAAAAAAAAAAAACAAAAAAACCAAAGAAGAGAGAACACCCCCAAAATCATTTTATAAGGCCAGCATTACCCTGATACCAAAGCCAGAAAATGACACTACCAGAAAAAAAGAAAAAAGAAACAAGAAACAAAAAAACTATAGGCCAATATCCCTGATGAATATAAATGCAAAAATTCTCAGTAAAATTCTAGTAAACCAAATTCAGAAGCACTTTAAAAAGATCATTCACCATAACTGAGTGTGATTTACTCTTGGGATGCAAGTATGACTCAACATACTTAAATCAATGTGATATACCACATTAGTAGAATGAAAGAAGAAATCCATATGACCGTCTCAATAGACACAGAAAAGCATTTGACAAAATTCACCAGCTGTTCATGATAAAAAACTTTTAAAAAATTATCTTATGTATTGATTTGAGAAAGAGAGAAAGAAAGTGAGTGGGGGAAAGGACAGAGGGAGAGGGAAAAACAGATAACCCACTGAGCAGGGAGCCAGTCATGGCACTCTATCCTAGGACCCTGAGATCATGACCTGAGCTGAAGTCAGACCAACTGAGCAACCCAGGTGCCCCCATGATAAAAATCTTAACAAATTAGGTATAGAAGAAACATACCTTCACATAATAAAGGCAATTTCAGCTAATACCATATTCAGTGATGAAAGTTGGAAAATTTTTCCTCTAAGATCAGGAACAAGACAAGGATGCCCATTCTCACTGTGACTATTCAACATGGTACTAAAAAAATCATAGCCGGAGCAATCAGGCAAAATAATGATACAAAAATGCATCAGAACTGAGAAGGAAAAAAGTAAAATTGTCTCCTTTTGCAGATGACATGATTTTACATATATAAAACCTTAAATTTAAAGACTCCAGCAGAAAACTTTTGGATTTAATCAATAAATTCAGTAAAGTTGCAGGATAAAAAATTAACATACAAAAATCAGCAGCATTTCTATAAACTGAGTTATCTGAAAATATATATAACAAAATGATTCCTTTTACAATAGCATCAAAAACAATAAAATATTAGGAATAAATTAAACCAAGAATGTGAAGGATCTCTACTCTAAAAACTACAAGACATTGATGAAATAAATTGAAGACAACATAAATAAATGGAAAGATACCCCATGATCATGGATTTGAAGAATATTGTTAAAATATCAATACTAGGAAAAGCCATCTGTAGATTCAATGAAATTCCTGTGAAGATTCTAATGGCATTTTTTACTGAAGTAGAAAAAAAAAACCTCCTAAAAATTTATTTAGAACCACAAAGCTAAATAAAAAGCTAAAGCAATCCTAAGAAAGAAGAACAAAGTGGGAGGCATCATGTTTCCTGATTTCAAGTTATGTTCTAAAGCTATAGTCATCAAAACAGCATGGTACTGGCATAAAAATAAACACATAGGGTTACTTGGTACCAAATAGCAGAATTGGTTAAGCATCCAGCTCTTGGTTTTGGCCCAGGTCATGATCTCAGGGTCATGAGATCGAGACCCACGTCAGTCTCTGTGCTCAGTGCAGAGTCTGCTTGAGATTCTCTATCCCTCACTCACCCCTCCAACACATAAACACACACACTTTCTCTAAAATAAATAAATAAATAAATAAATAAATCCTTAAAAACAAATAAAAGACAAATACATAGACCAGTGGAATAGAACTGAAAGCCCAGAAATAAACCCTTGCATGTGTATTCAACTAATATTTGACAAGGGAGCCAAGAATACTTAATGGAGACAAGACAGTCTCTTCAATAAATGATGCTGGTAAAATGGGATATTCACATGTAAAAGAATGAAACTATATGAAACTATATCCTTATCTTATCCCCCCTACACACACATACAAATTACCCTGAATTGGACTAAAGGCTTAAATATGAAACCTGAAGCCATAGAACTCCTAGAAGAAAACCCAGGAAAAAAGCTCCTTGATAAAGGTCTTGGCAATGATTTGGGGGATAGGACACCTAAAGTACAAGCAACAAAGTCTGAAATAAGTTGGGCTATATCAAGCTAAAAAGCTTATGCTCAAAAGAAATAATCAACAAAATGAAAGAATTTAAAGGATGGGAAAAAATATTTGCAAACCATATATTTGATATAGAGCATATATCCAAAATATGTAAAGAACTCATACAACTCAATAGCTAAAAAAAATTCAGTTTAATAATCAATTTTAAAGTGAACAAAATAACAATAAAAGCACAACCAACACAGTGTTCAAAGGTGAATTTATAGCTATAAATGCCTACATTACAAAAGAGGAAAGATTTCAAATAGATAACAGAACTTCTTACCATGAGAAACTAGAAAAATGTGAAACTGAAATACAGATGGATGAGGTAAAAACATAATCAAGGTAAAATTTACTAATGTCAATAAATATACAATGGCTGTGAAAGAGAATCTATTTGTGGAGAATATACTTTGAACTATTTAGGGAAAAGGTTTCAGAAAAAGATCAGCTTCTCTTTCTTTTCCTCCCTCCCTCCCTCCATACACATATATGAGCAGGTGCATGAATGTATGTGTGTATAGGGGGAAGGAGGTGGTGGGAGGGAGAGAGAGCACATGATAAACCAAATGGCATAAATGTTAATAAATTGAATTTACATAATGAGTATATGGATATTCTTCACATTATTGTTATTCCTGCAGCTTTTCTATAAGTTTAAAATTATTTAAAATTACTCATAAGTTTAAATTACATTATATTTATTCATATATAATTAATCATATCAATATACCAATAAGTTAATAATTCTAGAAGTTTAAAATAATGAATTATCCCATCTTAACATAAAGAACATTTTTATGAAACAACTATATTTCCCAAATCAAAATAGTGAGAAGAGTGGTATTCCTATACATTTTTGCCAATTTCTTTCACTAATTTAATAGGTGACGCTGGAATACACATGTCTGTTTCTACATTCAATTTATCATAATATGTTGTTTTGATTGAAGTATATGAAGAAAATATAGCTAGATAAAGATATGTAGTTGGAAAAGGAAAACATTTTTTAAAAGATTTTATTTATTTACTTGAGAAAGAGCGAGAGAGAGAGCATGAGAGGGGAGAGGGTCAGAGGGAGAAGCAGACTCCTTGCTAAGCAGGGAGCTCGATGCGGGACTCGATTCTGGGACTCCAGGATCACGACCTGAGCTGAAGGCAGTCAGTGGCTCAACCAACTGAGCCACCCAGGCACCCCAGGAAAAGATATTTTTAATAGCGTTTTCAGATAATTGTAGGTATTTGTCATGTGGCATGTTCTTTTTTTTCTTTTTTTTTTTTTTAGATTTTTATTTATTTGACAGACAGATCACAAGTAGGCAGAGAGACAGGCAGAGAGAGAGAGGAGGAGGAGGCAGGCTCCCTACTGAGCAGAGAGCCCGATGTGAGGCTCCATCCTAGGACCCTGGGATCATGACCTGAGCCGAAGGCAGAGGCTTTAACCACTGAGCCACCCAGGCGCCCCCATGTGGCATTTTCTTAAAGGTTAATTGCAATGTGGAGTTAGAAACCATATCAAGGAACTTTTCTGTTGCATTAAAATCCATTGGCTTGGGGCGCCTGGATGGCTCAGTCGTTATGAATCTGCCTTTGGCTCAGGTCATGATCCCAGGTCCTGGGATTGAGTCCCGCATCAGGCTCCCTGCTTGTCGGGAAGCCTGCTTCTCCATCTCCCACTGCCCCTGCATGTGTTCCCTCTCTCACTGTCTATCAAAGAAATAAATAAAATCTTAAAAAAAAAAAAAATCCAATGGCTTATCTTGCACTTTGAATATTTTACCCATGCATGATTTTGTAACATCTTACATTGATCACTTGTAAAATATTAGATCCTTGAATTATGCCAATTTTCAAAATTTTGACATACTATAAAATATTTTAAAAGTTGCATTCATTAATATCAGTACCAATTCATTAGAAAACTTTTTAAGTATTGGACAACTGTCAAACTTATAGTATTAGGGCAAGTTTTCCAAAATTCATATTTTCACTTGAAAGCTCAAAATTTGTTACTGGCTAAAATATCAATTGCTTCCTGGAAATGACACTTCATTTTTGAGAAAATGTTTGTCAAATATCCAAGTCTAAGTAACCAGTGTATTTGTCAGTTATTCTTTCAAGTAAATACGGTTTCCCTGGAAAAAGTGGCCAGTTCAGCAAATAATTCAGAACAAGCACACAAGTGCTTTTCCTTGAGACAAACATCATACTTCAGCGCAACAAATTTGCTTCCCATTTCAAAACACACAATAAAAGACATGTACTAAAAAGCAGATACATAAAGTCTCTTTTATTGCTTTGTCAAAGACATCTTTGAGTAAAATTATTAGGTTTTGTGTTTGATTACTGTACATGGAGAGTCTAATAACTAATGGTATATTTGGTGCTACTATCTTTTTTTTTTTTTTTAAGATTTTATTTATTTGACAGAGATTACAAGTAGGCAGAGAGGCAGGCAGAGAGAGGAGGAAGCAGGCTCCCTGCTGAGCAGAGAGCCCGGTGCGGGGGGCTCTATCCCCAGGACCCTGAGATCATGACCTGAGCTGAAGGCAGAGGCTTAACCCACCGGCCACCCAGGCGCCCCTGGTGCTACTATCTTGATGCGTTTAAAAGACACTAACAATTTTCCTCTCCATTAAAAAATATAATTTATATGGGTGGCTCAGTGAGTTAAGCCTCTGCCTTCGGCTCAGGTCATGATCTCAGGGTCCTGGGATTGAGCCCCGCATTGGGCTCTCTGCTCAGCAGGGAGCTTGCTTCTCAACCCCCCCGCCCCGCCCCAACCTCGACTGCCTCTCTGCCTACTTGTGAGCTCTCTCTGTCATATAAATAAATAAAATCTTAAAAAAAATATAATTTATTACAGATGCTCAAGAGGTCATGAAAAGAATCTCATCATTAATCACCAGTGAAATGCAAATAAAAACCACGATAGGTATCCTCAGACCTGTTAGAAAGGCTGTTATCTAAAAGGCAAAAAACAACAAGTGCGCAAGGAAGTGGAGAAAAAGGAGCCCTTGTACACTGTTATTGGAGTTGTAAATTGGTGCAGCCACCATGAAAAGTAACATGGGTTTCCTCAAAATATTAAAAATAGAACCATCATAGGATCCAGCAAATTCTACTCTGGGTATTTATCCAAAACAAAAAACAAAAACCAATCACAACAGTAACTCAAAGAGATACTTACACCCCTATTTTTACTGCAGCATTGTTTACAATGGCCAAGATCTAGAAACAATCTGAGTGTCCATCAGTGAATGAATGGTAAAGAAAACATACTATATAACAATAGAATATTATCAAGCCATTAAAAAGAATGAAATTCCACCCTTTGTGACAAAATGGATTATCCTTGAGGGCATTTTGCTAAGTAAAATAAGTCAGATAAAAAAAGACAAACACTGTATGATCTCTTTTATATGTGGGATCTAAAAAAAAAAAGATTAGAACCAAGTTCATAGACACAGAGAATAGACTGGCTGGGGTTGGGAGAAATAAACTGATTTTTTTAAGTTTAAATAAATTGAATAAAATTTTTTTAAAAATGAAAAACGATAGTTTGATGTTCTTTGAACATGATTTCCTTTGCAAGTCATTCAAAGTTTTCTTAGAAAAAAACGCTGCAAGACCAATTGATTACACAATCTTCCTTTATTTACCATTGTTTGTGAGCTAGTTTTTTGAGATTTATTCTGATTATGATTTTTTTCTTATTCTTTGTAATTTTTAGAGTAATACGTGTTTCTTTTAAAAGACAGAAAAAGAAAAGTATGATTTATTTTATTCTATTTACAAATGGTACAAAAAGTGTTTTCTCATCTTTAAAGAGGGCTGATTGTGACAACAATGAATAGGCTCCACTATCTGGGAAATCTACACTGCCGAACAACAATTTTTTTGTATCTTAACTGTAACAGTTAAAAAAGGCAAATATCCTTTTTATTATGAAGAATTTTGGCCTTTTGTATTTCCTGAGAGGGTCTCAAGGATTAACGCATGGACCGCTTGTTTCCAAGAACCACAAGTTATGCCATTTGTTCTGCATTTACATGAAGAGCAAAGTAAAAAGGAATGAGCTTGAAATGTAGATTATGTGTATAAGTACATCATGACTAGAAGTGGTGTAAAGAAATTAAAGCAGGTCTGTGAAGGTTGTACAATTTTCTTTCACGTGATTTATTTTTATAATTTTTTTCGATTGTATAGTAGTGCGAATTCCATATGTTGTATTTAAACTGGTATTGTCTTGCCATATTTGCTTGCATATTGAAGTAGTTTAAAGCAAACTTCAGACCTCATGGCATTTTACCCTTATTATACTTTGATAGTTAGTTCATTCAAATTTCTCCAATTGCATCAAACATCATTCTACATTCAATTTGTTTGAGTTTTAATCCCCCCACCCCGAACTTTGCAGACTGACTGAGCTATTGTGAATTATTGAAGAGACCAGGGCAATTTTCTTTTTTTTCTTTTTTTTTTTTTTAAAGATTTTTATTTATTTATTTGACAGAGAGATCACAAGTAGGCAGAGAGGCAGTCAGAGAGAGAGGAGGAAGCAGGCTTCCCGCCGAGCAGAGAGCCCGATGCGGGGCTCGATCCCAGGACTCTGAGATCACGACCTGAGCCGAAGGCAGCGGGTTAACCCACTGAGCCACCCAGGCGCCCCAAGACCAGGGCAATTTTCAAATAAACTGTCCACATTCTGGATTTGTCCACTTGCTTCCAAATGGTGTTTTGTTGTTGTTGTTGTTTTTTTTGGAGGGAGAGTACATGCATGTGCACACATGTGCAAACACACATGCACATTCACTGGGTTGGTGGGGAGGAGTAGAAGGTGAGGCGGAGAGAATTTCTTTTTTTTTTTTAAGATTTTATTTATTCATTTGTCAGAGAGAGAGGAGCGGGAGAAAGCACAGGCAGACAGAGCGGCAGGCAGAGGCAGAGGGAGAAGCAGGCTCCCTGCCAAGCAAGAAGCACGATTTGGGACTCGATCCCAGGACGCTGGGATCATGACCTGAGCTGAAGGCAGCTGCTTAACCAACTGAGCCACCCAGGCGTCCCCAGAGAGAGAATCTTAAACAGGCTCCATGCCGGGCACAAGCGGGACTTGGGGCTCAACGTCCCGACCCTGAGATCATGACCCTAGTTGAAATCAAGAGTCAGACACTTAACCAATTAAGCCACCCAGGTACCCCCACCCTGCTCCCAAATGGTGGTGTTTATCTCCTTCCCACATTTCCTATTAAACTGAGATTCAATTTTAAGGTTTGGTAAGATTCAGGTTCAACATTTCTGGCGAGAATGTATTATGGCGATACTGCCCTAAAGACTCACAAAACAAGGCAAAGCCTTATCTTTCTTGAAGGGTTTAGTGGCAGCAGTAGGATTAGACAGATTTGCTTTTTCTTCTTCAGGATTTATACAACACAGTCTTAGAGTTGGAAAGATATAAAAGAATACCACAGCTCTGTGGTCGCCTGTCAGAACTGGAAGTTACCTTCGAGATAGAGATCTAAGCTAATTGGCTTACCCACCGGCATGCAATTGCTAACAGCAATTTCATTACCAGATTTGTGTAGCTGTGGCCATTAAAATTAAAAAAATAATAATCAAATATTCATTTTCAAAATCAGTAATTTTTTTCCCCATCCTACCTCACCCAAGTATCCTAAAACATGGTAGGTTGGTGATTTTCCACTTCATTAGGAAATATCTTTCAGTGATGGATACATGGAGTTACTTAAAAGTTTATAGTTTACTTATAGAGTATTTTAGAATCATTGAATGAAAGATTCTTTACCTGTGTTGTGAATGTGCCTTTGTGTAGGTGGGAAGTTCCCAAGGTTCTGAATTAACGTGCTTGGTTAAAATAAATGTAAATAAAAACCAAGAAAGTGACAAAGGGAAAAGGGGATCAAAGACTGTTATGGCATTTCCTGGTAGCATCAGTATAATTAAGACACTATTAGTTTTCTTAGAGGTTAATCATTTCACAGGGAAAAAATGCTCAAGGCTGAAACTTGTATGCTCAAGGAATACAAATTTTGAGCCCAGAACAATTCTTTTTAAGGAAAATCTGATTAAGTTAGTCAGTGAATGGGGCTTAAAAACAGCTGATCTGAAACCACAGAAAGATTGTTTTCCCTTTTAGAAGTCTTGTCATTTCTGGCAGTCATGAGAAGGTAAGTAAATTAAAAGAAACCTCCATTTCAATCTCCCCTTCCTCTAGCAATCCTTAGTCCTCTGGCAGAAAAATAAGCATTCCCAAAATAATACTTTCCACGAGAATTAGGAAAGATTCTATCTAAGGTTGACTGGGGCGGAAACAAAGATGGCAGAAACAAAGCTGTAGATTGTGGTGTCCATGAAAACCTGGACATCTGACACTAGGGTGGTTACAAAGAAGCTAACCTAAAAACTGCATACTTTTAAGGAAAGAGAAAACATTTTCATCACGCAGGATCACATCGGAGAGAAACGGCCTCTCAGACTGAGCGGGCGTCCAGTGGTCGATGGGCCATTTGGTTTAGCTTGTAGGTTCCATCAAGGACTCAGCCTTGAGTGGAGTTACTTTGCTTCAGCAGTCGGGATTTTAGAACCAGTGATTTACTTTAGTGGCCACAGCAAGCCACAGTCCAGAGAGTACTCTGGCATCAGGAGGAGGGGCAATCCTCTGGCCCGCAATCTTTCAAAATCATAAGCAGAATTTCCTGAGCTGTGGAGAAGATGAGTCAATTCATGGAAACTAAGTGTTTCTGTTTCATTTTAGAATTGTTTAATCTGGATTCACTGGCAACAACAGACACATAGTCTAAATACAAAGGGAAGTCCCCTAGGGCTCCTGCTTTCTTAACTTTTCATAGCAACCTATATAGGCTAAAATCCATGGCAAAAATAAGCTTATATTTTAGTTAAATAATAGAATCCCTTTCCTGAAGAATTCAGTCTGCCTTTGTTTACATCATCTCTGTCAGTGGGTAGAATGAATGACACTCCTGGGTTTATAGGTAGACAGGTGCATGCACAAGGATGGTGGGGGGGCCTGGGGGTTGGGGCGGGGGAGATGGAAGCTGCTGAACACTAGTCCTGGAGCACAACTGGGAGCATCCGCTGTAGTGAGAACTGACAGTGCCCTCTGCCAACTCATACCATCTCACGGTCTCTACCTCATCTTACCTGCCCCATCTCCACACAGAAGCAAGCAACGGAAACAGGTAAGTTAACACAATTCCTAGAATAATGCAAACTGGCATCTATCCAGTACTATGGGCTAAGTAGTATTCTAAATGACAATGTCATAAGTTATTTTAAACTCACAACCCTTTGATGACTTACAGGTGGGAGAAGTAAGGTGCAAAGAGGTTAATTAATTTGCCCCACATCAGAGCTAATTAGTGAAGGGCCAGGCTCGTGTATTTATTTCTCAGCATTTTATCTCCTTGCCATAGTGCTGTGGCCATTTTGGCCCCTATATTCCTCGTCCATACTCTCTTCTCTAACATCAAAGATGTATTTTGGACCCAAAGTACAAGCTTTAGCTAAGACATAAAAACTGGCATTAGTACCACTCTACAATATCTCGGCCTAAAATCCCAAAATACAGAAAGCTCTGAAATTTAAGGTTTTTGGAGTTTTAGAGATACCTTCTGAATCGTGGCTCCACAGCAGGTACTTTTTTTCACCCTCGTAACTTAGGAAAAAAGACATGGTTTTAGTTCAAGGTCTAGAAGATACATTCTGACTTAATGCAAGAAAACACACAAGAAAATTTGTGCAGAAAAATTTTATGAGTTTAATTAGGTGCACATGGCTAGTTAATGGCAGAAGGGAAACTGAGGCCGAGGTCTTGAAATTCTGTTCTGTGGAGCTCCTAATACACCTCTTTGACAAGGGCTTTATATTTCCCTGGCTTAGCAAAGAACTTCCAATGACTGCAGCAGGTTGATCAGATGCTGGGGCGGGCCATGCCAGAACTGCTCCCCAGAGCACAAGGTCAGACCTCTCTCATTTGGAGGTTTCCTTAGGGGCAGAGGAGAAACAGCAGATAGTAACTTTCACCAAAAAATAGTATGCTTCAGCAATACGCTCAAGAATTAACTGTAATGCTTATTTTATTTTTAAAGATTTTGAGAGAGAGCACTTGCAAGGGTGTGTGTGAATGGGGGGTGGGGGCAGAGAACCTGAGGCAGGCTGCATGCCAAGACCCTGAGATCAGGACCTGAGCCTAAGGCAGAGGCTTAACCGGCTGAGCCACCCAGGCATCCCTCTAATGCTTATTTTATTTTATTTTTTAAAAGATATTACTTATTTATTTGACAGAGAGAGATCACAGGTAGGGAGAGAGGCAGGCAGAGAGAGAGGAGGAAGCAGGTTCTCTGAGGAACAGAGAGCCCGATGCGGGGCTCGATCCCGGGACCCTGGGATCATGACCTGAGCCGAAGGCAGAGGCTTTAACCCACTGAGCCACCCAGGCGCCCCTAATGCTTATTTTAAAATAAACATTCCAGGGGCGCCTGGGTGGCTCAGTGGGTTAAGCCGCTGCCTTCGGCTCAGGTCATGATCTCAGAGTCCCGGGATCGAGCCCTGCATTAGGCTCTCTGCTCAGCAGGGAGCCTGCTTCCTCCTCTCTCTCTGCCTGCTTCTCTGCCTGCTTGTGATCTCTCTCTGTCAAATAAATCAATAAAATCTTTAAAAATAAATAAATAAAAAATAAAAAATAAAATAAAATAAAATAAACATTCCAGTCCTCCTATCCTTCCACCCTAAGCTTGTAGGAATATGCATTTCAGCAAGCACTCTAGTGATTCCAGAGCAGAGTCCTCTGGTCCTCTGGCCATGCTTTGTTAAGCTGTCACTGCATCCCAGGTCTTCCCAGTTGCATAGCTCCAGGGGCAGCCACTCACAGCAGGATCTCTTTGTGAAGGAGCCCACTGTTACGCAGTGTACAACCTGTGTAGCCCTTCACCATGGACCTGTACATCAGAAGACACTTGTCCCTTCATAAATGTCAACTAGACAGATGCAGTCCTGCATAGGACATCAGCAAGGGAAGGCCAACAAAAATGAGAAGAGGTCAGTTCTGATCATCCAGAATGTTGCAATTAGGATATGTAGAAATATTAATTTTATAGGAAACATATAGATTTATAGAAATATATAGAAATTTTAATTTCCACATACACCTGTTTTAAAGTTAAATCTTATCTTTATTAAAAGAAAGGAAATAATGAAGATCACAGCAGAAATCAGTGATGCAAAGACTAAAAAACAATTTAAAAAAAAGTAAATGAAACCAAAAGCTTATTCTTTGAAAAGATAAAACTGGCAAGCCTTTAGCCAGACTAACCAAGTCAAAAAAGAGAAAGGACACAAATAAAATCAGAAATGAGAGGGGGAAGTAACAACTGACATCAAAGAAATACAAATGATTATAAGAGAATACTATGAAAATTTACATGCCAACAAACTGGAAAATCTAGAAGAAATGGATAAATTCCTAGAAACATACAGTCCTCCAAAACTGAACCAGGAAGAAATAGAAAGTCTGAACAGGCAATAATAAATAACAAAATTGAATCAATAATCAAAAAACTATTAAAAACATTTCAGGACCAGATAGATTCACAAGTGAATTCTACCAGACATTTATATTTTTAAAATTTTTAAAGATTTTATTTATTTAAGAGAGAGCCCATGAGCACAAGCAGGGGGAGGGAGAAGCAGACTCCCTGCTGGGCAGGGAACCCTATGTGGGGCTTGATCCTAGGACCCTGATATCATGACCTGAGCTGAAGGCAGACACTTAACTGACTGAGCCACCCAGGTGCCCCTCTACCACATTTAAAGAAGAATACATATTCTCCTCAAATGATTCCAAACAATAGAAGAGGAAGGAAAGCTACCAAATATATTCTTTGAGGCCAGCATTACCCTGATAATAAAATCAAAAGCACCACAAAAAAGAAAACTATAGGCTAATATCCCTGAAGAACATATAAACATAAATCCTCAACATATTATCAAACTGCATATAAAAATACATTAAAAAATCATTCACCACAATCAGGTAGGATTTATTCCTGGAATGCAAGGATGGTTCAATATTTGCAAATCAATCAACATCATACACCATACTAACAAAATGAAGGATAAAAATCGTATGATCACCTAAATAGATTCAGAAAAAGCATTTGACAATGTGCAACACCCATTTATGCTAAAAATATTCAGCAAAATGGCATTAGAGAAAAGATACCTCAACATAATAAGGCATATATGAAAAACCTACAACTAACAATATACTCAATTAACTTAAACTGAGATTTTTCCCTCTAAGGTCAGGAACAAAACAAGGATATCAACTCTCACCACTTTTATTCAACATAGTACTAGAAGTCCTAGCCATAGCAATCAGACAAGAACAAGAAGAGGCATCCATATTGGTAAAGAAGTTAAACTGTTGCTATTTGCAGATAACCTAATACTATATGTAGAAAATCCTCTAGACTCCACCAAAAACTACTAAAAGTAATAAAACAAATTCAGTAAAGTAACAGGATGCAAAATTAATACCTAGAAATTTGTAGCATTTCTATACAGTAACAACAAAGTCACAGAAAGAGAAATTAAAAAAACAAAGAAACACCATTTACAAGTGTACTAAAAATAATAAAATACATATGAATAAACTTAACCAAAGAGGTGAAAGACCTATACTCTGAAAACTATAAAACACTGAAGAAAGAAATTGAAGATGACATAAACAAATGGAAAGATGTTCTGTGCTAATGAATTGGAAGAATTAATATTGTCAAGATGTCCATATTATCTAAAGCTATCAACAGATTCTGTGCAATCCTATCAAAATACCAAAAGCATTTTTCAAAATATTAGAATAATCCTAAAATTTGAATGGAACCTCAGAAGATCCCGAACAGCCAAAGTAATCCTGAGAAAGAACAACAAAGCTGGAGGTATCATAATTCCAAATTTTAAGATATACTAGTAGTAATCAAAACAGTATGATACTGGCACAAAAATAGATAAGTGAAACAAAATAGAGACCCTAGAAATAAACCCACATTTATATGATCAATTAATACATGACAGAGGTGGCAAGAATATGCAATAGAGAAAAGATAATCTTTTCAATACATGATATTGGGAAAACTGGATAGCTACATGAAGAAGAATGAAACTGGACTGCTTTCTTACAATACAAACAAAAATAAACTCAAAATGGATTTAGACCTAAATGCAAGACCTGAAACCATAAAAATCCTAGAGGAAAAGACAGGCATAATTTCCCCGACATCAGCCTTACCAACATTTTTCTAAATATGTCTCCTAAGGCAAGAGAAGCAAAAGCAAAAATAAACTGTTAAGACTACCCCAAAATAAAAAGTTTTTACATAGCGAAGGAAACCAAGAAAACAAAAAGTCAACCTAAAGAATAAGAGAAGATATTTACAAATTATATATCCAATAAGGGGTTAATATCCAAAATATATAAAGAAGCTATGCAAGTCAACACCAAGAAAACCCAAACAATCTGATTAAAAAATGGGCAGAGAATCTGAATAGATGTTTTTCCAAAGAATACAACCAGATAGCCAACAGATACATGAAAAGATGCTCAACATCATTCATCATCAGAGAAATGCAAACCAAAACCACAA
Organism: Enhydra lutris kenyoni; assembly: GCF_002288905.1. Lineage (NCBI taxonomy): Eukaryota > Metazoa > Chordata > Mammalia > Carnivora > Mustelidae > Enhydra > Enhydra lutris. Next base: position 39,578,339 of record NW_019154089.1, on the reverse strand, counting down.
TGAGATATTACCTCACACCTGTTAGAATGGCTATAATCAAGAAGACAAGAAGCAGCAAGTATCGGCAAGGATATGGAGAAAAAGGAACACTCATGCACTGTTGGTGGGAATGTAAATTGGTATAACCAGAATGGAAAACAGTACGGAGGTTCCTCAAAAAATTAATAGAAATATCATACAATTTAGTAATTCCACTACTGGGTATTTAACCAGGGAAAACAAAAACACTAACTTTTAAAAAAAGATTTAATTATTTGAGAGAGAGATAGTGCGTGAGTAGGGGGAAGGGGCAGAGGGAGAGGGAGAAGCAGACGCCCTGCTTAGCAGGGGGCTCAATCCCAGGACCCTGAGATCATGACCTGAGCCAAAGGCAAACACTTAACCAACTGACTGAGCCACCCAGATGCCCCCAAAAACACTAACTTGAAAAGAGATATGCACCACTATGTTTATGGCAGCATTACTTATAATAGTCAAATTATAGAAACATTAGAAGTATCCATCAATAGAAGAATGGGTAAGGAAGATATGATTGATAGATATATATATGATGGAATTTTAAACAGTTATATAAAGCAATGAGATCATGCCTTTTGAGAAAACATGAAAGGACCTAGAGAATATTATGCTAAGTGTAGAAAGTCGGTCAGAGAAAGAAAAATAGAATCTTAAAAAAAAAAATGAATAAATAAACCAAAAACAAAATCAGAAATATAAATACAGAAAACAAACTGATGGTTGCTAGCAGGGGTTGTTGGGGGGGGGGCGGGCAAAATGAGTGAAGGAGGGGGGAGATACAGGCCTCCAGTTGTAGAATGAGTAAGTCATAGGAATAAAAAGCAGAGCATAAGGAATATAGTCAGTGATAATTAATAGTGATCTAATGGGAGAGATGGTGGCTACACTTCTGGTGAAAGTAGCATAGTGTATAAACTTGTCAAATCACCGAGTAGTACACCTGAAACTAATGTAACATTGTGTGTCCAATGTAGCTGTCTCATGAAATTAAATCTAAACACGTTGTTCTTTAAACTATATCATTTTATATATAAATGTTATTTTTATAATATTTTATATAATATATATAGTTATGTAATGTAATAACTATATATATAGTTTTTTTTTCCCATTGCTTAAGCCTCTGAAAGATCATGATCCAGCCCTGTTTGCGTCTTTTCATCTTGTTCTCTGTCAACCTCATTCTTCACCACTTTTTACCTACTTTCCTCCCAAACTAACCTTACCCCCAACCCTTCCACCAATGGCCCCCTCCAAACACCCCCAGAAACCCATCTGCTTAGCCACTTTCAGATCAGTCCTGACAGTCCTAAACCTTATCTTGACCTGGTTTCTGATCACCCAGTTGTTTCTTAAGCTAATAACTTATGGTGGCATTTCGGGCACTGGACTAAGTGGATTGGCATGTTTAGATTATTTGTTTAGGTAGATTTTTCAACACTTTTCAAATTATACCACATATCGGCCTCACCGTTCATGAATACGGATGAGAATCTAGTTTCTGTCTTTCTCTTTCATAGTTTGTTTATTTACTTGATACAGAGAGAGAGACAGAACAAGTAGGGGGAGTGGGAGAGGGAGAAGCAGGCTCCCTGCTGAGGAGGGAACCTAACTCAGGGCTCAATCCCAGGATGCTGGGAACATGACTCGAGTCAAAGGCAGTCACTTAACCCTACAGGGACAGTCAAAGGCAGTCACTTAACCCCAGAATGTAGCTGCTACTTTTACAAGACTGGTTGTCTGTTTAGGACTTGTGCTGGAACCCCACCCCCTGCCCCCCCCCCCCCCACACACACAGGGGGAGTGTGCCACAAAGCCAAATAAAAGGTCTTTCTGAGAGGAAAAGATGGCCACCTCCAAGCTGGAATTAGCACTACTGCACTGTGAACTAATTGGAGGGGAAAGAGGTAGAACACATCACTAAATTGGTCAGTATCCTAGAGAGTGTAAACACTCCACAGTCAGAAGGGTCATTCTTTCTCCAGGTGGCTCAGGCTTTGGAGGCCATTAGGCCTAAATCGTTAGCCCTTGGAGTCAAGAATTATGTCACTTGGTCTTGTAAATTCTTGCCCCAGGAACATCTTGCAGGTACGGAAGCTCGACTGACTGAGCCACCCAGGCTCCCCAGAAGGAGGGATCTTGCTCAAATAATTACTATTCAGAATATATGTATTTAAAAGTAGCCAGTCCTTAAGAATAGAACGTACACTTGTTTTTTTAAGATTTTAAATTTGTTAAAGGATTCTTAGTCGCTTATGAAACAATTTTTTTAATTTTTATGCATGTTAAAAAAATTGTTCAATTTTCTAATTCTCACCCTGTAGCATACTTGCTCTGTGAAGAAGGCTTTCCATGTAATTTTAAAAATAGAGAAATAACTGAAGTGCTTGAACACACTTGCCTATGTTGTTGACATATTCTTTGTCACAGAGTAAATGTTTTCACAGTATGTAGATTCAGACTGAATGGTGCAGTTTGTTTTCAGTGTTTACTTGAATTGCATTTTGCTTATTCAGGTATTATATATTAACTGGTGAATAGCACAGACTGTGTGACATAACAGACGTTTATTTTAGAACACTTTGGAGGCTGGAAGTCCAAGCTCAAGGTGCCTGAAGGGCTGATGTCTGGTGAGCTAGCTCTTCTTGGACTGTAGATACTGCCTTCTCACTGTGTTCTCATATAGCCTTTTCTCTGTGCATGCACTCTTGGGGTCTCTTTCTCTTTTTTATAAGGACATAAATCCTGTTGTTGATTAGGGCAACACCCTTATGACTTTATATAACCTTCACTGTCTCTTTGAAGGTACTGTCTTTAAACAGGGTCACATTGGGAGGGAGGAATTCAACATATGAAAATTGTGGGGGTCACAATTCAGTTCAAAACAGCTGTAATAACCAGAGTATTTGGGGTTTAGAACACACATGGAATTCAATCTAAATGCTTAATGCACAACCTGCTATAAGTCCATAAAACAAAATCTTGATTTTAAATCTAATGGTTTAGAAATAAGTTTAAAGCAAAGAAGAAAGAATAATGTCCATTACCCAGAGAAAAGAAGAGGTTTCTTGGAAGAGGACAATACTTATGGCATTGAAAACAATGAGTAGTGTTTGTTTTTCCAATACCATAGTAATATTTTTGTAGTATTTTATTTGCTATGTGTTTTTATCATTATAGGCTGCTACACACAGAAATTTTTATTTTCTATTGGCTATGCACACTAATTTCAAATTGAATTTATATATGCTCCATTTATTTCCCTCAAACACCCATATGAATGGCCAAATTAGAATGCAATTGAAAAAAAGTTTAGTGTCTAGTTGAAAGGTGGCATGATTATTAATACATAAAAGTATAACTTCCAAATTATGCTTCCCATAAATTAATAATTTCCCAAGACTTTCTAAGCTACGTTTTCCTTGAGCCTGAACACTTACTAGGTATAAGTACTTAGAAAATGTCACATGCTGGGGCGCCTGAGGTTAATTAAAGTGGGTTAAAGCCTCTGCCTTCAGCTCAGGTCATGATCCCAGGGTCCTGGGATCGAGCCCCTCAAGGGGCTCTCTGCTCATTGGGGAGCCTGCTTCCTCCTCTCTCTCTGCCTGCCTCTCTGCCTACTTGTGATCTCTGTCTGTCAAATAAATAAATAAAATCTTTAAAAAAGAAAAAAGAAAATGTCACATGCTCTTTGAAGTTTCTTCTACTCTCATCTTCATCTTTAGCCCAACTTTGCCTAGAGATTTGGAGGCTGATGCGGATGAACTGCAGAGGACTGAAGGTACAGTCTATACTCATCTCACCAATGGGCTTGCAGTATTGTTGAGCCCATTATCATGTCCTCATGAATGTGGAGTGCCCCCAGTACATTTCCCATTATTGTGTCAGTGCTTTATAAGTTTATAATCCAAGAAGAAGAAAAAGAGAAAAAAGACCAGTTGCACTAAAGATAAGTCAGAAAAAGTTTCAAGTGAGCAACCAGATGAGTAATAAACTACAACAGGGTATCAGGGTTGGAAAGAATGCTAAAGATCATCTCTAATTTTATCAGTGAGGGAAAGGGAACAAGCACAGAAGAATCTCCGCTGTGGAGATCATGAAGTTATGACCACAGGGGCCATGGGGAGGAATAAGGATGAGTTGGCAGAGAGGGAGAAGGGAGAGAAGCCATGGCCCATGTAACAGAGCAGGAATAGGTCACTAGGCAACAGAGCCCCATGGTTAAGTAATAAGTTCTGGCATCAGACATACCTGGGTTTGAATCCCAGCTACCATCACTCAATAGCTGTGTGACCTCAGAAAAGTTGCTTGTCCTCCCAATGTCTGCCTTTATCTGAAAAACAGGATAATAATTAATTGTATTAATTAGTTGGCAGAATTGTTTTACATCGACTGTAGAATGTTTGGATTGGGGCCTAGTACACAGTGCTCACTAAATACTAGTGATTTATCAATCTCTCCTCTGAACAACCTAAAAATGCTTCACAGAAAATTTAGGGATTTCGGGGACAGTTTAAATAACAGGTATGAGGAAGAAGTAAGACTCATAAAAATGCAATTACAGAATTTCCAGTTTCCACAATATATGGATTGAGATAATATAGACCTTCTCCAGCTATAAACATATAAATAGGCCAGAAAACATAACAAAAGATATCAACTACATAGTTGAACCAAGAGGGGAAAAATAAAGTCCCAGCCAGAAATGAAGAAGAAGCTTAGAGCCAGAGTTGTTGGCCATGGCTGGGATCCTAAAACACAGGTGCTGGAAAGAAGGAGGTATTAATGCCCAAGTGAAAATACATGAGGTCAGAGGCTTGCAAGTGACAGAATTCTAGAACTGAAACCCTTCAACCTGGAAAAGACTGCTTTCTCCATGAAAGAATGACCAGGGGATCTACCCACTAACTACTAAGTAACAAGAGACTTGCCTAAGGCTGTAGAGGAGAGCTTCCTTGAGAAATTATTGTTAAAATTATTATTAGAAGGAATCGTAGGCAAGTGATACCCCTGTTGGAACAGTACTTATACCACGAAGATATGTTGAATTTCTACACATATCCCATAAATCAATGCTAAAGATGTGCTCACAATGAAAAAAATTAAAGTATACAAAGATACAGTTCACCATGAGGCAGGCAGCAGAAGCTAACACAACAAACAAAAGTTTTAGTATAAAATTTCTTGAGATGATGGAAGAATTTGGAAGAAAATCTAAAATACCTGAGTTTAAAATTATTAAGGTGACTAAAAAAAAAAAAGGAAGAGCAATCCCAGAGAAGGATACATGCACAAAGAATAGGAAGATATAAAAAAGAAAGAAATATAACCTCTATAAATGAAAAATAAGGTCTTTGAAACAAACAAACAACAACAACAAAAAAACTTCAGAAAAAGATTAAACAGCAGATTAGCCAAATTGGAAACCTGGTGAGCTAGTTGAGAGAGAAAGATTGTAAAAATATGAAAGGATGCTAAAAGAAACGTAAGGAAGACTAGAAAGACCCAACATACATGTATTAAGAATTTCCAAAGGACAGAGAACATAGAATATTGGAAAAGAATATGTCTGAAAATTTTCTAGAATGATTCAAGAAGTATAATTCTCAATTTGAAGAAGCATCAATTTTGAGTGGGATAAATAAGTTCACACCTACATATGTGCAACAGCAAAGACTCTTTAAAATACAAGAGAAAAGGTGAACTGCCACAAAAAACTTTCCTTAAAATAAAGGCAGATTTCCTATCAGCAACATCAGAGGCCAGGAGATAATGTAATATCTTAAAAGTGTTGATGAAATATAACTATCCTGAAATTCTATACTTAGCAATCAAGACGGAAGAGAAATGAATACACTTGCAAGCAAAGTTTGAGAACAGTTTTCTGAAAGAACCATTAATGGAGGTCTTTCTCTAAGAACGAAACTGAACCAAGAAGAAAGAAGCAGATAGTAATAATGAATAAATAAATTTATAAACATATAGCTGAAAAAGTTCTGGCTGTTAAACAGAAGCAACAATAATAGGAACTAATTTTAGTGGGTTGAAAATAAGATGCCATGACTGTTGGACAACAACATGAAGTCTGGTAAACAGAGTTTAATTTTCAGGAGGAGGGTAATGATATTAACTTTGGACTTTGGTAAGACAAGTATTTATTTTAAAAACTAAACAATATGGTGCAGCAGCCACTCTGGAAAACAGTATGGAGTTTCCTCAAAAAGTTAAAAATAGAACTAGCCTATGATCCAGCAATTACACTTCTGGGTATTTACCCGAAGGATACAAAAATATTAACTTGAAGGGATACATGCACTCCAATGTTTATAGCAGCATTATCTACAATAGCCAAATTATGGAAATAACCCAAATGTTCATCAACTGATGAATGAATAAAGAAGATATGGTGTGTGTACACACACACATACACACATACTGGAATATTACTCAGCCATAAAAAGATGAAATCTTGCAATTTGCAACAAGATGGATGGAGCTAGAGAGTACTATGCTAAGCAAAATAAGTCAGAGAAAGGATTTCACTCATAAGTGGAATTTAACAAAACCAATGTGCACAGGGAAGAAAAGAGGGAGGCAAACCAAGAAACAGACTCTTAACTATAGAAAACAAACTGATGGGGGGGGTGGGGGATGGGTGAAACAGGTGATGGGGATGAAGAGGTGCACTTGTGATGAGCACCAGGTATTGAAAGTGTTGAATCACTATATTGTACACCTGAAACTACTATTACCCTGCATGTTAGCTACAATGGAATTAAAATAAAAACTTTAAAAAAAACCCAAACTAAACAATATTGTAAGAATGGAAAGAGATAGATAAACTCCAAACTTAGCAGAGAGAGGAAAGGCAGAATAAGAAAAACTTCATGAATCCAATGAGCAGCAAAAAAAAGAAAAGCAGACAATAATCTCAAACTATTAATGTACTTCTCATCCCAAATCCATTGACTGGGATTGTTAAGTGGCAGGGAATATGACAGGAAGTTTAAAAAAAAAAAAAAAAAAAGAAAAGAAAAGAAGGACGAAAGTACTTAATCACCGAGGCTACTTCTCTGGGAGGAAATCCTAATATCTCCAAGGCTGTGAGTACTATGTGAGGGTTCTCCATGCCCTTTTCTCTTACAGGGAGAAGCATATGGAAAAAACAGGAGTGGATTCTGTTGCTCTTAGGGCCATAACTTAGACCAGTTCCTGTAACACCACCACTTCTTATCTCTGGGGGCGATACAGCCGAACTATAATGAAAGCTACTGCACAAAATAATTTCAGGTAAATATAAACAGCCAAAGGAGCCCAGAGGTCAGCATTGTCCGTGAGCAAGGACGCTGGAGTTGGACAACTTAAATCCTTCAGGATATTTGGTTTAGAAAAAAAATCCAGCCAGCGCATATTTATATAAATAACTCTTATATGAAGGCAAAATATTTTTGGACGTCTTCATCGGATAAGAAAATGCTCATATACACCTGCTGTTTCATAAAATCATTAATTTCAGTAAGAACAACACCAGGAAGGCTCCATTTATGTGTTTTCATCCATTTAGAGAAGGGGCAAGGTGTTCAGACTGGAAGCTAGGTGGACGAAACCTTGTGAGCTGGTATATTCTGACTGTTTGGCAAAGATTAATCAATCATGAACTCCAATCGCTCCCCATCACTTTCACTTACCAGGCTGCTTGTTCAGGAATGCCTGCAAACTTTCTGTGACTTTTTTAGAACGCAAAAACCAACCTAAAATTGACTGACTGCCAAGGAAGTGTGTAGGACGGTCTGTCTTTTCCATCAGTCATACTCCCCCGGGAGAGGGAAAGATTCCTCACCAACAGGCATGGATAACACCAACACCAACCTCCTGGCACCCATTTGGATAAGTTGCTCCAGTTTCCCTATCTGTACAATGGGGATAGCTAATGTACCTATCTCAGGGTTATTGTGTTTGTTACAACAGTTAGCAGAGTGGCGAAGACCCAGACCCAGTGCCTACCACATAAAATACTTAAATTTGTTTAATGATTAGATGAATGGATGAAGGCATGAATGAAAAGCCGTGTGAGTTCCCACCATGTTCTCCCTAATGCCTGGGCCGCTGTTCTAAATACTGGAAGGCTGAACAATTTGTTCCAGTATTGATTCGAACTATTGGATAACCAAACGTCTACCCCCACCCTAAAACCAAACTTAGAAACATAGCCCAGCCTGCAGGTTTTGGCATAATTTGAGCCAGGTTCCCATTCAAATAACACACTGCCTCCTTTGCCCTCTGCTGTTCCAGAGCGTTTTTCTGACTTTTAACCCCAACTGGTATATACCTTTGGAGAAATGTCTGAAGAATTTGCCTCCTCCAGAACCATCTGGCGCTACGAGATCATTTAGGTCCCGAGGTGTGTGTGCACAGCAGCTATGGACTGAAGGGAAATTGGGTGGATTCTCTCAAGGTGGGTGGGGGGGTGGAAGGGGTTGCAAGACTTCTGTTTTAATGTCCTGGACTCCAGTTACCTATTTGAGCCCCCAAAGTGTGGGGAAGAAGAATATGTCCTTTTATAGAGTGTTGCTTTTCTCCACTGGGATGCCCAGTGTGAGCGATTTCAACACATTGCTTTCCTCATCTAGAAAAGTGGTCTCCTATTCTCGATTAACCCAGGGTTGACCCTCTCAACCAGTCCAGGCCTCCTGAGGGGAAGTTCCTCACACCCAACCTCCTGAATCTGATAGTCATGAACCTGACTGCTCCCCCGCACCCACTCCGTTGTCCACTCCCCCAAAGCTTCTCAAGCTCTCCCTGGGCTGAACTCTGAAAAGAGCTGCCCCTTGCTTGCTCTTCTCCCTGCCTAGACCATGTGTCCCTGCTCTTCTGCCTTCCTCCTCCCCTCTTTCCCTTCATCTATAGAAGGAGACTTCTATAAACAGACCAGGTTGCAGCCACTAGCCCTCAGGGCTGATTCTGTAAACGTGAATTTGATTAAACTACTGGATACATGGTGGGGGTGGGGGGTGCTCTGGTGTCACCTCACTGGAAGCCTCACTTTGTAAGCAACAGAAACTATGGCTGACTTCAGCAGAAAAGGAACGGTTTTCAAGGAATACAAAGTAGCCCACAAACCCTTCAAGAACACTGGACTCAGAGAGCCCATAGGAGCTTAGACCCTGTACAGTGAGGACCTCCTTCCCCATGGTACACAGAAAGTTGCATGTTGGTGCTACTGTTACCACCACCACCAAATGGTGCCTCTCCTGCTTCTTCGTGCCTCTGGCTTTCTGTTCAAAGTCTGGGATGAGGCATCCAACAGAACCCCTCTAGGTCACTTGCCCAAACCCTAGCTGTAAGCAGGACCAGTAAAGGGTCTTTTCCAGCCTTTCAGAAGGAAGTTTCTCAAACACAGAGAGGGCATTCATATACTAGATAGCCACCCTCCCCTCCAAAGAGTCAATGATATGCGTTTCACCATTGCTTGTTTCGTTCCTCATTCTTACCTTCTACAAACAAGCACTGTGGAAAGGCACTCTCCATCTCCCACCTGCTGAATGTCCTGGGATCACAGGATTTGAGCTCCTGCTTTGGCCATGGCACATGGGTCCCAGCCCAGGTCTGGGATATGGCTTCTGATATCCTCTCCAAAACTTTCCTTGTGCCAGTTTTGAAAGGGAAGACATGTCATGGTTCCCAGTTTTTCCTGACAGATGGGCCAGGAAGGTTGATGTTGTCATCATCACCATTTTTTTTTTAAAGATTTTATTATTTATTTGGGAGAGAGAGAGAGCACAAGCAGGGGGAGTGGCAGGCAGAAGCAGGCTCCCCACTGAGCAGGGAACCCCAAACGGGGCCCGATCCCAGGACCCTGGGACCACGACTTGAGCCAAAGGCAGACGTCCAACTGACTGAGCCACCCAGACACCCCCATCATCACTGTTCTTCTCTGCGTTCCCCATGCCTTACTCTGGAGCTTAGCACATGCCTCAAACTGTGCAGTATCCTTAGCACCTTTGCTTCGGTGCACAGTCACTGTTTTTGGAATATCCAGGCTTACAGGGCCAGTAGAAAGATTTTTAAGTCTGCAATTTCTAAGCCATGCCTTTCAAGGACATGGCCACGCAAAGGGTCCCTGAGGCCAGAGCACTTAAAGCAACTGAGAAGTAAAAGTTCATCAGCTGAGGGAGAAGATGCTCTCATCGTCCTTCCTCAGTGATCTCTAGCAAAGGGCTTTGTGTTGATTCCATCCCCCTGCCAACATTTGGTTCCCAAGCTTGTTCTCTTGTATCTGTCCCATGTCCTGGAATGCAGCCAGCCTACCACGCTGAAAGGATGGCTGCTCTCTGCAAGGAGACTGCCTGTCTGGCTGTGTACAGCGAGGATGCCAGCAGGACACCAGACAGCTGCTGGAGGGGAGAGGAAGCGGGCAGCTGCAAGCGGGGTGGTCACAAGGAGGGCCTCACAGATGCCCCGAGATGCAACAAATCATAAAGCACCACGTCCTTAAACAGTCAAGCCCGCAGAGGAGCCAGTTGGGAAGCAAACAGAAATAAGGGATTCCTTTCTGAACAGAAGTCTGGGTCAGGAAGTGAGTCAAAGAAGCAGAATGGCCAAAGGAGGTGAGGTCTGTTACATGCTGGTGGCAGTTCCGGTGACCAAGCCCAAGGCTCTCCTGTGCAAGGCCCCCCCGTGGAAGGTCCTGCAGGCCCACCAGTGCACACAAGAGAAGGTCACATTGTGTTAGATGTTTCTGCTTTAAAGCAAGAGAAGTGGTCTCCATTTCCATCTGAGTACCTTCTACACACTAATTCTACATATGTGACAGACAGCATGAAGTCTCAAAGGTAAGGTCACTTCCGGCACTGGAACAGACAGATCAGTATCGTGGTGTGACTTTGGAGCCTGAGGTCAAAATGGTATCAGGCTATTTCACCTACTTCTTGAAGGATTTAAGACTGCTTAGGATAAGAGCTTAGGTGAAATAAAACCCAAAACTGTAACTATAAACTTTAAACACGGGGTGAGGGGGGCGGGGAGTGGGGAGAAAAAAGGCAAATAGCAAGTTTAAATGGGAAAAAAAAAATCATACCAGGAGTCTCTGACAAAAGAGAACAGTAGTTATCTAAGCCCAAATCCTAGTCTTGGATGCCAGCAGGCTCAAATCTAAGGGAAAATTTAGCAGGTCAGAGAATTCTTGCTGTCTACAAGTAAGAAGCCTAGCCATCAGCTCATGAAACTAGACAAACTTCTTCTTCTTTTTTTTTTTTTTGGCCCCTACACGGAAGCTGGAAGGTGTTGTCATTCTGTGTGTGACAGAGGTGGTAAACTGCGGTATCAAAGCAGTTTGGAGTACACAGAAACGTGTGTGAGGAGACCACAAGGGGCCTTTCTGGTATTGTCTCCTGCCCACACAAGCAGCTTATCTGAAGCTCTTTCAAAGCCTCATTCTGTAAAGGCAGATCTCTGGGAGAGATGTGATCCAAAGAACCTAGGTTCCTGGTGATCTAAGTGCTTAATATAGGGAAGGAGTCTGCAGATGCAAAGTCAGCCTGGGTTTCAGATTGGGACTCTCAACCTGGTTGCCACTCAAAACACCTTCTATTAACTTCTCCAGATCTCAATCAAGTCAATTATTTTGAAAGCTTTTTGTAAACTAAACAAATATACTCTTATTGAGTCATAGCCCAGGCAGCCTTATCATGAGCAAGTGTTTCATTTCCAACATATTTTTGAAATGTTGAAAATAGCCTCCTATTACAATAAACTATCCCTCAAAATGTCCCTTGTCTCATCCTGACTTTTGGCAGAAAGGTAAATTTGAGGTACTTCACCAATACCTGGACACACTTGCATTGATTTGAGGATCCACTATCGTGGACATAGGTGTGTGGGCTATGAAGGCGATATTTCACGTGAACAGAAAAAAATCTAACCTGCTGAGTGCTCTTGCAGCGGACATGGGAGCCCTTGCCTCAAGTCTGGTTCTAGGTTTTTGGTTTTGGTTTTTTTTCCCTGCCTAATCTGTTCCTGTCACAATAAGTCATCAGTTGAAACTCCCTACTTGTCTATGATAAATCATGGAGGTCAAGGCCTGGTCTGGAAGATGCTATAGGCAGGGATGGTTTTTAAATGCCCCCAATACATTTTATTTTAAATGCTACTACTCCAACGAACCCCCCAGGGAAGTTGAGTGCCAAACAACTAAACTTGTAGTGGAGATTTATTGAATATTATTTCAATGTAATTAAAACTTAGATGTTCTTCCTGACAATGATTGTTCTGTGACTAGGACTCAGAAGAGGTGGAAAGCAATCTGGATAGCAACACGCACTTGGAACAACATACAAACTGAGAAGGGCCAGTAAAGGAACCAAGTGATTCTGGTTCTGGCCAAATGGGTCTCTGCCCATGCAAGATAAAATACAACGAGTATATAAGAGTGATCAGGAAAAAAAGAAAACAATCCCATTTACATTGCTTCAAAAAGAATAAAATACCTAGGAATTAATTTAACCCAAGAGGTAAAAGACTTGTACCCTGAAAACTGTAAGACCCTGATGAAAGAAGTTGAAGACAGAAATAATTAAAAAGATGTTCCATATTCAGGGATTGGACAAATCAGTATTGTTAAAATTTCCTTACAACCCAAAGCAATCTATAGATTCAATGCAATCTCTATCAAAATTCCAATGGCATTTTTTTTTTGTAGAAATAGAACAATCCTAAAATATTATCCTAAAATATTTATGGAACCACAAAAGTCCTGAATAGCCAAGGCAATTTTGAGAAAGAAAAAGTTAGTGGCATCACGTTACCTGATTTAAAACTATATTACAAAGCTGTAGTAACCAAAACAGTATAGTATTGGCATAAAAACAGACACATACGACCAATAAAACAGAATAGAGATCCCAGAAACAGACCTGTGTATGTTTATAACAAAGGAGCCAAGATAATACAGTCCAGACAGGACAGTCGTTTCAATAAATGGTGCTGGTAAAACTGGAAAGATGCATGCAAAAGAATGAAATTGGACGGCTATCTTATATGTTCTGCAAAAATGAACAAATGGATGTAATACGTGATGCCATAAAACTTCCAGAAGAAAACATGGGCAGTAAGCTCCTTGGCATCAGTCTTAGAGAAAAGTTTTGGCTCTGATGCCAAAAGCAAAAGCAACAAAAGCAAAAATAAATAACTGGAACGTCAAACTAAAAAGCTTCCGCACAGCAGAGAAAGCCATCAACACAATGAAAAGGCTACCTACCAAATGGGAGAGACTATTTGCCAATCACAGATCTGATAAAGGCTGATACCTATAAAGAACTCCTACAACTCAGGGGCAAAACAAACAAGCAAACAACAACAAAACCAACCCCAATCTGATTAAAAAATGAGCAGAGGATCTGAATAGATGTTTTTCTGAAGACCTACAGATGACCAACAGGTACACAAAAAGATGCTCAACATCACTAACCATGAAGGAAATGCAAATCAAAAACCACAATGAGCTATCACCTCATACCTGTTAGAACGGCTGTTTTAAAGAAAGAGACAAGAAATAATAAGTGTTGGCAAGAATGTGCAGAAGAGGGAGCCTTTGTGCACTGTTGGCAGGAAAGTAAATTGGCACTGCCACTCTGGAAAACAGTGTGGAGGTTCCTAAAAAAATTAAAAATAGATCTACCATATGATCCAGCAATTCCACTTCTGGATAGTTATCTGAAGAAAAGGAAAACACTAATGTGAAAAGATATAAGCACCTTCCATGTTTATTGCGGCATTATTTACAATAGCCAAGACACAGAAACTACCTAACATGTAATGGACTATATATATATATGTAGTTGTTATGCTGTATACCTGCAACTAATGTGACATGTCAATTATATCTCAATTAAAAGAAAAGAAAAATGGAACAACATGGGGGTGGAGAATAGAGAAAATTCCTAGAAAGGTCCAGGCTCCTCTCAGTCACAGAAAGTGTTAAGCAAGTGCTGCTGGGTTTTCCCCACCACTTCATTTCCAAACCTCAATCACAACTTTTTTGTCTTCCGTTATATAGTTAAATTATAAATTTATTGGGAATTCACTGAGAAATCTAGAACACTGATTCACTGATCTTAAATCCACAGGAATCCAGACAATGTACGAATTCTATACTGACCTATCAAAGAACAAGAACGTCTTTGGTAAAGTCTGACTGCACTGCTCATGCTCACTTACGGTTTTGCTCTAGAAGAGGATACGGAAAAGAAAAGGAGGCAGTGCTGGAGTCCCGCACTGAGGATTGCTTCCATCTGTCAGAAGAAAATCTGGCTGGGGTGCCTGGCTGGCTTAATTGGTGAAGCATGCTCTTGGTCTTGGGGTTGTGAGTTTGAGCCCCACATGCAGTGTAGAGTTTACTTAAAAATAAAAAATAAAGATTGCAATTAAAGAAAAAGAAAGTCTTCCTTTGATGAAATGAAGATACAGTTTATTTTTACCTAGACATCGTTACCCTTAATAAAAAAATTTTTTTAAAAAACCTAGTCTATGATAGCAAAATTCCAAGGCCAAGAGTTTTGCGTTTACAGTTTCTGAAGGGCCTGGTCATGTCCACAGAGCCAGTGGTGGTGGCATGTGAGTGGTTCCGTGCCTTGGAGGCTCATGCGCCAAAAACTTCTCAAAGGAGTGCTCCAACTCCCTCCTCAAGCCCTCAGCCTCTCCAGGTGCGCCCAGACAAGGAAGGAGACTGTGGAAGAGAACAGCCAAGTGAGCTCTTTCCTCTCTACAGTGAGGAAGCAATTCTCACAGCACAAGGCACGGTGGGCCCTGTGCCAGGAGCTCGACACAGGGCGGATTTCAGGTCCTTCCTCTCCCCATGGTGCTCACCGGATTCTGAACTTCTGCAGGAGTGCAAAATGTGCTGACACTTTTAAAGGAGGCAGAAAGCTCTGGGGATTGCTCAAACGCTCTATTGCGCAGGCCATTTGTGGCTGAAAGCTGGCTACCTTCCTGGACTATCAGTTCATTCACCAGTGCCCTATTCAACACCTCCTGCTTCCTCTGAGTTCAGCAGGTGCTAAGGAGGAACGGTGAGAAGCAGGAGCTGCTGGTCCAGCCACCCAGGCGGGGCCTGGGCCGGGCAGGATGATTACGATCTTGAGTGCTGGCCCTTCTTGGAGAGACTGATCACACAAAGCCTCTGTTTGTTACATTCCTAGACAAAACACCAGCCCTCGGCGGCTTAAGTTCCCTTCGTGGGAGTCCTTATCTTTTCCTTAAGTGTAATAGTAGAGGTTGGATCTTGCTGATGCTAGAAATTTACATTCCATACAAATACCTAAGTGCTTTGTATAACAAATCCATCATCTACAACATGCACATAATAAATTTAAAAATTATTTAGTATCCGCTCCATGCACGGTCCTGTGCTGGGCACTGTTTTTATCGGTGGGTGTTTCTTTATCAAAATATTTACTCGTGGTCAGTCAGGGTGAATGTATTTGCGGGATACTGACAGACATAGTGTTCAATATATATGCTATTAGGCCTAGATGTAATTACACCTATCATTTGTTTCCTTGGAGGTTAATATTGCTTTGAGAAGAGATATTAATATACACAACAATGGCACATCTGTTCTCCCCGGTTTAGGTGAGACTGATAAGACAAGTCTAAGTTAGCACAGCTTTATGCTCATTAACATTTTAATCTAATTAAGAGATGCTATTAACATTGGGTGATGGCCTGGTTCTCCAGGCCCGATACGGAGAGTGACTTCTTTGATGTCATAAAAGTTATTTAAATGTGTCCAGGGACTGTGCGGAAAGTTGCCCTGAAGCAAGTCATCCAGAGGTCTATTTTCTAATCCCTGCACATAGGAAGGAGGCTGAGCCCTTGCTGCCAGCAGCCATCTGGGGTGGGGTAGGAGCTGTGGGAAGCACACACCTACTAATGGGAATAGGATAAGCCATCCAGAGAGTGATCTATGCTGCTCAAGAATGGGGTTTCTGTGACCAAGATTGTGTGTGTGTTAAAACTATATGAGCTGTGAGAGATTTTAGTGGAGGGCAGAGTTTGGTTTTTTGGGGGCTCTACCTGCTGGCATAAATCACCCCCAGCCGAAGGGACCGGGCCCACAGCTTTCTCGGACACCTATTGTTGGGGCGGACTGGGGCTGATAGTGAGATGAACACCACAGAAAGAGCTCTCGGGGGTCAACAGAAAGGAGGAAGAGACCCGGGCCCCCCTCCAGAAAGGAGGAAGAGACCCGGTTCTCTGCAGCCTATCCTCCCAAGGCCATGCTGGGTCCCTGGAGGCCAGAGGCATCACACACCCCACTGTGCATACAGAGCCCCTCCTGGGGCCACTGCACAAGCTCCCAGCCCTCACCAGCCAGCAGCTTGTGGAAACTCTGACTTAGCAGGAGCTTCTGGCCCAGCTGGCAGACAGGAGACAGGTCCCTTTGCTTGCTACTGGCGACTTCTTAACCAGGTTGTCACCTGTGTCAAAAGGGATCGGCAGACAGTGAGGTGGTGGGGTGGGGGGCAACGTTACAAATCCAGACCCCATTTCCCTTTATTTGCACCATCTTTCTTCTTTCCTCCCATCCTTCTCTGTGCTCTTTTCCCTGTGGCTGCCCATCTCCACCTTCAAGCGTGGACTACTGAGGGGACACCCCTTTCCTCGGCCCTCCCACAGTTACCCCTTAAGCTGTCTCCTCCAGGGCAGCTGCTTTCTGACACCTGTGTGCCCCTCCTCTAGGGAGCGGAGCTGCTGTGCGTCCGGAAGGAAGGAGGAGTCCAGCTTCACTTTCAGCTTCCCCCGTGATGTAGAGCCACAGGGCTGGTGAGGATCTCTTTCTGACCAGAAGAGAAAGCCCTAAGTCCTAAGAGACCGATTCAGCAGTGAAGGGGTTACTCTTCAGGGTGTGGGGGTGGGGGGTGTGGAAAGTTGCTGGACACTCTTCCCAGCTTGTCTGATGGAGATGCGACCTGGCACCACTGAAAAGCTTCAAGATTAATGGAGAAAAGGAGAAATCTGACAGCTTTTCCGCTGGCTTCAGTCCTCCTGGGTGGGCCGATTGGTCTTGAATGTCACTAGCTACTTAATCTTGTGTATCTGAAACAGGCTGGCGTGTTTGAGAAGCCCTGCTTGCTCTGTATAGACATCAATTGGAGAAGCAGATAAAAGGAAACTGCATTGAATCTCCCCTTTAAGCCTTTCACCAGGCACTTTCTGACTGCCAAATAATTAGTGGCCCCAGCAGACACAACCGTCCTGGGGTGGATACTCTGGCCACACCTATAAGGCGGCCGGGACTTCCCTGGCCAGGCTGCCCTGTTCTCTCCCGTTTGGCGCATCCCCCAACCATGCTCACATTCTTGCTCACCATCGTGTTTTGTTTTTCTCCTCCTTGGTCCCGCTGACCATTCGTAAACCATGGGTGCCTGCTCCATCTAATGGCTAGGTTAATGGATCTCCAGAGGCATTGTTCTACAGCACAGATGCTGACAGGGTAAAGAAGGGGGGGGTCCCTAAATGCACCACATGACCTGCTTACATGTCCCAAAAAAGTAGGGTTTAACTGTTGTTTTCTATCTAAAATATCTACTTGGGAAAAGATTTAAAACCAAATGATGCTTTCTACTTCCTGTTTTGTCAAACGTAACACGGGGGGCCGGGGGCGGGGGGTGATCATTCAGGTTAAATGTCAAGCTCAAAAGGGAATGGATAATCGCTTCTCGGCCTTTTGGCTAAGATCAAGTGTAAAAGGTAATGGATAAATACAACGAGCGTTTGCCGAGGAGGTTACAGTAGGTTGGCTTCTTATATTTAAAAGGTAGGAATGGGGGACGCCTGGGTGGCTCAGTTGGTTAAGCAGCTGCCTTCGGCTCAGGTCGTGATCCCGGCGTCCTGGGATCGAGTCCCACATCGGGCTCCTTGTTCTGTGGGGAGCCTGCTTCTCCCTCTGCCTCTGCCTGCCACTCTGTCTGCCTGTGCTCTCTCTCTCTCTCTTTCTGACAAATAAATAAATAAAAATCTTAAAAAAAATTAAAAAAATTTAAAAAAAAGGTAGGAATGGTTTTGTGGTTCCTGCATGAAATAACTGTCTGGTCTCGTTCGGTCTGCCGCAAGCAGCCTCGGATGCGTCTTCCACGCACTAACTCCGAACATAATGGCTTGGGAGGAACCTGTCCTAACCCTAAACCACTGCTCCAATCAGAGCTGGGCTTCTGTGGGCGTATTTCAGATCATTCGCCCTGATGCTTCCATCACTTTGATTTTTCTAAACCCACGAGCGAGGCTGAACGTATCATCTAGAGGAAGTGATGACTAGCCCAGGGTTGACCGAAGCCAACAGACTCGATGTTGTCTGCAGCCTGGCATCTGGGAACAAACGAAACCACCGTGTCTGAAATCTGCCACATCACAAGCAAACGCAGGTCTATGTGGAGTATCTTCCCTGAAGTGTGCATTTGGCTGGGGTGAAAGGTCTCTCTGAAGCAGAACATTTTCCAATAAACATACACAAAACTCATCATAAACCAGACTAATTCTTCTGTCTGCCTGAGGAAGATGGAAGACATAAACTGAGCCCAACACCACAGCAACGTATCACAGCTCTCCATTATGCCTTTGAAATATCACCAGATATCTGGCTAGTTTTAAATTACCAGCTTCTCCTCTCTGGCCAAAGACGTCTGTTTAAAAGAAGATACAGGAAGTTACTGATGAGACCTAAAATGGAAAATGAAGTGGAAAATGTCTTCAGTGTACCAAAGCAACCTTGTTTCAGCCATCGTCTCAAACAGCAGGCTGTACTTCACGTGTGTTTCTCATTTAAAGGCACAGCCTCACCTAGTGTCAAAGCACAAGGCTAGTGTGACAGAAGGAATGTTGAGGACACTGAAGGGAGACAAACGCTTTGTTATTCTTCCCGGTGTGTTGTGCCGTCAGGGGCCTGGGAAGTAGTTGGCCAGAGAGGACAGAAGGTACTGGGTGAGAGGACAGAAAAGTATAAGGGTATTACCTTCAGTAATACCAGGATTTAAAAGGGAAGACGGGCGATTCATATGGAATCACAAGGAACTGAAACGGGAGAGACTATTCGAAAGAAACGGTCACTTTTCTGGAGACTGGCTATGAATATTTTTCAATCTTGTTTGAGACACCTGAAACTTTGCCTGACCTCTCCTGGGGGTGCGAGGATGGGAGGGGGCGGTACAGGTGTGCAGCTATATTTCTATGCGCGGGCAAGAAGCAGGTGAGCCTGCAGAACAGGAAACCCAAGGAACAGACCTAATGTTGTCGCCAGAGTCTCTGCAGCTCTGGTCCTAAGGCCCCCTTTGAACAAAAAGGTGGAGGTTCCCACACTCACAAAAAGTCAAAAGATGCCATAACAAAAACAAAAACAAAAAACAAACAAAACCCCAAAACAAACAAACAAACAAAAAACCCACTGGAGTCCCTCTGCGGCTATAATCAGTGGCAGACAGAGCTTTCCCCGCAGCAATGTTTTTGCCTTGTTATTTTATTGTCGATTTGCCTTATAGGTGGCAAAAACAAAGGTAGATTAAATTGTGGGATCTCCATAGCCTTCTCAAGAGAATGAACCCAGGACCCTTGAGACAACTCTAATAAATATAATGGAATATGGACTGGGAAGAGATGAATTCAAAATGCATTCTTGGTAGCTTATAGGCTCTTAGTTCCCCAATATGATGTAAGCTAGTAAGCACTTGAAAGACTCCTCCGCCCCTAAGTACCTCAGCAACTGACCTACTGGGATGCTTTGAAGTTAAGGTTTTGTTTTACTCAGTGTTTTCATTTAGAGGTAAATACCCTGAGAAGGGTGCCACATATATTCATTGATCCAACAAATATTTGTTAACATCTGTGACTGCCAGAGACTGTGTTGGGGATACAGCAAGGATCACAAGAAACACAGATCCTCCCCCCATGGAGCTTAGAGTCTATTGGGTGTGTCAGATATTGGACCAGGAACTATAAATCTGAAGAACATTTAAAAAGAGATCCTACTGGGTGCTCTGGGATTTTAGACCATGGTCAGAGAAGGGCTCCCTAGGTACCACTGAGTGACAAAGTTGGTGATATCCCAGGAAGAAGGAACAGAAAATTTGGAAGCAGAGAAGATCACAGAGTCCATAAATTGCTGAAGGAGGACAAAATTCTTAGAACACAGAGAACAGGGGGAGAGTGGTGAGGCACAAAGACGTGGAAGGGTAGGCAAGGCCAGGTCCCAGAGGACCTCAAGGGTACTGTTGACAAGTTTGGTCTCTATTCTAAGAGAATGGGAAGCCAATGAAAAACTTCAAAAGGAGAGGGACATGATCAGATTTGTACCTCAGAAAGACCCACTGTGACTACTTTGTGAAGAAAACATGGGATTGAGTCACAGAGGATTCCAGGAAATAGGTAGAATGCTGTTGCAGAAGTCCGAGTGGGACTCAATGGTGAATTGGACCAAAGTGGCAGTAGTGAGATTGTAGACAAATTTACGGTAAAGATACCTCAGGGCTGTGGGACAGAGCAGAGGAAGGCAATAGACCTGTGTGAGGATCATATTCTACCCTTAGAAGGTGCGTCTTAGCCAATCCATCTGAGGTGGGTCTGACCAGTGGAGGCAATGAAAGGTGAGGAGGGTAACTGGGAGGAAATGTACTGAAAATTACTTTGACCAACTTCAAGATTTTGCGTGAAACTGGTCTTAGGTATTTGCTTCAAAAAATACCTGGGAGCTTGCAAGGATTTAACAAGTCAGTCTGTAGAGAAAAGGCTACTGGGGCGCCTGGGTGGCTCAGTGGGTTAAAGCCTCTGCCTTCGGCTCAGGTCATGATCCCAGGTTGTGGGATCAAGCCCCGCATCGGGCTCTCTGCTCAGCAGGGAGCCTGCTTCCTCCTCTCTCTCTCTCTTTCTCTGCCTGCCTCTCTGCCTACTTGTGATCTCTGTCTGTCAAATAAATAAAATCTTTAAAAAGAAAAAAAAAGAAAAGAAAAGGCTGTTAGCAAATTATGGGCAATAGCTGTATGGGGAAGACAGCTATAAGGGACTGGAGAGAAAAAAAAAAAAAACTAGAAATATACTCCATATTCAGATTCCAGAACAAACGCATTTAAGTTTAGGTCGACTTTGGTAAAACACAAACTGTAGAGGATACATTTGAGTGTAGCTGATACAAGAAAAGTAGTTTGGAATGTCCATCAGAAGACCTAGATTCAAATGAATACCTGTTTTAGGTTGTATCCCTTTAAAGCTCTGTTTTGAATGTCAAATAGTTGAATATCAGTAATTTCACGTGCTTATCTGAACCCAGTATATGCTTTAAGTACAAATAAAATGTTAAGTTTACATATATATGTATCTTTTCCTTGTGTCAGCGAAAGATAATAATGTCGAAAGGATTATCTTATCTTAAACCTATTTTTTTTTTTTTCAAATGATCTGATTCCTCCCCATCCAAACTACTGGGTAAGAAGGCTTCCTCCATGGAATCCAGGGCCCTGCTAGGAGAAAGCCACACTCCCACATGCAGATTCCTAGCTTAGGGGAACAGTGTGGGAAACTAAGAGGATCATCACAACCCTGACTTGTCCAGAGAAGAGACTATATTCTCAGCCACACTTGATAAGATTTCACCAGTAACTAGCAAGGAGGAATAGGAAACTCTTACCAGAGCCCTCTGTATATCATTTATAGCCTATTATATAAACATACAGTACATGTTTACTATAAAGTTTACTATATAGTAAACTGCACATAGTTCTTATTTCATGCTGTTTAGTCATTCTCATCTAATCCTCTTGTATCTTCATAAAGTCCTGAAAGAATCTCTGCAGCTGTTGTTCGTGAGGATGGCATGAGCCCAGGGAGCCTACCAGAGTCTGTAGTTCTATTCTGCTCGGAGTAGCTTCCCAGGAAGGCGGTCTCCTTACACAACACTGCTCAGTGGGGCCTATGCTGCTCAGAGTTACATGTACACAGGAAAGACAGCCCATTGCAAAGAAGTGTCATTTAAAGTCATGTCTGGCTTTTAGTAATGAATACTTATATAACTTACACTGGGTTCCATGAATGGGACTCAAGGGATCCAGGAACCCTTAGAAACTGTTACATATGTATGTTTGCAGGGAAAGGGATTCCAGCTTTCAGGGGATTCTTAAAGCACCCCATAATCTCAAAAGACATCAATAATCATTCGTGCAATAAAAAGGAATGAAGTATTGATACATATTACAACATGGATAAACCTTAGAAGCATTATGGTAAAACAAAGAAGGCAGTCACAGATCCTGATTCAAGACCGCGATGGAGGAAGATTCCGGATTCACCTCCTTCCACAGATACACTGCATCTACAGCTACATATGGGACAGTTTCCTCTGAAAAAATAAATTAAAACACCCAAAACTAGCTGAGTGACTCATACACCAGGCAAACAAACAAAAACCTCTATCAAAGCAGGTAGGTGAGGCTGAGACACAATTTCACTATAAACCCAGTCCCTGGCATGGTGACCTACAATGAGGAGGGAACTCAAAACCTGGAGCTTCTCCCCAAGGAGTGAAGGCTTTGAAGTCCACATTGGACATCCCAACCAACATCCTGGCCCTAAGAGATGATCCCCCAAAACATCTAGCTTTGAAAACCAATGGGGCCCACATCTAGGAGACCCACAAAGCTACAGTGAATGAGAAAAGGCCCTTGAAGGGCGTGCACACTAAGATCCAACCACGCCAGGGCCCAGGGCAGAGGCAGCTAGTTGAAAAGCACCAGACTTTCTGCAGAAGAGGTTTATTTGCTTATCTTCAAGCGTCATCCTGAGGAGTAACCATCTAAGTTAACTTACACATAGGGGCCCACTGAAATATTCTCAGGACAGAGGCCAGTGGACATCACTTCTGTACCCTCACTCTGCCTTGTATTAGCTCAGTGGTGTCTCCCAAAAAGGAGCCTGTAGCTCTGTGGGGGCACCCTGAATTTTCTGGCTGCTAATGGGCAGCTCTAGATCACAGACTCTGGGAGCCTGTGGGGCTTTACTTGTGCATCCCACAGGATTATAACCGATAACCAGTTACCATCCCCAGGATACAGCAAGAGGCAACAGTCCAAGGGGCCCTGTCTTTCTGTGAAAGAGGCGTATTAGTTTATCTTCATAGTTGTGGCTTGAGGGATAGGCTTCCAATTAAATCATATCTAAGGGTTGAATATAATCCTTCCCAGAAACATTGGAGGGTGGGTGCTATCTTTGTGCTAACCCTATGGCATGATCCAGAGCACCAGTATCTTCCAGAGAGGAACACTTACAGTGTCTAGTGCCCCAGATTTTGTAGCTGATGCCTTGGGGTACCTCCTTGATTACCTGGCTGTGGTGGCCAGCAGAGCTTGCCTTCCTGGGTTCCGCAGAGATTGCAGCAACTGGAGAGATCAGTTTTGGTCAGCTACTACCCCCAGGGCACTGTACAAATAGACTAAAACATATCCCCAGTCTTCCTCTGAAAGAGGCCTACTTGCTTATCCTATAGTTTTGGCCTGAGGAGCTGGCATCCAGTCTGGCATACATCTAGCAGGGGTTCTCAGGGGTGGAAGGCCAGTGATCACCATTTTTATGCTCTCCCTCTGCCTCACCTCAGCTCAGCTCAGCTCAGCTCACCCTATCTCCCAGATAGGTACCTGTGCCGATTGAAGTCTAGCTCCCTGATCTCTGTGGCTGAGGCCGTTGTTCTGTGAAAGCCCTCTATGAGCTTATCTGAACTGCTTGTACACTCCTTTGGCGCTCTGACTTTTTGCAGTGGCCACCCATGGGACACCTCTAGATTGCCTAAATATGGTTGCCAGTGGGACTTACGCTTGCAGTTCCACAGAACTGTGCATATTTTCATACTTTAAAAGTTGCTGCCTGAGGATCTAGCTTCAGTCAGCCTGAATCTAGGTGCTGACTGAGATACTCCTTTTTGGGACACTGACAGGTCATGGCACACTCTCAACTACTGGCAGTCGCTAAAAATAAATTATGCTAGTTTGACAGTCACAGAGGTTTGAGAGACAACCAAGAGCTAGAACAAGTTTGAGCAATAAGATTCATCTCCTATGTAAGGCTGCTCTTAAGACTGGGAGAGGTGGCTGTTTTATGTAATGCATAGAAACAAACAGAGTCAAGGAAAATGAAGAAACAGAGGACTATGTTACAAACAAAAGAACAAAATAAAACCTCAGAAAAAGTCCCTGAAGAAATGGAGATCTGTGACTTACCTCACAAAGAGTTAGAAATAATGGTCATAATGATGCTCACTGTACTGGGGAGAATGATGGATGAACCTAGTGAGAATTTCAACAAATGGGAAATATAGGTAATTACAAAATAGAAGTTATAGAGCTGAAAATACTGAAGTTTACTGAACTGAAAAATACAACTGGAGAGGTTTAAAAGCAGACTAGATGAAATGGAAGAGAGAATCAGTAAACTCAAAGACAGGCACTGGCATTCACACAATCAGGGCTGCATAAAGTAAAAAGAATGAAAAAAAAAATGAAAACAGCTCATGGGGGTTCTAGGACAACATCAAGCAGACCAAACTCCACATGAAAGGGCTCTTACAAGGGGAAGAGAGAGAGAAAAAAAGGTAGGAAATTTATTTGAAGAATAATTACTGAAAACTTCCCTATTCTAGGGAGGGAAATAGCCATCCAGATCCAGAAAGCCCAAAGAGTTACATATAGACCCACACTGAAGAGACCTACAACAAGTCACATAATAATAATGTCAAGTTAAAGATAAGAAGAGAATCTTAAAAGTAGCAAGAGAAAAACAACTTATTATGTATAAGGAAATCCCCCATAAGACAATTCAGATTTTCAGCAGAATCTCTGCAGGCCAGAGGAATGGCATGATATATTCAAACTGCTGAAAGAAACATTCTGCCAGCCAAAAATACTCTGCCTGGCCAAAGCTGTCATTCAGAATTGAAAGAGAGATAAAGCATTTTCCAGACAAGCAAAAGCTAAGGGAATTTATCACACTAATTCAGCCCTACAAGAAATCTTAAGAGTACTTCTTTAAGCTGAAATAAAAGTGCTAATTACTAACAGAAAAATACAGGACAGTATAAATATCACTGATAAATACATAGTAAAACTTTGAGAATAATCTAATGTTATAAAGGTATTTAATCACAAAGCTAGTATGGGAGTTTAAAGACAAAAGAAGTAAAAACTAGCTCAAACTACAATAATTAGATAAGAGATATGCAGGATTTAAAAATGTAAAATGTGACACAAAAAATATAAAACATGGGAAGGGGAGAATAAAAATGAAAAATGTAGTAACTTCTAATTCATTCAAACCTAAGTTATCAACTTACAGTAACCTGTAATAAATATGAATTGTTATATACAAGACTCATGGTAATTTTTAGGCTTTTTAATTACACAGAAGATAAAGATAAAGGAATCTAAGCACAGCACTACAGAAAACCACATCTCAAAGGAAGAGAGCAAGAGAAGGAAAGAACAAGGAACTATAAAACAGCTAGAAAATATTTTTTAAAAAATGGCAGCATGTACATACCTATCAATGATTACTTTAAATATAAATGGTCTAAGTTCCCCAATCAAAAGACATAGATTGGGTGAATAGATTTAAGAAAAACACAAACCAAGACCCATCTATATGTTATCTATAGAAACTCATTTGATATGTAAGGACACACAGAGACTGAAAGTGAAGGCATGAAAAAAGATATTCCATACAAATGGAAACCAAAAGAAAGCAGTGGTAGCTACACTTATATCAGACAAAATAGACATTAAGACAAAGACTGTAATAAGGGCAAAGAAGGGCATTACATAAAGTGGTCAATCCAATAAGAAGATATAACATTTGGAAATATTTATGCACCCATCATAGTAACAACTAAATATATAAAGCAAATATTAACAGACATAAAGGAAAAAATAGCAATACAATAATAGGAGTTAAGCCCACTTTCATCAATGGATGGATTCTCCTGATAGAAAATCAGTAAGAAAACCTTGGCCTTAAATGACACATTAAATCAGATGGAGTTAAGAACATAAGAACATTCCATCCAAAAGTAGCAAAATAAACATTCTTCCCAAGTACATATGAAACATTCTCCAGGATATGTTAGGTTACAAACCAAGTCTTAATAACTTTAAGAAGACTGAAATATCACGAATTTCTTCTGACAGCAGTTGTATGAAACTAGAAATCAATTACAAGAAGAAAACTAGAAAATTCACAAATATGTGGAGAACAAATAATACTACTGAAACAAACAATATACTACTGCATCAAAGAAAAAAATAAAAAAGGAAATAATACCTGAAAAAAATGGGAATGGGAACACAATATGCCAAAAGGTATGGGATGAAGCAAAAGTAGTTCCCGTTTACAATTACATCAAAAGAATAAAATAGCTAGGAATAAATTTAACAAAGGAGGTGAAAGACCTGTACACTGAACACTATAAGATGCCGACAAAAGAAATCAAAGACACAAATAGATATTCTGTGCTCATGAATTAGAAGAATGTTGTTAAAATGTCTATAATACCCAAAACAATTTATAGATTCAATGTAATCCCTATCAATATTCCAATGGCATTTTTTACAGCAATAGAACAATCTTGAAATTTTCACAGAACCATGAAAGACCCCAAACAGCCAAAGCACTCTTGAGAAAGGACAAAGCTAGGGCACCACACACCCTGATTTTAAACCATATTACAAAGCTATAACAATCAAAAGACTATGGTACTGATATAACAGACACATAGATCAATGGGATAGAATAGAGACCAGAAACATACCCACACATATATGATTAATTAATTTATAACAAAGGAGCCAAGAATAAACAATGGGGACAGGACAGTCTCTCCAAAAAACAGTGTTGGGAAAAATGGACAGCCACATGCAAAAGAATGAAACTGAACCACTATCTTATACCATAAACAAAAATTAATCAAAATGGATTAAAGACTTGAATGTAAAACCTGAAACCATAAAACTTCCATAAGAAAATATAAGCAGTAAGCCCCTTAACATCAGTCTTGGTGAATATTTTTTGGACCTGACACCAAAAGAAAATGCAATAAAAACAAAAACAAATATGTAGTGCAACATCAAACTAAAATGCTTCTGGACAAGAAAGGAAACAATCAACAAAATGAAAAGGCTACTTAACAAATGGGAGAAAATATTTGCAAATCACTTATCTGATAAGAGGCTAATAACAAAAATATAAAGAACTCCTACAACACAATAGCAAAACTTCCAATCTTATTTAAAAATTGGCAGAAGATCTGAATAGACATTTTTCCAAAGAAGGCATACAGATGGACAACAGGTATGTGAAAAGATACATCACTAATCGCGAGGGAAATGCAAATCAAAACCACAATGAGACATCACCTCATATAATGGTTATTATAAAAGAGACAAGAAATAACAAGTGTTGGCAAGAGAAGCCTTTGTGTACTGTTAGTAGAAAATTGTACTATGTGAAGTAGTATGGAAATTCCTCCAAAAATTAAAAAACAGAACTATCATATGATCCAGCAATTCCATTTCTGGGTATTTATCCAAAGAAAATGAAAATAACAACAAGAAAAAATATAAGCACCCCCATGTTCATGGTAGTATTTATAGTATACAAGATATGAAAACAACCTAAGTGTTCATTCATGGATGAATGGATAAAGATGTGTAGGTATATTGTGGAATATTACTCACCCATAAAAATGAAGGAAATCTTGCCATTAACAACAAGGATGAACCCTGAGGGCATTATGCTAAGTATAATAAGTCAGAGAGAGATAGATCCTGTATGATTTCACTTACATGTGGGATCTAAAAAAAAACCCAAAACAGTAACAAAAACGAAAACCAAGATCATTGGTGACTGTCAGAGGCAGGGATGGGGAATGGGAGAAACTGGTGATTAGAGACAACAGGTAGAAACTTCCAGCTATAAAATAAATAAGCTAGGGATATAATGTACAGCTTGGTGACTATAGTTAATAATACCATACTGCTTATTTGAAAGTAGTAAAGAGAATAAATCTTAAAAGTTCTTATAATGAGAAAACAAATTTAGTAACTATATATGGTGATGGATATTAACTAGACATTGTAGTGATCACTTCACAAAATATACAAATATCAAATCATTATACTGTATACCTGAAACTAGGATGTCAGTTATACCTCAATTAAAAAAATAAGGCAGTCACAGAAGACCACAGATTATGCTTTTATTCATATCCAAGTCCAGAATAAAGAAATCTACAGAGGTGGAAAGTAGATTCGTGGTTGCTTAGGGCTAGGAGGGTTGTGGCGGGGAGCATCTTTGGAGAGGTATCAAGGAGAGAGAGGGATGATAGCTAAAGGGTATCGTTTCCCTCTCAAGGCGATAAACATGTTCTAGCACTGAATGTAGTGATGATTACAAATCTATGAATGTACAAAAAACCACTGAATTATACACTTTCAATGGATAAATTGTATGGTATGAGAATTCTATCTCCATAAAGCTATTGAAAAAAAGAGCCAATGGTAAAGACATAATTTGCCAATTTTGCTCATACTATTTCACAAGATATTAACCCCCAGTCACAAGTAAGTAAATGAATATCTAAGAATTGCTAATAAGTGACTTTCAGGGTCTTGTGATGCCAGCTCTTTTTCTGACCATGCTACTGCTGGTGCCTAGGGTGGGAGGATCATGAACTCAAGATCCTTAGTGTTCTGTGTTCAAATTGCCAGTAGACGATCTGCTAACCATAAGTCTTTGGATGGGCAACTTAATCTTACATTTAGGTCCTTATTTTTCTCTCCTGAGATTGAATAACATCAACCAACTTAGAGCACTACTGGAAGGAGTTCGTAAGGCACCTGGGACCGTGCCTGGTACATGGCAGGTGCAGTGATCATTATGTTTTATGATCCTGTGCGTATTAGCATTGATGGGGTTGCAAGAGAGAAAAACCCAGTTTAACTTTGTTGAAGCAAAGAAGGAAATGTATTAATTCATATCACGTGAAGTCCTCAGAGCAGTTATGTCCTAGGACTCAGGTGACCTCTCAGGACACCGTGTCCCTTTTCTTTTGGCTTCATCCTCAGGCTGACTCCTCATGTGGAGGCAAAGATGCCAAAGAAACTCCAGGCTCACATTTCACCAGATTAGCAGCCCTGGTAGAAGAACAGATCTCTTTCCAGATGGTGCCAGCCCAAGTCCTGGGAAAGACTCTCATTGGCTGGGGTTGATCGCTTTCTGAACCAATCACTACGGCACGGGAAATGGAATTTCAAAGGCTGATCAGGCCCAAACCATGTCCCCTGTCTGTGGGTGGAGGATGGCTCAATCTTCCCCAAAATAAGACCTCTGCCATGTCTATAGACATTTATTCTCTCCCACAGCAAGACACCCTTTTAGGCTGAGTGGTGAGGCCAAGAAAGTTTCTATTGCAATTCTGCATTTATACCTTAAACGATCACCTACTCTGTAAAGGGCACTTGTGAGTTTATCTACGGGGCCCTCTTTCTACATTCTGTGCCTGTGTGTGTCCACAAATGCATGCACGTGAATCCTCAGACACGTGGGGAGACTGCCAGATGCCAAGGCTAAAATGAGAATCTTGTATAATCAACTGTTTATACATTTCATAACAACAGTAATCCCTTCCTGATGGCTTTAACTAGTTGTTGAAGTCTGGAAAAGACAACCTTTGTAAGAAATGTGGAGAAAATTATATGTCGTGGGTAATTTTACTTATTGAATATTTTCTTGGTTGTGAGTTTAGAAAAGCTAACAAGAAAACACAAACGAATGTTTCGGGAAGCCCCGCGGTGCTAGGCAGTGACTGATGGGAAGACGCCAGTAGCGGGTTTGCGATCGTAAATGACCAAACCCTGCAGAGTGAAGCTGTGCTCTGAGGGTCTGTTCCTGGGGGGCCACAGGCATGTTCATCCTTCGGGCCATTTTGGGAGATGTTTGGATTTAATTTGTGGGTGTCTTTCCCTTTTCCAAAGGCGAGTTTAGAACACAGAAGAAATTTAAGGCTCCAGGATGCTCTGCAGAGCTGTGGCCTCCCCTGGGGCCTGTTTCTCATCTTTAAATATTTTCATGGGTGACTCTCATTAAGTTCAAGACCTGTTACACATGTGCCTCCCTTGCCTCAGGAAGGGCCTGGCCCCAGTTGCTTATAACCATTCTTTGTAGGGTTCCCATGGTCAAAAAACTAATAGAAACTAATAGGAAACTGTGGCAAAGTGCTTCTTTTTCTTTCTTTCTTTCTTTTTTTTTTTTAAGATTTTATTTTTAAGTAAACAACAACAACAACAACAAAAAACCCAAAACCCTCAAAACAATGTGGGGCTTGAACTCGCCACCCCAAGACCAAGAGTCACATGTTCCAGCAACTGAGCCAGCCAGGTGCCCCCAGGCTTTGAATTTCAATCAGGCTTTACATCTTTATCTTCCTCTATTTTTTCTTTTATTACCAGAGTACACTGAATAATTTATTATGTGTACTGGTTACATCTGTCTTCCCTAGTTAGGCTCTTAAGCTAACTTAAGGGGACAGGCACCTCTGTCTGTTTTGTTGAAGAATATATCTCAAGCACCTGGAACAGGGTCAGGCACGCAGTAAATGCCGAATTAGTGTGTCTAGAATCTACCAGCACATTTTGAATCAGGTGGTTGTCAGGGACTAGGGGTTAGCACAAGCAACTAATCATGCTCTCTTCTTTCCAACCTCTCCCTACTCCTTCATCTGCCCTGAGAGGATTTTATCTTCTTTTTGTATGAACCAGAAAGCTGTACTTGAGTCGGCATGTGTTCTTCCCCACTCTAAGTTTAATGTGTAAGCTCTAGGTGATCAGTTCTCCATGTCTGCTCTTGATAGAAAAAAGTTTTGGAATGCCAGCAGAAATTCTTTCCCACCAAAGCCTTCTTCAGCAAAGTAAAAAATCAAAGTGCTTTGGCTTTTCGACTTGTCTCTCTTGTAGACTTAAGAACTAGATTTTGAAACTCAGAACTAGAGCAATGACCACTTTGTCTTGAAATACCTCCGCCCTCCTCATGGACAGATAAAAAGCTGCAAATGCTGCCCAGGAGACTGTGAGCTCTCCGTGTTGTGGCATAGCTCCTACTGTAGCCACTGCCACAAATGACCAGCACATCCTCTGAGGCACTGGTCTTTATTTTGCCTTGTAATGCCTACACGGGATAATGGACTTGGGGACTCTTTTGTCTCTTTAAAAGACTTCATGGGTCTTCGCTTGGTTTAGGACATGCTGATCTCATTCTCCAGGTCTAGGAGAGCCGTCTCTAGCTGGAGGCTTACAACGGATCCCCAGCATGGGAACTGGGGCTGCCCTCGTGTTCAGATCCTACCATCCAAAGCTCCTTTACTACCTGGTCTTACATTAACTATTATTCATCAACTAAGCTTTTCCTAGGAAGGACGGTTTACTTTTATCCTATTTTGACTACTGAATGATCCTGACAAGTTTGTATGGAGGCAGGCATATAGAGTTAGAACTGCAAATAAGGAGTGTCTGAAACCACCACATTCCTTTTACTGTACTGATAACATTTTAAACACAGGGAGACTGATTTAAAGGAAATTTATTGGAAAGAGAATATTCTTCCCAAATAAAGCATCCTCACACAAGTCAAGTCACTGGCTGATAGGGCAGAGAGTACCACAGTGGACCCGGGGTGGGAGCTGGGGCTTCCCCCTCAGCCCTCCAGGTGCCTCCCCGCCCCACAGTGGAGACCTGGGAGGACAGGTATGTTGGAACCCAGACCATGGCAGTCACCAGGAAGAGGACAGAGTCCCCAACAGATTGTGACTTTGGATGCCTAGGAGAAATTCCTTAGCTCTCAGGGCTCAAATCCACCTTAAAAGATTCCCGAGCTCTCCAAAGTGGAGCTTAAATTTGGCAACGTTCACCTCACAGTGTTCAGGGAAAGGGAGAGTGCGCTAGAGGACTCGACTGTCTGGTTTCTATGGGAAAACAGAGAATCACACATGGGACTATTCACCATTTAAAGAATTTAATTGACTCACCTTGCTTGGAGTCCTTGCATGCTTGGCAATCTTCTGATCGTGGTTGGCTCCCTCGTGTTTAGTTTTTTGGCCTTAAGGAAAAAACACTTAACTGAAACTGGCTTAAACAATAAAGGGTAATATTTCTCAACAGAGGAACAGTCTGAGAGATGGCAGGTCCAGGGCTGGTTAACTTAGTGGCTCAACAACATCATCAAAAACTCGATTCTTTCAATAATTCTGCCCTGCTGTCCTCAAGGTGTTGGCTTTGGTCCTTTAACTCATCTCCCCATGGTTAAAAGATGGCAGCAACAGCCAACACAACACGTGGAGGCCATAGCAGACACATTTCTTTATAAAATGGGACACTTTCCCAACCCCACCCCTATGCCACTCAAAAATCTTTCCTTATATCTTATTGGCTATAATTGTTACCATGACTTTTTCTAAGCCAATTGTTAGCAAGGGGAAGAGAATCACCATGACCACCTTAAATTAATCAAAACTGAGGGTGGGCACTACTTTCTTAAAGCAGGAGGTCACACGTGATATTATTAGATATATTAGACCTCTATTTACAAGAAAAACTTGAGGAAATGGCCCTTGTGTCTCTAGTGCAATCTGAAGGATCTGCCACTGCTGGAGTGTTTCCTGCCAGGAAAGATGCCTTGATAAAGTGCTCTGAACTCAACTGCCTGGTCCCCGTGGGGGCGACTTGTCTTGTTATTTTAAAAGTTATAATCTTGCTTACTTAAAACTTTTTTTCTTCTTCAGAAACAAACAAAAATGCTCCTGGAAGGAAGAGGTGACCTATTAAACTTCAAAAAGTGTTGACGCTTATCAGATATGCTTCCGTAGCACGGAGGACAGATGCCTGACAATTCCAAGGGCTCCGTGGGTAGACAGGAAAAAAATGTTAAGAGCACCAAAAAACCTTAGTAAAAGGTTTGGCAAATGCCCATTGAAGGCTCTGGGTATGACAGGCATGGCACCAAGCAGGGCACCAAGGAAGCAGTCTCTGCTCCTAGGAACCACAGTCCACCTCACCGTTTTGCCTGGAGACACTTTTGTGAGAGCTAGACCCAACTAGTCAGGGACTCCACATCTGTCCAGATGCCTCGGGCTTCTGGCTGCACCATCAATGAGCATGTCCAGTCTGCCACCAGTGGAGCAATAGAGACAGAAGGCAATCTCTTATTTGTCCCCCTTAACTGACCAAAGCCCACTGGAAGGTGATGCATGTACCTTGTTTCAGTCCCTGTGTCTGTGGTTCTTGTCAGCAGACAAGGCCAGCAGTGCCTGCCCTGTTTCTGCCTTTTAAGAGTTCATTTATTTGTCAGAGAGAGCATGCGCACAAGCAGGGGGAGCAGGAGAGGGAGAAGCAGACTCCCCACCGAGCAGGGAGCCCGACACAGGGCTCAATCCCACAAACCCGGTATCACGACCTGAGCAGAAGGCAGATGCTTACCCAACTAAGCTACTCAGGCACCTCTGCCTGCCCTGTTTTGTAACTACAAGGTGGGTCCACATCTCTGCTCTCCAGCAAAGCACTGGTAGCAATCTTTGGAATAATCTTTATATAGGAAGGCCTTATAAGAGGACAAAGAACAAGTTGGTGAAGGGTTGAAGGGGCATAGGCAGAGTTCCAGGAAGGAGTGAGAGATATTGTATTTGAGAAAGCCCAGGATCAGGAGTGGGGCATGCAATGAAAAGCACTTGCACCAATTTCCCTTGTAAGGCAATGGAAACACATAAAGAATGGATTCCAAGACCTCAAACCCTATAAGAAGCAATGTGCTGACACCGTGAGCCCCTATTTAATAAACATTTTGGGACTTGTGGGTATATTAGATTTAGCAGACACAGTAGAATTTTGTTATTACTATGATTAAAAGTAATTTGCATAATTCAGGAATACTAAGGGGGAAAAGAAAGCAAATTTCCCCACTAAAACCCTTATCTATTACTAAAGCCTGTTGGGTGAATTATTTTAGTAATTTACTGGTGCCCGTATAGATGCACATACTCACCCATGCAGTGGTAATTAAGAGCATTGCCCAGAGAAATTTACCTCTACAGATGTAAACAAGTGGAATTTAACGAGGCTTCCAGATGGTCACAGACCACCATTTCTCCTCATATTCTTTTTTTTTTTTTTAGATCATATTTTTAAGTAATCTCTGCATCCAATGTGGGGATCTCACGACCCCAAGATCAAGAGTCACGTGCTCTAATTGCTGAGCCAGCCAGGTGCCCCTCTCTTCATACACTTTCTTGATAAAGAAAATGAGTGAAACAAAGATTCTATCACATGAACCAATAATTACACCCATTCTTGTGGGGACTGCTGTCCTTTCTAACGGACTACTGTACTTATGCAATTGGCTTGAATTTATTATCTACCACATGAATGTGTTTTAACTGGGATTCTGTGAAATGAGACTTCCAACTAAGAGAAGGTTCAAAGACTAAAGATCACCCCTTCAACTCCAAGAAAATTTCACAGTTAAATTTAAAAATCGTAGAGGGTGAGAAATTGGAATGAAACACCTAACAACAACCCATTTAAGGTAAGAGAGACAAGACGGTAATTTCCTTGATATATTCCAACTTTCCAGGGTGTGCCGTCTGAAACAAATGCCAGTTTTAGGACAGTAAGGCTCCTCACAACCCATGTGCGATCTCATGACGACAAAGATGGTAGCACAGGGCCTCTGCATTCCCCAACCTTCTGTAAAGGGCAAAGTCTGTCAGGAGTCCTAAGCTCTGGATGGTTACTGTGTGGGGGATGTGAGCACGCTGCACCCCTGTGGTTTAAGAAGAGGCTGTTGGTGTGATGGAGAGATGGGAGCGATGACACCAGGATGCAGGGATGGAAGACGTGTGACGGGAAAGTGGTGTCAGTTCCATGAGTGCAGGAACTCGGTTGGCCTGATTCACTACTGTTTGTAGCATTGAAAGCTGTGCCTAGAATACAGTAGGTGCCAAATAAGTATCTGTGGAGGACTGAAAGCATGAACAGTGCAAGCTTACTGCGTCGCCCATGCCTGCTTCCTCTTTGCCCTCCCTTGCAGTGCACTTGCCTCCCCGTTCCTTTCACCCAGGGAGGTGTGGTCACCTCACCTTTCCCATGTCTCTCCTTCCTATTTACTTTTGTCTAGCCAATTTATGGGGTTGCTCAGCAAATGTTTTGACTCCAATTGGGAAAACAAGCTCTTGGTGCCATCATTGTCACCTGGCCCAGACTCTCAAAACAAGCCTAGTGTTGAAGAAAATGTCAACGGAAAGGTTTTGGTCTTCCTCGTTGGCAGATTACACAGGGCTTACAAAACACTTAACACGTCTGGATATCAAATTTGAGCTTCTTCAATTGCCTTTCCAGAGAGACCTCTCCCGCCCCCGCTCATAGCCGTCCCCACCTGCGATGACTCTAGGACTGTGTCAGACAGCAGCTCCCTGGCACCTCAAACAAAACAGAAGTGGAAAATGAAGATGATGCTAAACCCGGAGTCACTGTGTCCGGAGCTTGAGGAGAAAACCAGACTCAAGTCCTTTATCTCTCATGTGGAAGGCTATGATGCATTAGGGGTGTGCTCTGGGTGCAACTCGCCTACACTGTGTGCTTTGCCTATAGAAAAAAATGTTTTTTTTTTCTTCTTCTAATAGGCATTAGTTGCCAACACTTAAAAATCAGGAGATTTAATGTTAAAATCTACAATTCCACCTTCTCTTGAGAAATTAGAAGTTCTAGCAATGTGGTGCCTGCATTTTCACAGAGTGGCTACAGCTGGGGCCAAATCACTATGGGGGCAGAAGGGCAACTGAAGCCGAGTCCCATTTCCCTCCCTGTTGGGACTGTGTGCTCTTTCCTTCAGTCCTCACTGCTCCCTACTGTCTCCTACTTTGTTTTGAGTCTTGAAGGCCCATGTGGTCTGCTGAGGCATGCCTCCCTGCCTCTTCCACCTTCCTGCCTGGCACCTGAAGGGAAATGGGGATCTCTAAGTGGTTAAAATCCCTTCTGGCGCTCTGATCCTTTGGCTGGTTCAACAAGTTGTGGCTGAGAACTTCCAAGATCGTACCCTCTCTCACACACTTCTGTAGAAAGGCCCCATTGGCTTCTAAATCCCCTCCTGTTAGAATCAGCCGGGGAGTAGCTTCAAACTTACACCAACGCCCAATCTGCATACCCAGAAATCCTGGTTTAATTGGTCTGGGGTGAGCCCAGGCATTGTGTTTTGTTTCGTTTCTTTAATGTTCCAGATTATTCTAGTATACCTCCAGTTGAAAACTGCGGTATTAGATAGCATTAACCCTCAATATCAAAGTTCAATTTCTAGGCTGACGCTTAGCTGTAATGACATGAGATTTGTGTTACTTTCCAAGGATAGATAGCAGTGGTCACTGCAAGGTGTGGACTTGTGTGCAGGGGGCTCCTCGGTATATCAGCTGAGCTCCACATTCCCATTCTCCCGATCGCCTTCAAGATGCCAGTGCTCAGATTCTGGAGTCAGTTCTCTATGTGATCTTATCTGTCATGCTGACTCTGAATCTTCAGAAACCAAACCTGGTTACATCCCTTGCCTGCCCAGGGGTCTCAGCTCTGTAGTGAACAACTTCTAACTGCTTCCTGCATTCCCTCCATGCCTGTCTCCAAGGCCTCCGGAGACCCATCTCAAGTTTATTCCTGCCCATATCCCTGCTTGTTTGGACCACATGCAATTAGGTGTGGTAGGCAATACGCTGCATTTAAGTGAGTGAACCCAAACCTGCTTTAAGCCTGTCCTGGCTGTCCCCTCCTCTGCTTTTGTTAGCCATTTCCTTTAGCAAAGCGGCCTTCTGAGTCTGGCCCAGAACTGCTGCTTCTTTCCTGGATGGGGAAAAGAGAAACAAGATTATTTGGCTCAGCTAGGGAGCTTGCTCCCATCCACTAAAAGTTTTATGATATCTTTCTTCCCTCACTTTTTGGTCCCAAATCTTTCCTCTCCCATCCAGAATGCTCAAATTCATAAGCCTATATATTGAGAAAGGCTTAAATGAATGAATAAAGAAGTACATATGGTCAAAAGGATAACCACAATGTCAATACATAACCTTGCAGAAAGTACAATACACATTTATTGAGCAACACTACAAGTAGAACTGGACACTGGCCATATAGTGGTGAATACGTCCATGTCGTCCTTGCTCTTTCTTAGCTGGTACTTTTTAGTATCTCAGATACTTTTTAGTATCTCTATGCACCTGAAGGCAGAACTGGTTGGAGTGGAGCTGACCAATAGGCTTCAACTCACAAGTCAGGGCCAGTCAAGGGAGAGCACCAGGCTGACAATTCTAAGACCATCTCTAGGTTCCTGGGTCCAGAGGGATGCTGTATGGGTAGATGGTAGAGACAGAGGCTGGTGGTGGTACCAGTTTCTGTCATCCCATTATGGCTGAAACAACATCAAACTAAGAATTGTAAGATCTATGCTCGGAACCTGGCTTCACCAATTCCTACTCACCTGTCCTTGGGCAATCAGATTTTTTGGTTTTTTGGACTATTTAATGCAGATTTCCTTCCTCACTTTAGTAGAGTACATCCTCTTACAGAAGCTTCCTGAGAAAGGGTTCATGGAGGTAAATTTTTCGGGTCCCAGCAACTTTGAAAATAGCATTGTCTATCTTCATCCCAAGATCAAAGAAATAAGTTGATGTATAAAGGACTGGCAGGGAGAACTGAAAATGGTGAAGCAAAGTGTTAAATATAAATGACTGTTGTAAGTATATAGACATTCATGTCAGCAAGAATTATTAACAATTCTTAAAACACAGATAGTACAACAGGGAGGAAGGGAATTCAGAGGGAAAACCTGAGAGAATTGTAGGGTAAAATTGTATGCCTTCTATGTTATAAGGAATGCTTCATTTTTGCTCATTGTCCAGTGTTACTTCTGACACATTCTGATACTATTTTTACTACCATTCTCATATTGCATGTGGCCTGTGTCTGATGTCTTCTTTATCCCTGCTGTTCTGAAATTTCACCAGGATGCCTTTGTGCAGACCCTTTTCCATGTAATGTATGGGTCCCTTAACCTGAAGACTTGTGTCTTTAAGTTCTGGGTACATTTCTTGCTTTATGTCTTTGGATATTTTCATTCTTGTATTTTTAACATTCTCTATATCTGGAACTCCTATTTGTTATACATCAAATTTCCTAAATTTTTTATTTGTATTTTTTTCCTCCTATTTTCTATTCTCTTTGAATATACTTTCTGGAAGCTTTTACTAACTTTCTTTAGCCCTATTACTGACTTTTAAATTTCAGTTAACCTATTTTCTAGTTTTAATTTCCAGGAGCTCTCTCCTCTGTTGTTTTTTTGGGTTTTTTTTTTTTTATATAAAACCCTGTTACAAAAAAAAAAAAAAAAAAAAAACCCTGTTACACAATATTTTCTTTTACCTCTCTGTGACTATGAATCTATGAATCACAGCACTAAAAAACTTATATTTTAGTTTTCTTTTGCACCCTGGTTTTGTTTCCTCTGAGTTCCTTCCTTTTCATTTCCCATTCCTCTCTGCTGTAATATCTGTGTTTCATTTTAAGGGTTTCAGAAATGTTAAGAATTATTGTTGACATTTATATCTAGATATACATTTACAACAATTATTTTTGTTTAACTCTTTGCCATTTAAATCCTTCTCAACAGTGTTTTATACTATGATTTACTTCCTGTTCTTGGGATCTTAATTTTGATTTACCATTTAGTTTGCCAGAGTACATCTTCAAATAACTCTCTCAAAATGCGATACATGGGGAGTATGTATTTGGACTCTATGTCTAGAAATGCATTTCTTTTGGCTTCACAGATGAAAATCAACATGGGTATAATATTCTTGGTTTATTATTCTTGGATTTCATTATTATTCTTGGATTTCACTTCAAAATCTTGTAAATACAGCATCATTGTTTCTCTGGCATTTCCATTTGCAGAGGCAAGTTGAGACCTTGTCCAGTCTTTTTCATTTGTGGGTACTATTTCTGGTTAGATGCATTCCCATTTACCCACTTAGACATGTAATTCCAGGTTTTGCTAGAATATGTTTTAGAATACTTCCTTTAAAAAATTTTTTTTAAGTAGGCTCCACAACTAGCATGGAACCTAACATGGGGCTTGAACTCATAACCCCAAGATCAAGACCTGAGCTGAGATCAAGAGCCGGACTCTTCTGACACCTGGGTGGCTCAGTCGGTTTTGCATCTGTCTTTGGCTCAGGTCATGATCCCAGGGTCCTGAGATCAAAAGTGTGGAGGGCTCCCTGCTCAGCAGGGAGTCTGCTTCTCCCTCTCCCTCTGCTCCTACCCACACTGTGCTTGATCTCTCTCTCTTGCTCTCAAAAAAACAAAAACAAAAACAAAAAAAGTAAAAAAAAAAAAAAAAAACAACCTAAAAAAAAAACTTAAAAAAAAGTCAGACTCTTAACCGACGGAGTGCCCCAGAATATTTTTCTGGATGAGCCAATTGTCCCTTTACATCTGCAGATTCAGGACTTTTTCTTCACTGGTAAGTTTTCTTTTTTATCATGATTTGAAGTGTTGTTTCTGTTCTAGGTACTCCAGTTTCTAGAACTAGAAATCTATGCTTCTTAGGTTAGCCCTCTGTTCTCTGAATGATAATCACTTCATATCTGCCATCTTTTATCTCATTTAAAAATTATGTATTTTTTCCTTTTCTCTCTTCTGGAGGAGTTTCTAGGTTTATCTCCACATTACTGATTGAAATGCTACTATGTAAGCTTGGCTCCTTACGCCTTCGAGGAAGATTTTGGTTGTGTTATTGCAAATATTGTTGCCTTGCAGTACTTTGTTACCATGCCAACCCACCTTTCCTCCTCGACGTTTTCATTTTATGTTGAGGCACGTGAGGTACCTGTTGTATCTTGTTAGCCCTTCACTTCAGAATGGGTTCAGCCATGACTTTTTGTTCCTATTTCATTAAGGTCATGTGTTACTGAGGATGCTAATTTTCTAAAATTTTATTTTTAAGTCATTTCTATTCTAAGGCAGTCCCTTGAAGTCTTTAGTTCTTAAGGTATCAGAATTATCGGAGAGAACTTGTGGGGTTGATTTCTGGCTCCATCCTGAGGGATTCAGCAGGCCACCTAGTGTAGGTGTTGTCCAGACTCAAGTGGGTCCACTGGAGTGCAGGTTCTATTAGCTTAGACCTGTCACCAGAAATGAGACAGAAGTGCACAGCACACAGCCCACTTCCTGGTCACTCACAGGCCTGAATCATGTTGGCTTTCTTGGAAAGAGGTGGAAATTTTTCCCACTACTTCCAAGGCCTTGCTCTCTGTTGTTCACTATCTACAGTGTTCTTTGGGTGGAACTTCAATCAGCAATGCTCCACTGTCAGTCCCAACCGGCCCTGTACCAATGGGCACAGATCACAGTGGAAAGGAGAGTCCACATCTATTGTAGGAACAGGGGCTCTGTTCTCAACAGGGAGCACACACCTGTGTCTCTGAACAAAGAGGACGGTTCATGGGATCTTCTTCCTGTCTCTGGTGCAGAGCCCCCTTATGTTATATGGAGGGAGTATAGCTAGCTCGTGGATATGCTAGATTATTTGGCCCTCCGAATTTGGATCCATTAAACATCTTAAAAATCTCTCTCAGTTTCCAGCAGTAGGGTTTGTTTTCTTTGTTGGTTGAATAAGAAGAATCTTAATCTGTGCATATTCATCCTTACTCAAGCCTTCACAAATCTGTCAAGTTGGAGAGGCTAAGAGCAGCAGTCGCTACTAGCTAGATAGCATGTTCAGCAGGAATAGAAAATTTTAGCATGAACAATCTGAGATGGAAGGTAGGATAATTTGGAAAGGGGGAGAAACTGTGGAGGTAAGGAGTTTAACTAATTTTACCAAATTGTTCTCGTAAGTGTGCTCCAATATGCACATGGCTTCTGATCTCCCTGTCCTTCTTTTCCTTTCTGTCTGTAACAGAGGAGCTTTCCTTATTCCTCTTCTCTTTCCAACCACACTTGGCTTGGAGAATTTCATTCTCTACTTCTTCTAGTCTTATGGCCTTGGAGTCCTTTGGAGGGCTCCGTTCCAGCCCCATAGGCTCACCTAAACCTGCCTTCACAGGAGTGCCTTCCTGGGGTTGATGCTAACATTGTGGCTTTCTACTAATCTCCTTTCTTCCCGCACGCTTTTTCAATTACCTCCAAGCCTTCTTCTCTCCTCCCTGCCGCCTGGCTCCTCATACAGCTGTCATCACTTAGGTGGATATTCTGGGCCTATGTTACTTGTGTTATTGTGTATATGCATTCTATTTGTTCTATTCCGCAGTGATACCATACACTCCTTCGACCAGAGGGACCCAGTCTTCCATTGCCTTAGTAGTTGCTCAGTCTGTCGTGTGTACCCCCAACATGGGGGCCCCTCAAATGAAGAAGATTACATGTTTCCTTTTGCATGTATATGCCCAACTGTAAGAGCAGACTCTTCCCTCTGTAGTTTCTGTTTCTTAATCACTTCTCATTTCCCTCCTCATTAACTTCAGTTCTATGAGGCTGTGGATAGATTTCTGGTACTTGAAATCAGAAAACCTCTGTTCTTCTCCAATGATATTACCCTGTAACTTTATACAAGTCATTTCACATCAGTGAGCTTCAGACTCTAATGTGTCTTTGTAAGGGGGGGGGGAATTATAATGGCTTCCCCACACGGCTCCTGATTCCTGCTGCTAACACTAAGTTCATATTGTGCTCCTTGTCCTGCTGAGGTGTCAGAGCTCCTCAGTGATTTTGTTCCACATTTCCCCTGCCCCTGGCCATCAGAGTACCTAGTGACTAAGATGTTTTCCTACATTGACAATAGGTAGGCATGGCTCTATAAAGAGGAAGCCCTTGGGCCTGACACGAGGTATAAGGAAAGGCCAGTCATACCTCTGAGCATCCTGGTTTAAAACATGTGACTGGAAGAGACCTTCCAGATGACATAGGCAAGGCTTTCTGTATGGGGAGGATAGCTACAGCCCAAGGTTCAAGCTCCTACTTATATCTCCTACCTAGAACCAAACCTTTACCAAACTCAAAAACTGGTTCCAGTATTGCGGCCCCAGTGTAGTCATACAATATCTTCCATGGCTGTCATTTCATTCCCAAATATCATGTACTTAGCCTTTATCCTAGAGCAGCTCAGCGGCGTCAAATTGCTTCCAGTAACAGCATTGGCTTTTCCATTGCCTGATTCCAAATGAATCATATATGATCTTATTTCTGAAATTGACATCAATTGATGTTAGGCCTGGGATTTACATAACAGCTAAGATGTTTATAAGCACCATCCCAGCTTA
This sequence comes from Enhydra lutris kenyoni, assembly GCF_002288905.1. Classification (NCBI taxonomy): domain Eukaryota; kingdom Metazoa; phylum Chordata; class Mammalia; order Carnivora; family Mustelidae; genus Enhydra; species Enhydra lutris. The sequence goes on along the minus strand of NW_019154089.1, from coordinate 39,535,909 downwards.
ACCTTCTTCTCTCAGGCCACAGTGTACTCTGTGATGAGGGCTGGTTGCAATTCTAGTTCCCTACAGCTAGCTCCCCCCCAATCCCCACCTCAGTTTCTAGCCTTCCAAATCTAAGTCTTAGCATACTGCCTGGTATAAAGGAGGGACTCAACAAATGTTTGTAGAGTAAAGGCAGACCTCACCCCAACAGGGATCCTGATGAGAAATAACTATTTTCTAATTTCAGTGTGAAGCATATGGAAAGACTCATTCTCTCCTCCAGATAGCAAGGAATAGGAACAGCCAATTTATTTGTTCTCAAGTGTGACTTGTGCTGGTATGCAAAGAGAGTTCCAACTTGCTAAGCAGTCTTGTTAATGTGATTCCTTCTCTTGTAGTTTCCCTTGGTGCCAGCCCCAACTGGCAGTTTCTGGAAGTTCCCAGCAATGGCATCTCTTGATGGTGGTAATTATTAATTTGCTGCCTTGGGAATGACAGCTGGTCCTATAAAATCTCCAGTATCTTTAATGTCCCTGAAGATGTTCCATGCAATTTTTTTCGGCACCATTCCTACAGAGCAGTCCAAAATTGGAGCACTCTTCTTTGAGCAACTTCTATTTGCTGCTCCAAGTCCTCTACTGCCTTGCTACTCAAAGTGTGGTCCATGGATCAGCAGCATTGAAATCACTTGGGAGCTTGTTAGAAAGGCAGGATCTTGGATTGCACCCCAGACCTACTAAAACAGAATCTGTGTTTTCACAAGATTCCAGGTGTTTCCTATGCACATTAAAGTTTCAGAAACATTTCCCCAATACAGTTCAGATTCAATAGGTCTAGGTCAAGGGTGGGGCCCAAGATTTTGCAGTTTTGAACAAGGTCCAAGGTAATGGTAATGCAGCTGGTCCAGGGGCCACTCTTTGAGTAGCAAAGCTTTAGTTCATTAGGGAAAAATGATGACCCCTTCCCCCGCCCAACATCAAAGCAGGCAGGGCACAGATGGCTGATGTTCCTTAGCCTAGAACACAGTTTCTCCATCCCAGCTGCACACCAGAATCATCTGGGAGGTTTTTGACAATACTGACACCCTGGCCTATTCCCAGAGTTCGTGATTTGAATGGTGTGGGAAGGGACTCTAGCACTGGGATGGTTTGGAATTTCTTTGGCAGTTCTAATGGATGGAGAACAACTGGCCTAAGTTGAGCTCCTATTGTTAGTAAGAGTACTCCCTGCATCCTCTCCTACCAAATTCTTACTCCTCTTGCAGGTCTAAGCTCTTATATTGGGAAGACTTTAGTTAAATTCCCAATTCCACTTGAAGTACCTTCAAAGATCACAAGAACATTTGTGGAAATCAAATTCTAGCAGCTACTGGGTAGATATTCTAAGCAACCCTTTAATAATGACTGATGATTCTTCTTCACAATCTTTGCCATGAAACTACTCCTGAAAGGCACTTTTTTTTTTGAAAGGCACCATTCTTTAAAAGACTCCAGGATGGCTACTGGTCCTGCTGTCAAGGTCTTTCTGCTTCATTTTTTTTTCCCCCTCTCTCAGCGTAATTTCTCCACCTGACCCCACACCCCAGCATCAACTTTTTGAGTGGAATTCCCAGGATAAAAACACAAGTCAGGTATCCTGTATTCTTCCGCATCTCTTCCTCAGTCTTCCTGTTGGTCAGCAATTCCTTTCCTACATCAGTTTGTCATGTTTAGGTGCTTATGGTCTTCTCAAGGAATTCTCCAGCAGTCCCCTGGCTCCTCTCCTCTTTACTCCTGAGGACAGTCTTGGAGTTTGAGGGTGACAATGAATTACTTCCCTTCTTTTCCACTCTAAACCTCAAAGCTAGGGAGACATAGACATAGGAGGCCCAGGGCTGGAGACAAGAATGTCTGCTCAATTGCTGATAAAGTTAGACTGGAGAGCATGGCAAGGAGGAGGTCCCAGGTGGCTTTCAAGATTTCTCATATTGCCCTGCGTGACATGCCCACCTGGAACTGCAGGCCTCACCTCTGCAAACCAAAGTTCAGTCCTGGGAAGCTTCTGGAGAATATAAAAAGCTTGAGTCTAGAAGAAGCGTCTCAGGAAGTGAGATAGGAAGGGATGGTGCTGCACGTGTCCAGTTCTCCAACCTAACTCATGAATCAGAGAAGGGGGATGAGAGGAGAGCCGGTCATCCTGCCAACATGCAAAATGGCCTCCTTTGGGCCAAGATGGGAACTCAAGGAGAGACTCCCGCAGGCAGTGACATCTTGCTAGGCACCTCAGAGGGAAGTGTCAAGGCTGTAACCCCTCATGGGCCCTTGGAAAAGCCAGTAATCAGAAAACTGACCAGTCAATCTCCCCTACTGAATCTAGTCTGTTTTCTACTAGGGTCTACAGCCCAGCAGAGCCTTCAGTGCCCACAGTCTGTTCCACAGGGTTCCACCAGATCTGATGGGCTTGGAGAGAGCTGCTGGTTCCCACTGGCAATAGAAATGGGGAGTGTTTTAAAAGAAATATCTTCCCCTCACACTCATTCACGTGCAAATAGCTGGCAGCATTAGGTGTGGGCCAATGGGAACTTGAAGCTGCTCTAACTGAAAGAAGAGGTGCTTGGTGCCAAGCAGTTTTCCAGTAAAATGGTTTTAAAAAAATAATCAGGGAAAAGACAGTGATGACCAGAAGAAGGGACAGGTTTTGAAGTCGTCACTGGAAAAGGGTGCTGAGCCTAATTCCAGAGAAACAACATGAACCAGAGGCCCTCTTTGCTTCACTAACTGGAAATATGGCCGAGAGGAGAATAAGGAAGGAGGGGCTTAGGGTTCACAGTGGAATCACATTTAGCCAAGAACCAGCTAATTGTCCATGATTGTTTTCTCTTTTCACATTTACTCCTCTACACTGGGGATGTCTCCCGGGCACCACAGATATAATTCAAGTTGGGTTTCTGTCTCTCTCAGATGTGGACTCCTCTTTTGGAAATTAACAAGACTATAGTGATCTTTGGTTTTAAAAATATTTAATGATTTCCTAGAAGCATCCTCAAAGTCAATAGATGCAGGTTTAACAAGAACTTGTTTTCTAAAAACTGAAAACTAAAAAATGGAAAGTCAGTACCATGAGCGATGCAGAAAAATGGAGGCTGGATAACTTGTCTGTATAATTAATTACAGAAGGTAACACTGTTTTCATTATCAAGTCGACCTGGAGTCCCTTTAAACTAATGTACCAGTTACAAGCAGTCAGGGGATGTAGTAAAGTGAGGGAGACCTGCCTGATCCATTGCCATAAACAGACCCTGTGTTAGAGCTCATGTGTTTGTTTTCTTTTCTTTTATCCCTCTGAACAGAAATACTTAAATTGTAAGTGGGGACTTCTCACAGCACAAATCTTGCGTCATATGTTTAAAAGCTGTGGCAAAATCATCTTTTGGCAGAAGTTGTATCGCCTTAGACAAGCCATGCCTTGGTGTGTGTCCTTTAGGAGGGATGGTTTTCAGAGAGATTTCCCATATGGTGCATCCAATCAGCCTGCTGACTCATTTTGGACTTGGCACTACTGGTGTATGAACCAGGGTTCAGAAGGGTACAAGAGTATGCAAGTGGTCTTACTGGTGGGAGCTCACGGCTCCCCATCGAGGTGGTGCCCCAACTGTCCACACACTGGTCTTGATGGCTGTTTTCCAAGCATAGTGCACGAACAGTGTGGCCCCCTCTAAAACTTGTGCACACTCAGCAGTTCACTTCATGGGGAGTTGTCCAGAGCTTAATCTCCTTTCTCTTAAGGTATGCCACTGAGCTTCACAATGGTCCCTTAATTTGTGATGATTCTCCCAAATGTGTTCGAGAGGAGATGAAAGGAATTTTACGTGAGGTGGATCTCACATGCAAAGTGAATGGGCTTCATCTGTGTACTCACAAATCTTCACACCAGAGGGTTGAAAGGTCCCTAAAGGTCAACCAGTACAAAGCCCGGGTTGCAAACAATTGCAGATATGGAAACCCACATCGGCATGCAACCCATTCTTTAAAAAGATTAAAATTACCCAGTTTTGCTGAGGATTGTTCAAAGCACTGTTGCAAATTGGGGTGGGGAGGCAATGTCTTGTTAATTAGCAATACTAAAAAAAAGTGGAAATTCCTATGAACAGAGAAAATAACCTATTCAAGTTCTTAGCAGAGCAGAAATCTGCTTTTCTCTTTGTGAATAACATATGGGCTTCAAGCCCATTTACTGAAGCCAGTGAGTGTGACGTACAAGTCTTGGTTTACAAACACCTTGTTATATCTGAAATGCACACACAATACAGAGAGGGAAAGGGAGGCTGAGAGACAGTGAGAAACTTCCTTCCCATGAATCCCATGGGGGTTGCCCCTCAGGAACGTATCTTCTAAGCCATAGATCTATAAGTTGTATGATTTAATTTCAAGAACCTACCAGAGTTGGGCTGGTATGCACTGTACATGTTTCCCTATCTTATTTGTTTCTGCTAATATATATAATGAGGTCCTTAGTTAGGGTCATGCCTTAGCTATGTCCACTTGCCAGGGTTCTGATGAACAGCAAGGGCAACCTAACCAAACCCATGTGCATAAGGACTGTGGACCCTCCTGGGTGATTAAAGGGAATAAGAATCAGGAGGAGCTTGCTTCAGTCAGAAAATCATAGTTGTTGGAAGGGAGAGACTTGGGGCTACTTACATTTATTTCACGGCTTGCCCCCATCAGACTCAGGTCTCAGTTCTGGTGACATTAAGCACTGAAAGAATTCTGTGGCTGGGCACTCTTTGTCTTATCTGCCTGGGACAGCACTCCCCTCTTGTTAGTAGGATTCTGGGGGTGGTTGTCAATCACAGTGTCTCATCCTTGGTCATAGTGATGGGTCCAGTGATGGTCATATGACACAACCATAGTCAAAAGTCTATTTCCCGAGATTCCTAATGAAAGCTCTCTAAGTTCTGTGGTCATGACGCTTTGAGGACACAGGCCCAGAGCTGAGGATAGTGTCCAAATTTTCCCCACATGAGGACAAGTCTGAGGAATAAAGTTAATACACTAAAAGAAGCAGAGACAAAAAGCAGACAGCAAAGGAATGAGTTCCCTGGTGTTTGGAGTCCTGAATCTAGTGGCTGCTGAGGCAAACTCTACCCCTTGTCCTTTTCCTGGTTTGGTTATGTCACTCAATAAACACCTCCCTCTTTGGTTAATTTAGGTCAAAGGGGGTTTCTCTGGCACTCTATAAACTCCTGGGGGCACAAATTGCACTTCTTGGAAGCTTCTTTAACAGGATTCACAAAGATCTCCTTGCCTTGGACCATTGTAAATCCTGAGCATTCGATAGAGGTAGAACATATAATTTATCATACAAACCAGGACACTTTTGAGAATAAAAGGGAGCATTATTAAAAATGACACCAAGACAACAGCCATACACTAAAATTGAGGGGCACCTTGGTGAAGGACCTTGTCTGGTGCATGTGTTGTGGTCACGTGTGGTCATAATGCCTGGTGGATAGCCGGCATACCTTGGGAGTGAGGGAGGACCCAGCTGGAGTTGGTCTTTTATGAGCTCAGATAAACACTCAAGAGAACCCTTGGTGGAACTTGTGCAAGTTTGAGGTCCAATATAATTTTGGTACTGTGATCAGGGCTCCATTTGTGCCCATAGCTGATGGGAGCTGTGGACATTCAGGTTACAAACAGGAAATACAGGAAACTCTGGATAGCTTTCATCTGGAACAGGGACTGACTATTCCAAATGCATACAAAGCTCCTTTTTCTGAGAACATATCCCCAGTGTCCTAGGTGAGCCCCTAGTGTGTGACTCTGTCCCTTTGTTAGTAATTCATTAGGCCACTGTGGAGGCTGATCCAAGTTGGACCAATTAGGTTCTCCCTCCCAAGAACCGGGGCTAATTATTAGCTAGTTACCCTTTAGGTGGTTGATAACACGTCAATCCGGGAGACTAGGGGCAGCCATTTTGCGATGTGACCAGGGAAAGTCAGTCTGCAATGAAAGAGAAAAGGAGAAGCAGATGTGCAGAGGGCAGCAAGAATGAGAGGCAGTGTTTTTTCCTGGGTTGCTGACAAGCTTCCCAGACCTTAGTTCCTCAGGTTGGGCTGCATTTTCTAGCCACAGGCTCTAGGAGACACTGCTTATCCTCAGACCACCCTCCACATCTTGCTTCAGCTAGCTTAAATTGATTTCTACTTCTTTTATCCCAAAGTGTCTTAACTAATACCAGGATATTTATTTTTGATGATTTAAGAGATCATATATTCCCTCGATAGCTTATGAGCCAAACAATCCCCTCTCTGTACCATACCTCTCAATCCAAATATTGATGTGTTCCTTCTCTAATTGAAGCAACACATTAAAGGAAAATACAAAACAAAACAAAAAATGGAAACACGGTCCTCATACTCTGAAGTCACATGGGATCCACATGGACTTAATTAGGATGAGAGACAAACAGATAAACATTTGGGGACGCCTCCTTCCCATACAATATTTCATAACATGGGACCAGCCTGTAAAATTGAGATGTCAAAAATGATTTTGGTAACTTGTTCACTCAATTTTTCCTAAGTAGACAAGTGCTGAAACACAAAGATTCGTGAAATTCTAGCTGAAATACACACAGAGCTGATCCTAGGAAAAATTGGGAAATAGATGAAATTTGTTAATGTTTCCCCAACTCTGCTTTCTGTGTTTCTCTCCCCTTCCTGCCTCCCCCACATCCCCCAGAGGAGAGCCATCTGACAAACTAAATTACAGTAAAGTGTTAGTTGCTCCTATTAGGTGTATTTGCATTTTTAAAAAGTCTAGAGAGGGTGATACAAAAATCAAAGAAATGATTCTTTTGCTATTTTGAGGATATCTACTTTTTGTGAACACTTCTCTACTTATATATAAAGCCAGTAGTGACCTTGAGAAATAAGGTGAACACAAAAGAGAGTGACAAAATTCAGAGCACTTTTTTAGTAGTCTTAAAAAATTTTACCTCTTACTTTTCTTTTGGAGCCAAAAATTCCAAGTCAAAAGCTGGAAATGGAAAAGGAATAATTAGAAGGGTGGAGTAGGCAAGACACTCGATGCCCCTGTGTGTGCACATGTATGTGTGTGTGCACGTCTGTGTGTTAGGCTTGACTAAAGAACCATTCCCACGATTTCCCTGCAGGTCTCTCCTTCTTCTGCTGCATAAAGGAGATGGGCGCCTCTCACAGAAGATCAAAGCTCTTCAGCTTGGGTGGGTGGCCAAACCACTGTTCCTCTTCCACTGCTGGGCTGTCTAGCAAAAGTGACCAAACTATGCTCAACTAGCACGTCTTCCCGTGGGGAAGAGAGCTGGAGCCAAGGACCTCACAGAATAGGAGCCCATGATCAGTCCCAGGAGAACACCAGTGACTGTCTAGAAAGCAGTAGAACCTCACCCCCATGGCAGGACTTGCTGAAGATGCCAGAGAGGTCTGCTGGGGGATGGAGGGTGACTGAACCGAGTTCTGCATTCATCTGTTGATGGCACTGCCTGGCAGGGCACCAGAGATTGAAAATGAAAAGTCCATGTTGTGCTTTGACTTAAGACTGGGGCAAAGGCCAGCCTGTTATTTGTTCCATGCTCCTGAGGGAATGATTTTAGAGGAAGGAAGCATTCTACCCAATTGAAGGCTTTGGGTCGTTGATGTGGAAAGGATATAGGAATATCAAAATGCATCCAAGGGCAGGAGCCTAAGCCAACAATACCACTTTCGGGTATATATCCAAAAAAATTGAAAGCAGGATCTCAAAGAGATATTTGCACACCCATGTTCATTGCAGCATTATTCACAATAGCCAAAAGATGGAAGCAACCCGAAAGTCCATTGAAAATGAATGCATGAATAAATGGAATATTATTCAGCCTCAAAAAAGAAAGAAATCCCACCACATGCTACGTCATGAATGAACATTTAGGACATGACAGTAAGCTAGATAAATCAGTGACTAAAAGACAAATACTGTATATTTGCACTTATATGAGTTATCTAAAGTAGTCAAACTCATAGAGAGCAGAAAGTAGAATGGTGGCTGCCAAAGCTGGAGGGAGGGGAAGCGGGTCTTGTTCGGTAGGATGGGGTCTACCTCTCTAGAGGTTCAGTTTCGCAAGAGGAAAATGTCCTAGAGATCTGGCAGCTAGTAATTTGACTATAGCTGGCCCTTCTGAACTGTATGATTAGAAACGTTAAGACAGTGAATTGTATGCTACGTGTTTTTTCCGTTTTCTTTTCCTTTCTTTTCTTTCTTTCTTTTTTTTTGCCACAATTGAAAATTAAAAAATGATTTGACAGGTGTCCACGTGGAACAAGGGGTGTTTCCGTTGTCTGTGGGGATAGCTGGAGACCACCAGAAATGGTTTTCCCCAGGGGTAGGGAGGGCGGAGGAAAGTGGTCAGCAGGTGTCTACCTGAGGTGGGAACATTAATACATTTAGCAAAACCAAGGCTGACCCTGGTGCTGTTTCTCTTTCAGGAGCAGCCCCAGAAGGCGCCCCATTCTTGGGCCTCCTCCTTCAGTCACTGGGAAGTAAACAGAGATGGGAGGGTCCCTGTTCTGGGAAAAAGCTAATCAAATGATCCAACTGCTCCTCCTTCGCAACCCCGAGAGAGGTACCAGGAAATACAGTGTTGGCTGAGACCGGGAGAGCCATGAATAAGGGAGGCTGTCAGGGACAACCGCTCCCCTCCTCCCAGCTCCTCCCAGACCTTTGCCTGCACAAACTAGCCCTGGAGTAGGTATCAGCCAGGGGGCTGGAGTGAGCCCTGGCTCGGGGAACACAGTCGCCCAGCCTTCTGCTTTCGCACTTTGGAAAAGAAACCGTCTTCTCTCCCTATCCTGTTATTTAGTGTTTGGGAAAGGACCAAAAGTCAGCTAGGAGGCAGAGGACTGGGAACCACCGTGAAGGTAGGCATCCATGGAACAGTCGTGAAGCTTGTAAATCCAAACCCCCACGAAGAGTTTCCTGATGAATTTCCCCAGTGACACTCTTGGCTAAGATGGGAGGGCGGGGTAGGGGTTGCAGAGAGAGAGAGATGCTTCTCCCTTACTGGGAAGCCGTGTTCCTGTGACCCTATTTCAATCTTTGGTAATGAACCATTTCAGAACAAATGAAGTCATTGGAGTCACTGATAATTACATAAATTTTCTTTTTTCACTTAAAACTCTTAAGTTTCTATCCACAAAGGCCCATTTTTAGTAACACATTGAATCCTGCCAACATCCTGAGGCTGATTTTGTCTTTACACTTCTAGGAATTTCCGAGGACGTGGGGGTTCGGGCTGCCAGGACGGATGTGGATATGTGTGACCAGCAAGGAGCTTCTAAGGTCTGAAGATTGGGAAGGTTGAGGGTCAATCTCTCCTAAACCCCAAAGAGAGCGTCATTTCCTCTCGGGCCTTTTCTGTGAGTTCTCCTTCAACCTCTTGAAAACAAGATCCCCATTTCACCTCGGCCACAAGGTGATCCAGTGCCAGGAGTGTTTTTAGTGACTCTAACCCGTCCCCAAGGCCACATCAATGCAATGTCCAAAAAAGCAAGCATTTGGAACTCTGAAACCCCTGGAGACAAAAACAGGACTCTGCGATGATGTGGTTTATGGAGTCTCATTTTTAAAAATCGGACACACTTACCACGAAAGATGCTGTGGAAAAATAATTGGATTTACCCCAACTCCTCTGCTATTTATTGCCTTGAATGGCACTGAGGTTATATCAGAACACAGTCATAAGAGGAAGAGGCTTTGGAACAACTAAACCACACTTCTCCTAAAAAGTAAGTCTGTCATTAACCCTTTGTACAGTGTAAGCCATGTGACTCTTGCACAGTGTTTGTTTGCAAAATACCAAGACAAGGTTAACAAATGTAAGGTGTTTTATGCTCTGAATTGAGGATGTGGTCCTGTTGTGTAGAAAACAGGGTCTCTAATAGCCCTACCCATCGGTGGACTTCAAGTCTTAAGACTCAGACACTTCTCTCCCTCCAAGAGCAAAGGGCCCAGCATGCAGAGGGATGGATGGTCTTCCTTCTGTCCTCGGCTCTCGCAGGAAGCCAGCCCCGAGGGGTATGTTGCACAAGCCTTGTTTGACCGTGACTGACTTTACTGTGTACTTGGGTTTTAGGACCTCAATATTTGCAGCTCCTACGCTGCCATATCAAATCCATGACAGCTTGTGGGGGAAGCTCATAAAATGCCTTGGAAATTAAAACAGTTGACTGCAGCAGGACAAAATCTAGTGGCTATTTGACAGGCAAGATTTTGCAATTAGAATTTTTATTCCAGCTGACCACAGACAGACCCTTGGCTGCCATCTTCCAAGGGGCTTCTGAGAAGTTTGTAGCGCTCCCATGGCCGGTGGATCACGGCTTAGTCAATGATATCAGATGTGAAGTCGCTCTTCCTGCCACGAATCCATCTGTAGTTAAACAAGATAGTCTGACTGTGCCAATAATTTGCTCAATTTTGCACAGCCATGTTTAAGGAGGCAACAAGAAATCTGCTTACAGATCTCTAGGGAACTCTCAAATCAAAGACAGCAGAGATCAAAAGTCCTTGAAAAAGCCATCTGGGAACTTTTGTGCGCTAACAAGTTTGCTCTTGGAGCTCACACACCACACTTGCAAGATGACAAACAGATACCACAGACTTCTGGGGAAATTCCGCACCACACTCTGCCCCGAAGAGAAGCCATATACTCTCTAAGGTCATATGTCCCCCGCTGATGCAATCCCTGCCCCAATCCCCCAACCACAAGGTCACTGGCTTTCGTGGGAGATAGAATGGACACCTCTCTGCTATTGGTCTAGTGATGTGCTGGGTAGCAAAGAAGCCAATGGTGCAACAATGGTAGAAATAGCCACCATTTCTTAAGGACCCGGCAGGTATGATTTTGCTGAACTTTTAGCATACACTATGCAATTTGTCATAATAATTCTATGAGGAAGGCATTAGTTTTGGCACCTTACAGACAGGAAGTAATTTGTCCCAAGGTACAGAGCTTTAAGCAGCATAGCCCAAGTTTCTAATCAGGTAGGTTTGGCAGGTTCACAGTGCTGCCCTCACAGGAAACTGAATGATGCTAGAGAAATGTCATTTCTCCTCTTTGAAAGCTAAATCTGTTGCATGATTGTTTAATGTCCTTTTCAGCAGCAGTGGCAAACTTCTACTCCTCTGTCGCATCCCAGTCAGAGCTCATGTTGTGTGTAAAGACATCTCTGCCTTTTCTAGGCTCGTGTAAATGTCCTTTTCTCAACACCCTCAAGACATTTTATGCAGAACTTCAGGGGTGCAGTGATCTTATTTGAATAATTATTTGTATATTTGTCTGCCTCCTATTGAAAACTAAGAATTTCTTAGTGCAAGATCCATGTCTCCATAGCTTTTGATCTGAGGACTGACATAGTGTTCAGCTCTGTAACTACCGCTGATAGGTGGACCAAGGGGCCACGGATCCCTAAGAAGTGTACCATGTACTCAATTGTGCCAAAAGCATTAGATCGAACCATTTGGAACTGCAATTTTTCTAGGTCAAAAAGAGTCAACTGTAGGTACTTCTGTACATTTCAATCTAATAAATCTATTACAGTGGATGTGGCTACTCAGAAACGTGGCTGGTTTTCAAATTTGATGTATTAAAAGTCACACATCTAAGTGAATGCTTTATGAATCTGCTGTCACATTTTATTGAGAATGTCCTTTATTTTTGTAGTTCTGAAACATTCAGTCTTGCATTTTTACCCCAGATCAGCTGGTCTTTGGAAGTCCTTTCACTACTCAAGGTGTTTGTCACAAGACATTTGGGATGCTTGGAAAGGCAGTATCATGTAATGCTCAAGAACAAATTTCTAGGTGTCATCTTCAGCAAATTAAAGTCTCTACTCCTTCCCCATCTGCAAGAGCAGGATCTCCAGGGTGTCTGTCTCACGAGGTTGTTGTAGGGATTACATGAGGTAATACACACTGCTTAGAAAAATGTTTGGGACACACTCAGAGCTCACTGAGTGTTTGCTGTTATTATTATTATTATTATTACAGAATTTGGTGTGTGTGGAAGGCATGCATGTTGGAATAGCAACAGAGTGCATGAGTAGCCATGAAGAAAAATTAAGTAAATGAGTAAAGGGATCCCAAACAACATGGACTCTATCTTTACCTGGATAGCTCCCTGATGGAGTATGTAAATCGGAAAATTTTAATTATAGGAACTGAAGTATCTTAAGAGTGCACGATTTTTGCAGTTTTCTGAGTGCCTAAAGCCTTGTCACTTAGTCCTCCATGTGGTATCCCAGCACTCAGATTCCCGCTGGTGTCCTTTACAACACCATGAGTCCTATTGTACAGATCCAAGTCCAGCTGTGGTATTTGAAAATAATCAAACTGGCGTCACCAATTCACTTCTTCCTTTCTTTTCCCTCAAAGTTTCTTTCTTTCAAACAGTTTTGAAATACCATTACTAAATTTCCTCTTGCCTTTTGAATATATTACACATTGTGTTACGTATTTGTGGTTGAGATAATCACATGGTTCCATTTGTTTTAAATTAAATCTGTTTAAGCTACAAAAGTCTCCAAGTGTCCTGTAAAGGCTTGCTCTGCATGCAATATGGGCAGAGCCCACGGCCAAATAATTAGGAACTAATTTGTCAGAATCATAACCTGCTCGCAACTTTTGAACACTATCTGTCTAAATTCCTCTACGGAGATAAAGCTCAGCTTTGTGGAAGTTCAACCCAACCCAGTAGCAAAGGAGATATTAAAGTGAATGGGTCCGCTTCTAAATTATAACCAGATACAGGACCCTTTCTTTGTGTTCCATGTTGAGTACTGTCCGACATTGTTCCTAAATCAACTGCATGTTTGGGGACAATTAGAGAAAGAAATTAGATCCAATGCATCCTTTTTGCAAGTCATGAAATGAAGGACAAAGGACAGGCACTGCAGAGATAGAGGACAGGAACCAATTATCAGAAGCAAAGTAGCAATGACAGGCTACAGCAACCTTATTCAAACCTATGTGGGGATAAAAGGTGTATAATTACACATATATGTGGCCAGTCACATTCTACATAAATTTATATAACTTTCTGTAATGCAGAGAGTTGTTTGAATCCAAGATTTGAAGTTGCTCTTTTAAAAAAATTCTTTGTTAAAAAAAAAATGCTTCGTGTAGGAACTCAGGCTAAAAGGTGGATGTGGCATGTGGGTATGTGGTGACTGTTATGTTACTTTCTGAGTTTTAAACAAGTATGCTTTTTAGAATATTTCCTAATTTAAATTTTTAAAAATAGGGGCACTTGGGTGGCTCAATCAGTCAGGCACCTGCCTTCAGCTCAGGTCATGATCCCAGGGTTCAGGGTTCCAGCCAACGCCAGGTTCCCTGCTCAGGGGAGCCTGTTGCTTGCTCTCCTCCCCACTTGTGCTCTCTGTCACTATCTCTCTCTCTCAAATAAATACATAAATAAAATCTTTAAAAAAAATAGAATACATTTTTAAAAACAACCAAAAGTAAACCTATCAACCCAAACATGTGAAATGAGTAGAGTCCTTTAGGAAGACAGAACTCACCTGCCAAGAGAAAGGCACATGAAGAGAAAGAAACACAGATCATCATGCTATTACGTTTAGACAGCAAATAGTTAGCACGCCTGTTCTCTTGAAGTCTGTAAACAAAAAAGAAATACAGCATTAGCCTCAAAACTGTGAAAGTCTCTCCCAGACACTTTTCGAGATCTGAATGTTTGTTTTATTCTGCAGGAGGAGTGCTGATGAAAGCTACAGTTAGTTTCTAAGAAGAGGAATAGGAATTTAAGAAAACATCTCCCTGCTTTGGTGGCAATGGCTTTAGAGGGAAGCACATTTGTTGGCCACATTTTGCACCGTTTGGGGCCCTTCAGCTTTATCCAAAGCTTTTGCTAGCAGGACCTCCTCCCTGCACTCATCCCTACATTATCACTTTCATCCACCCAAGTTAACAAAAGCTCTGTGAGGAAAACAGATTCTAAGTTTGGGGAAGGAGTGTTACTCAGAAACCTTGGGTTTATCTGGCAATAATTGCACTAATAATGGTAAGGCAGATCGGTGGACGTCAGGGGCTCCAAGGGGAATCATTAGGGTTGAGGTCTCTGGGCATTCAGCCAGTGATTTCCTTGGACTTGGATTGCTCAAATCAGGGTTCTTTCTTTCTAAATTATTCCTATGCCTGTGCTGGGTACAGAAATGAAACCTAGAGGATAGATTATAAAAATGAAAAATACAAACTTTGCATTTGAAAATACCATAAGCACAGTAAAAAGACAAATGTTAAGCTGGGAAAAAATGTTTGCCATTTAAACTGTAGACAAAGATTTTTTGATATTCTTCATGTCTAAAAGCTTCTGAAAACAGAAGAAAAAGTTCAACTGCTTTATAAATAAATAGGCTAGAGATATGAACAGATAGTTCGTAAAGATAGGCAAACGGCCCTTAAAGGTGTTTAAACTCACTCATAATGATATAAATGCAAATTAAAACTTTATGGAGTTACTATATCCTATCTACCAAAATGGCAAAAAGAAAAAGAAGTTAGGCAAAATACTTTTTCAGTCAAGCTGTGCACAAATAGTCAATTTTTAAACAAAATGCAAAATGGTTCAACTCCCAAGGAAAGGAATTCGGCATATCTAGCAGAGTTCCACATGTGTCTACTCTTTGACTCATGAATCTTACTTCTGAGAATCTATACCACACATGCATGAGCATATGAAAAAGTATGTTGTCAGGGTAATTCAGTGCAGTATGAGTTATAATAGGAAAGGACTGGAAACAATTCAAATGTCTATCATTAAGGAGCCGGTTGAATAAGCATTGGTATATCTGCTCAGTGGAGTACTATAAAGCTATTAAAAAAAATAATGAGAACACACAAAGAATACATATCCACATAGTTTTGTACAGTTAAAAATGGAAGTACTATTCCAGAAGGAGGAAACACTTCCCCGCTCATTCTACGAGGTCAGTATTGCTTTGATATGAGAACCAGACAAAGACATCATAGAAAAACTGTAGGCCAACATCTCTTACGAATATAGACACAAAAATCCTCAACAAATACCAGCAAATCAATACAATAACATATAAAAAGAATTACACACCATGGTCAAGTGGAATTTGCCCCAGAAATGCAAGGCTGTTTTAACACTTGACAATTAATTAATGTAGCTCATTGTATCAATAAAATTAAAAACACATTATCATCTCAATAGATACAGAAAAGCATTTGACAAAATCTGACACTTTCGTAATAAAAGCACTCACCAAACTAGAAATGGGAGGGAACTTCCTCGGTCAGTTAAAGGCATCTATGAAAAACCTGCAGCTAACATCATCCTTAATAGTGAATGAGTGGAGAGCTCCCGCTGAGATCTGGAATAAGACAAGGATGTTCACTCTTGCCATTTCTGTTCAACATTGTACTGGAGATTCTAGCCAGGGCAATTAGGCAAGGAACAGAAACAAAGGGCATTCAGATTGCAAAGGAATAAGGAACACCATCTATTCATAGATGGCATGATCATATACACAGAAAACCCTAAGGAATCTACTATCATAAATGACTAATGGTCATTTATTAGTCTATAACTAATAAATGAGTGCAACAAGGTTGCAGAATACAAGATCAATATGCAAAAATGGAGAGACAGAAAAGTTTAAATGATCATTTTTAAAAAGGGACTTCTCCCTTTTTAAATTTTAGAAAACCCTGAAAATTGAAAATAAATAGATATAAATGAAATTAATTGTGTACCAAGTTGGTGGCATAACTACAGATAGAAAAATTAGTTCACATGACAATAATATGCAGTAATTTCACTGTCCATCCTGAGTGGAATGTACTCCAAGGACAAAAAGAATTGCAAGAATAATTTTATTATTATTATTATTATTTACATTTTATTTATTATTTGACGGAGAGAGAGAGAGAAAGAGAGAGAGAGAATACAAGCAGCAGGAGTGGGAGAGGGAGAAGCAGGTTTCCCGCTAAGCAGGGAGCCCAATGTGGGCCTCGATCCCAGGATCTGAGCTGAAGGCAGACACTTAAAGACTTAGCCACCCAAGGGCCCCACAAGAATAATTTTAAAAGCCTTAACCTGTTTTCAGTAATCACGTCATTGGTGGTACTGTTAGTTTTGTTATTTTGAGTCTATCGTGTGTGTGTATCACAGGATAAAGTAAAAGAGTAATATTCCGTGTGCCATTGAGAACCAGGACTTCACCGTGGGAGAAAGGAGACATAGGTGATGGTTTGCTGGGGTTAAGTCTGAGAGTCTTGAATTTGAATTGGAAGTGAAAGTTACAAATTTATAATGCACTTTATCTTTAAAAATATAAAAAGCATTTCCCATTTCTGTCCTTTGAAAAGACCTAGAGGTAATGACTAACACGGTAAAGATGAACATTCCTAGTGCTCAGATTGTGGTCCCTAAACATCATTCCCGAGACCTGATTCTGGATCTATAATATTTTGTCTTACCAGAAAGCAAGGAAAAGCTATCAAAGACTATCACAGATGTTGGAGGTCAAATTTTGTCTCCAAAAAGATAAGTTCACAGCCTAACTCCTGGTACTCATTAATATGACGTTACTTGGAAATAGGGTCTTTGCAGATGAAATCAAGTAAAATGAGGTGATACTGGGTTTGGGTGACCCCATCACAATGACTGGTGTCTGTATCAGGAGAGGGAAATTTAGACATAGACAGAGAGGGAGAGAATACCATGTGGTGTTGGAGGCAGAGATGGAAGTGATAGGTCTACAAATCAAGTAATACCAAGGATTGCTGGGACTTGCCAGCAGCCGGAGAGGGGCATGGAACAGATTCTCTCTCAGTGCCTCCAGGAGAAGCCAAGCCTGCCAACATCTTGATTTTAGTCTTCTAGCCCTCAGAACTGTGAGACAATAACTGTCTGTTGTTTGAAGCCACTCAGTTAGTGATACTTTGTTACAGCAGCCCTAGGAAATGAACCTGAACCCGGGTTATGTCAGACACACTCAGGAGCCATTTGGAAGGAGCTACCACTGGCTTAACAAGGCACAATCTGAGCACCCACAAGGATAGTAGTTCTAATAAACTAAAACTAAAACAAACTAACATGTTTAAATCTATAAAATCATAATAATGCCTAAAAAATAAAAAAAAAAACTTAATTAGATAACTTGGGAAACAACTTGAGAACTCAATAATGTGATAATACATAAAGAAGAGAATCGAGCATTAATTCTGCCTTGGCATCCAACTCTTGATTTTGGCTTGGTCATGGTCTCAGGATTGTGGGATCGAGCCCCACAGCAGGCCCCACATAGACTGCATCGGATTCTCTCTGTCCCTCTTCATCTACTCCTCCCCCCAACCCATGTGTTCTTTCTCTCTCTCTAAAATAAATAAGTAAATAAATAAAACCTTAAAAAAAAAAAAAAGAAGTAGTATTCCAGGTAATTTGTGATAGAATATCACCATTTTGTAGTTCCTAATGAATGCATGGTTGCTGACAACAATCACCCATGACTAGAAATGAAAAGGGAGACAAGTCATGTGTCTTTTGATACAAGTATCTGGCTCTATGATGTACTCTTGAAAAACAAAAAAAACTTCGAACCTAACCTGATCAAATCTTTGGATCCAGTCCCCAATTTGCAGAAAATATGAGGGACAGATGAAGTTATTGAAAAAATATTATGGACATGCAATCAGCAAAATGCAGGGCAAAATCCTACAAGAAAACAGATTTGGTCTCTTAAACCAACAGATTACAAGGAAAAACAAAAACAAGGTAGTCAGGAAAGACCTGGATTAGAAGAGACTTGAGGAACATCGACCAATTATAACTTGTGAAATTTAATTTAAATCTTGATTCTTATAAAAAAAAAAACTGAAGGCAAAAAAATATTTATGAGGTAATCGGCGAGAGTGGCTGGATAAAAATTACTAGTAATTTTTTTAGGTGTGACAATTTATGTTTTAGAAAAATATCCTTATCTTCTAGAGATAATAAAGTGTTTACAGATCTAAAGATAGGTCTGGGATTTTTATCTAAAATAATTCAGCAAAAAAAGTAAAATGAAAAAATTCAGCTGAGTTTGGAGGAGATGGATGGGGGAACGTGGGTGGAGTAGGGAGAAATTTAGATTGGTCATGACTTTATAATTGTTGAAGATGAGGTCATGGTAGTTTATCAGACTTTTCTTTTTACTTGTGACTATTTTTAACACTAAAAAGTTAAGGGCAAAAAACTTAACTGAAGGAGCAAGGGCCTCTGACCCCAAAAAATTCATAATTCAAAATGTTAGCAGGGACCAGCCAAAAAGGCCGTGCAGAGAAAGGAGCCCAGTTACCTCCTCAAGGCAGTTGTTTTCTCCCCACAAGCACCAGCCACAGGGAGAGTCCTGCCCTAACTCACGGGGCCACAGTGAAGAGTACGGAAAGGTTGAAAGCATGTCACAAATACAAAGCGCTAAGTGTTTCACAATAGTCGTTGCAAGGCAGTTCTCTTTATCTTTTTGCTGAGTTCAGGCTCAGGGCCACAACGCTCCTTTGGACTTGTGTATTTATTGCCATTGCCCTGGGCCCTTAGACACAAAGATAGATCCAGACCCCTGACTGCCAGGCCCTTCGTCTGATATCCAGACCACCCACCCACTTCCCATGGCAACTTCCATTTCAGGAAAATATTTATGGGAAGGCACCTGCTCCCAGGGTGAAAAAAACCCCAGCGGTGGAACTGAAATCATTTTCTCGCAGTCTAGTTTTAATCCACCACACGGTGTGTTGAGGGCATTAATGAGTTGAAGATGCCTCCCATGGGAGCAAAGTCACAAATCCCACAACATAATGACGTTTCATCACAGGAGGGCCTTGGTTTGTAATAGAGACTCATCACTGCCAGAGTGCTTGGTAAATAATGAATCACTAATGAAATAAACACCTGTGGAGTTAGACATTGTAGCTGCCAAGGTAATAATTACAATTAATACGCTCACAACACATGCAAGTCAACGGACCCCTTATTACTGACGTCATCTGGAGGCTTTCTGGCAGCAGTCGTAATTGAGAATTAGTATAATTAGCAAGAATCACAATTACATGTGAAATCTCTACGGCCCCTCTATAAGACTTCTGACTCAGTCTGCACAAGCCTGTAAAGAAACTTCATGTCAAGTAGGATTATACCCATTTCACAGATAATGAAAGGGGTCAGTAACTTTCTCGACACCTAGCGGGTTAATCACAAACGTCCAGAGGGGTGTCCTTCGCCAGCCCATGTAAGCACTTTACTCTCAATAGCGTCTGTCATCCGGAATTTCAATATTTATTAAAATACAAACCTTTAAATAGCAAAGCTGTGCTAATCCAAAAAATTAGTGGGAAAGGAAATGTTGCTGTTCAGGGCCTGCAGAAAATTTCCAAACTTTCCTGCAGGACACTGTTTTTCAGTGAACTGTGTCTTTTTATTCCGAGTTAGATTTTCTATGGCTGTGTTCTGGGCTGCATATCAAATAATAAACATTTCCTGCAAAAATTAACTAAAAATGGATCACAGATCTAAATGTTAGAGCTAAACGTATAAACTTTCTAGAAGAAAATAAAGGAGAAAAATCCTTATGACCTTGGGTTAGGCAAATAAATAAATAAATAAATAAATAAGGAAAGGAAGGCAGAGGGTAGAAAAGAAAATGTTGATAAACTGGACTTCAACAAAATTTAAAATTTCTGCTCTTTAAAACATATATGGAATAAATGAAAAGAGAAGCCACAGACTGGGAGAAAATATTTATAAACCACAGTTGGTAAAGGTATCTAGAATGTATAAAAATATGTAGAAGTATATATTATAGTGTATATTATATTCATTATATTATATACTTATTAACATATTATATAATATGTAAATGTATTTCATATTTACTATAGAGATAAAAGAGAAAGAGAGAGACAGAGCAGGGGAGAGAGCCCCCCCACACATGAATAATAACAAGAAAATGAAATATAATAAGAAGAAAAACCCAATGTTTAATAATGTGTAAAAGAACTGGACACTTCACCGAGGACATACTCATGGCAAATAAGCATAGTAAGACATGCTGAATGTTTGTAGGAAGAGAAATGCAAATTTAAATTAAAATGAGATACCACCATATATCTACTGGAATTAAATTTAAGTGATTGATAATAGCAAGTTCTGGCAAGGATGCTGAGCGCCCAGAAATCTCTCACTTTGTTCGTGGGAATGCCAAAATGATACAGCTACTCTGGGAAACAATTTGCTAGTTTCTTATAAAGTTAAACATATACTTACCGTACAACTCAACAGTCCTACTCCTAGGTATTTACCCAAGAGAAGTGAAACATGTGTCCACATGAAGACCTGTATGTTGACATTTACAGTAAAGACCTGGTCATGAATGTTCATGTTAGCCTTATTTATAACAGTTCCAAGTTAGAAATGCCCGCCCATTAGTGAATGGATAAACAGACCATGGGATAGCATACATAGGAACAGATTACGGATTCATACAACAATACAGACGAATCCTGCAACCATCATGCTACGTGAAAGAAGCCAGACACAAAAGACTATATACGGTTTGACTGCATTTAGATGACATTCTGGAAAAGCCAAAACTATAAGGGCAGAAATCAGATCAGCGCTTGCCAGCGGTAGGTTCCTCTACCTAGGGGTAGAGGAAGAAATTGACTGTAGAAGGGCACAAGGGAACCTTCTGAAGTGAAGGCCATGTTCCAGATCTTGATTGTGGTGGCAATTACACAACTAGATGCATTTGCAAATACCACTTTGAATGGTACAATCAAAAGAGTGAATATTAAAATATGTAAATTATACCTCTATAAACATCACCAAAGAAAAGCACTTGCTAAGCATCAAATGCAGTATACTATGTAAGGTACAAGAGAAAAGTCAATCAATTAGAGAAGTGACCTTGTAAACTGAGGGATCAGTGGTTTTGGTAGGATATACAAATAATGGTTAAAAAATACTGAGCACTGCCAAGCTCAGGAGAATGAGCAGTAAGTGCTGGGGTGGTATATTTGTTTTGCGTGGCTGCTGTAACAAATGACCACAAACAACAGAAATGTATTCTCTCACAGTTCCAGAAGCCAGAAGTTCAACACCAGATTCACTGGGTCAACCCCCCCACCCATGCTGGCAAGGCCATGACCCCTCCAAAGGCTCTGGTTAGACTCCCCTCCTTGCTCCTCAGCTGTCGGTGGCTGCATCCGTCCAGTCTGCCCCTGTGTTTATCATGCCATCTCCTACGTGTGGAATCTCTCTCTGCCTCTCTCCCATGAAGATACTTTATGGACTTAGGGTCCCCCTGACTAATCCCTTGTCAGGATCCTTCACCTAGTTACATTTGCAAAGATCCTCTTTCCATATTAGGCAATATTTACAGGCTCCTGGGAACAGAACTTGGTTTCACGGGGTGGCCATTATCCAGCCATCTACAAACAGTTACAATGACATTACTGTGGGTTGGGGTGGTCAAGAGTGTTTCATGGGAGAGGTAAACTCTGGCTTTGAGGATTGGACTGGAGTTCAATAGAGGCTGGATTCTTGACACAGGGAGTGGTTTTGGAAAACCGTTGGTATTAGCAAGCTTTTTGGCAATGCCTTGGCTTGGCTTGACTGGATGAATCAGGATGGAGGTCAAGGGTACGGGAGGAAAGAAAGTTAACAAGTTAGCTTAAGGTCGGAATGTAGAAGGCACTGAGTTTTGTGATAAAGAAGTTGAGCTATAAGCAGTGAGGCACCACAGAAGAACTAAAGCAGTGAGCTATGTGGAAGTATTGCTTTAGGGAAATGAAACTGGCAACAATTTATAGGATGAGTTAGAAGAGAAGAAAGCTAGAGTCAGGAAACCAGTTTTGAAACCCATCAATCTCTGAATTGTGAGGTAAGGAGAGTTGGAATTAGAGTAGTGGCTGAGGGAGTGGAAAGCAAGGGATAGAGTCAGCAACAGGGCTGGCTTCATGGGTGTGTGAACTCCATGGTCACACGGGCCCGACAATCCGAAGAGTCCTACATTTGGTTTATGCTCTTCTATCGCTGTCTTGAAAATTTTAATAATTTTTTAAAAAGATTTTATTTATTTATTTGACAGAGAGAGATCACAAGTAGGCAGAGAGGCAGGCAGAGAGAGAGAGGGAAGCAGGCTCCCTGCCGAGCAGGGAGCCCGATATGGGGCTTGATCCCAGGACCCTAAGATCATGACCTGAGCCGAAGGCAGAGGCTTTAACCCACTGAGCCATCCGGGCGCCCCGAAAATTTTAATAATTTTATCTTCAAACTGTGTTTCATAAGTCAAGTCCAGTTGGACAATGGACCATATGCAGGAACATAGCATACAGGCACAATATCCACCATTCTTACCACTCTGTGTCCTCATGTGCATAGAACATTCGAGACGAGCTATGAGCACAGACTTCCAGTAGACACAAAATGCATACGAGTTCAGCGAGAGGCAAATTGAGTATAAGGCAAGTGTATTACCTTGGTAACTGGGCAACCAGAGGCCTTAACGACCCCAAGAGGCCATGCTTCTTTGTTTAAACTTAGTTAGAACACAGAAAGAGGGCAATCACATTCTAAGAAACACAAGCAACCAAGGAATCCTGTTACATACTTTCCGCCTGTGTTACTTCCCTGTATGTGCAGAGTGTTCGCTGTTCTAGTGACAATGACATGGGAGTGCACATGTGAGCTATGAAATATGAACTCTCATCTTGGCAATTCGGCATACAAGGTAAATGCTCCGATATTTGCATTTAAAGCTGGTATGGCAGGGATGTCTGGGTGTCTCAGTGGGTTTAGAGTCTGTGTTCGGCTCAGGTCCTGATGTCAGGGTCCTAGGATCAAGCCCTGTGTCTGGCTCCCTACTCAGTGGGGAGCCTGCTTCTCCCTCTCCTTCTGTGCTCTCTCCCTCTACCTCTCAAATAAATAAAAGAAATCTCAAAACAAAACAAAGCAAAACAAAAAACCCCTGGTATGGCACAATATAAAAATGAATGGAGACATTTTGAATTTTAACTTTTCTTTAGAATGATCATAAATAGCAAATAAAAAAACACCATGACAAATTAAGAGAGTCCACAGAAGAAAGGAAAAGCGTCATCAACAGCCCTCCTCTTTGAACAGGCGGCCCTTCATCAGTATTTTGCACTAGATTCCACAGACTACATAGCCAGTCACGGTCAGAAGGCACCATGCAGGACGAACCAATGCAAAAAGCAGTTTAAGCAGTTCAAGCAATCTATCCTCCACACCTGACCACAGCATCAGCATGTCAGCCAACACCGTAAACAAAGCCTCTGTTCCGAGTAAATAATCTCATTTTCACTAAAAATTGTTCTATTAAAAAAATGTGGTAAATACATAAAACATAATATTTACCATCTTAACTAGTTTTCAATATACAGTTCAGTAGTGTTAAGTATATTCACATTGTGCACAGCCAATTTCCAGAACTTTTTCTTCTTGGAAAAGTATAACTTCCCACTTTCTCTTTCTTACCAACCCCTGGCAACCACCATTCTAGTCTGTCGCTGTGACTTGAGATACTTGATATAAGTAGAACCAGGCAGTATTTATCTTTTCCTGCCTAGTTTATTTCACTTAACACAAGGTCTTCAAGGTCCATCCATGTTGTAGCATGAGACAGGATTTCCTTCTTTTTTAAGGCTCACATTTCCTTGTGCATATATATTAAGCTTTTGTTTGTCCATTTATCCGTTAATGGATATTTGAGTTGCTTCCTCCTAAACACACTTATTTTAATTGCAGTCAAAATCTGCCTCAATTCCTTTTGACTTTGGTAGTTTATCCTCTACCTATCCATCTTTGACTCACTCCACAAAGTGGAGGTCATTCAGAGACAACTCCAAGAAAGAAAGAGAAAGAGAGAGAGAAAGAAAGAAAGGGAAAAAGAAAGAGAGAAAGACAAGACAAGAAGAGAGATTCAGGAAAAGGGGAAATGCAGGGGACAAAATAGTAAATCAGGGTCCATTAGAAATTTGGCTTACCATGTTTTCTAAAAACTATGCTCCCATAAAGTTTCTAGATTGATCTGGAACCACTGCTTCTCACCCAGGGCTTCTCTGACTTTTTCAGGCCATGGCACATATAGGAAACAATAATATTTGTATGTCATTCAGGGGTAAACTGATGAAGTTGCTCTCTACCAAAGGGGGCTGCCCCAGCCCACACTCCAACTCCAAGGACGGAAGGAATCAGAATCTTGGGCCCAAGTGGGATCTACTCCTGGTGGGTCAGGGGCTGCCCACACCCCGCAAGAGCTACGCTGCCAGCTTACTGCCTTGTAGGGGCCCTGCTCTGACACAAGCTGCGTGTTTCAATTGTCTGCAAATGACCCAAGCGGTAATTTCTCCAGCAATAAAATCTGTGAAGCAGAGGAGAGCACCTGGGCTTGGGAGTTAGTACAAGCGTAGCTCTTTCTGTTTCCATTACTTACGAATTCTGTGACTGGGCTAGATACTAAGACTAAAAATAAGACTAAAAATACGTGCCTTGTAGGAATGCATGATAAGTAGAATGCTCCTTAGGCACCTAACACATGCCAGACCCACAGTTGATGCCACAAGATACTCGTGTTCACAGTAATGGGAGTACTAAACTAGATACTATGCCATAGAGCTAAGTAGCTCAAGGGAACTGTCAGTCTGTGCCTCTTTCCTTCATTGCTTTATTCATATGAACAAATACAGATTGAGGACTTAGTTTGTGCCAGACACTACCGGGTTCCAGGGAGACAACCAGTAAGCTAAAGCGTAGAAGAAAACTTCCAATGGGGATATTTGGAATGGAGCCCAGGGTATGTAACAAAGGGTCCATGTGACTTTGGGTGAATCACTTCCACTTCTCGAGTCACTGTATTAGTCTGCTCTCACAAGCAACTCTAATACCTAAGGAATTTAGAAAACCATTTCTTGCTCTTATTAGAGAGGAATATAAATTGGCTACTGTTCTGCTTCGCTCCAAAAGTCAGAGTCAAGTTGCAGCCAGGATGTGCTGTTATGGGGAAGAGCTGAAACAAGAAGACCCCAGCCAAACTAAGCATTGCATTTAATGTTTCTGCTCTGAAGCAAATGCCGCATCCACCCACATCCATTGGCCAGGGCAGGTCACCTGGCCGGGCCCATGGGGCATGGTGATGGCGGGGAGGAAAAAATAATCAGAAGCAAAGAACACAATCTACCACTACCAGTTTTCTTACTTCTGGATTGAAGATACCGGGCTAGAGCTCTCTATTCCTTCAATTCTATATTCAGTAATTCTATGATGCAACAGAGGAGAGAAGTAGAATTGCTAATTACTGTTATGGAATTGAAACCGAGAGAGCCACACTGCCATACTGCCACATGAAACACAGAATGCTCTGGACAGGGACCTATACTATCTGAGAATCCCAGTTCATCTTCTGCAGGGAAACAGAAGGATAAAAGTAATTTTACTAAATATGCTGTTGAAACTGTTTTTCATTTTGATCCCTGAGGTCTTCATGAACTTCACTATACTCCTTGGTGTTACTTTTGAGTTTGAGACAACAGGTGTATCCTAAGAACTGGGCCCTGACTTGGTCTCAATAAACTAATATTAAAATTGTAAGGCACTGGAGGAGGGGCTTGCCCCTTCAAAAGCCCTCTGTAGTGAATCTTTTAATGAGGTACAAAATTGTTTCTAACAATTGAGCTTCCATAATCAGTTGTTTGCAAATGTAGATTTTAATTTACTGTCAATCTGAAAGGAGATAACCCTCCTCAAATACATTGGCCATTAGGCCAATCAAATTCTTGTTACGGATCCTGTGTCAGCCTGCAAACATAGCTTCTAGATGTTCAGATTCCTACAGGCTCATTAATGACTAGCTTCATGTATTGTGTACTGAACTAGAAGGAAAAAATGATTTCCATTATGCTCTTACAAATGGCTATCAACCTGGAGGACCTATTTACATGCCAAGTATTACACTGTGGCTTTTCGTTTGTGATCTTTGCTCTCATCGTATCTCTGCAAGGTTGAGTATTACTCCAGTTTTGCAGAAGATGAAACCAAGTTTTCTAGAGGTTCAATAACTTGCCTAAATACTTAACAGAGCCTATTGGCAACCAATGCTACTGTGACGCCAAAGTTCAGTCCATCCTGCTGAAGACGAAGACCAGAAAACTCTTTTACTACCTTATCTGCAAGAAGATGGAAGGCTAAAGAGCTCTTTCTCATGTTTGTGTTCCCAATTGTCATTTTCCTCCCTGGAGTTCGAGAGCTATTATGCTCTAAGATTGCCATATGCAGGATGTGACAGGATGAACTATATAGCTCACTGTAAGGAACACAGGTGCCTTGCTCTGTGTGCTTGGGAAGAAAGTTTGATTAAACAGGTTAATTGCAATATAGTCTTCTATACATGAACAGCATGCACTGTACAAGAACAGCCTCTAGCTCTCCTTGGCATTAGTTTTATTTTGACTCCACTGGGGCTCCGGGCTACATGCTCAGTGGATAGGAATGAGAGCTCCAGACCCCAGTTTCAAGTGCTGATATATGCTAATTATATGGTCTTCTTGAAGTGGGAATGAACTAAGGACTCAACAGAAGAAGATAGCTTTTCCTTCTGGCTAATAGATGAGAAGAGTCACCCCATCACTTCAAAGGTACCCATGTTCATCCGCCTACCGTGGGCTGTGGCTATCCATCTGCAATGTCACCGACTCGGCAGCCCTTCCAGCCACATCTGGAAAAGTTAAGTGAATTACAGAGTTGACATGTGTTGGGGAATGCTTTCAGCACAACATACTGACAATAGGCTAACACACTTTTCCTCCCCCTGTTTACATCAAACCTAGTATGTTATGTGAAAGTTAAATCTTCAAGGTTTCAGGTAAGTCAATGAAAACATGTATAGTCTGATATGTACTACAACCAACAGCAAGTCTTTGGAAAGTAAGATGTGATGGACCCAGAAGGGCTAATGAGATCCATAAAAAGGGTGACCTGTCCAGGGGAAGCTAGCGGGACCCATGACCCAGTAGTTGCACCCTCAGAGGACAGGTGTGTTTTGGTACCCCTCACATACACTACACAACTGTCTCTTTTCCACAGAGTCTGAGAACCCTCTGAAGAATGGAGCACATGCTCTGTGTGAAGGATCGCACAGCTCCCCTAGAGATGGCTCAGCAGCTTTGTGGACTGCCTTGGATGGTTTCGGTTTTCTATGTGTAAATTCGCAACAAGCCCCTCAAATCAAGAGCCACGTCTTAAGATTTAATTTATTTGCTTATTTTTGTGGCTTGACAGCCTTGAGCTCAGCCACATGGAAGACACTTCATAGCAAATCCCTCTTGTCCTAATTTGGCACGAGATATGGCAGCCCAGTACAGGGACACCGGAAGTAGTAGGATAATCTTGTGCTTCTTTTAATCATTCTCTTCTACAAGCTCCTCAGCTAAGGAGAAAATTCTCCTTATTTCTAAACATTTTAAAATGGTGTTCTCACTCACCATACATCCATACAGGCTTTCTATTGAAAAAACTGATTTTTATCTTTTCTCCAAAGTCCATGGCATCTCCTTCCTGATATAGCTTCTTGAAGAATTTGAGGAAAAGAAGAGGAGGTGTGTGGCTGGGGAAAGTGGGCAAAGAAATTCCTTAGCCTTGTGACAGAAGCTTTGGACTGTAGGGGTGGTTCCACGGTGCATCTGGATCTTGTACTGGTTCCCCTTAAGTCCCTGATTTCCCCAGTTTCTCACTGCTGCTCCAGATCTCCATTAGAAAGAGTCATTAGGAGAATCTTTGCCATGGCCCCCCTTATTGCCATTGAGATTCAGAGAGGCCATTTTCAGAGATGAAAGCTCATCTTGGGGATTGGCTGTTTACACCAACTCAAGACAGGGATGTGTGGTGAGAAGTCCGGTAAGGCAAGGCCTTCTGCTTTGTACAAATGGACTGCGAGAATATTCCTTTTAGGAAAGCTCAACAGAATCCAGTTTAATTTTCTAGAGAACTTGGGGGGAAGCACAGCTACCTGACAGGAGCAGTGATTACATGAAGGTTCGGTGGAGCTCATGTTGAGTGCAAGTGGCAGAAGGAGAATTCAAATTTGGATCTCCTAACACAGCTCACCAGGAGCTCCACAATACTCTGAGTGCCCAATGGGCTGTGTGTGGTGTCTTAGGGCCACAGACACCCCAGAGATGGATGAGCTCATGGAGGTCAGAGCAGTTCACCTTTGTATAATTATTATATCTATTTTAAAGAATTTATTTATTTATTTATTTATTAGAGAGAGAGAGAGAGAGAGAGATCACAAGTAGGCAGAGAGGCAGGCAGAGAGAGGGGGGGAAACAGGGGCCCTGCTGAGCAGAGAGCCTGATACGGGGCTCCATGCCAGGACCCTGAGATCATCAACTGAGCCGAAGGCAGAGGTTTAACCCACTGAGCCACCCAGGTGCCCCTCATAGAGGCATTCTTATCTAAAATGTATTACCGTAATACCATATTAGTGAACCTTAACATTTGGGTCGGACGGACACACACACACACATAGCCTGCTTCTCCCTCTGCCTCTGCCTGCCACTCTGTCTGCCTGTGCTCTCTCTCTCTCTCTTTCTGACAAATAAATAAATAAAAATCTTAAAAAAAATTAAAAAAATTTAAAAAAAAGGTAGGAATGGTTTTGTGGTTCCTGCATGAAATAACTGTCTGGTCTCGTTCGGTCTGCCGCAAGCAGCCTCGGATGCGTCTTCCACGCACTAACTCCGAACATAATGGCTTGGGAGGAACCTGTCCTAACCCTAAACCACTGCTCCAATCAGAGCTGGGCTTCTGTGGGCGTATTTCAGATCATTCGCCCTGATGCTTCCATCACTTTGATTTTTCTAAACCCACGAGCGAGGCTGAACGTATCATCTAGAGGAAGTGATGACTAGCCCAGGGTTGACCGAAGCCAACAGACTCGATGTTGTCTGCAGCCTGGCATCTGGGAACAAACGAAACCACCGTGTCTGAAATCTGCCACATCACAAGCAAACGCAGGTCTATGTGGAGTATCTTCCCTGAAGTGTGCATTTGGCTGGGGTGAAAGGTCTCTCTGAAGCAGAACATTTTCCAATAAACATACACAAAACTCATCATAAACCAGACTAATTCTTCTGTCTGCCTGAGGAAGATGGAAGACATAAACTGAGCCCAACACCACAGCAACGTATCACAGCTCTCCATTATGCCTTTGAAATATCACCAGATATCTGGCTAGTTTTAAATTACCAGCTTCTCCTCTCTGGCCAAAGACGTCTGTTTAAAAGAAGATACAGGAAGTTACTGATGAGACCTAAAATGGAAAATGAAGTGGAAAATGTCTTCAGTGTACCAAAGCAACCTTGTTTCAGCCATCGTCTCAAACAGCAGGCTGTACTTCACGTGTGTTTCTCATTTAAAGGCACAGCCTCACCTAGTGTCAAAGCACAAGGCTAGTGTGACAGAAGGAATGTTGAGGACACTGAAGGGAGACAAACGCTTTGTTATTCTTCCCGGTGTGTTGTGCCGTCAGGGGCCTGGGAAGTAGTTGGCCAGAGAGGACAGAAGGTACTGGGTGAGAGGACAGAAAAGTATAAGGGTATTACCTTCAGTAATACCAGGATTTAAAAGGGAAGACGGGCGATTCATATGGAATCACAAGGAACTGAAACGGGAGAGACTATTCGAAAGAAACGGTCACTTTTCTGGAGACTGGCTATGAATATTTTTCAATCTTGTTTGAGACACCTGAAACTTTGCCTGACCTCTCCTGGGGGTGCGAGGATGGGAGGGGGCGGTACAGGTGTGCAGCTATATTTCTATGCGCGGGCAAGAAGCAGGTGAGCCTGCAGAACAGGAAACCCAAGGAACAGACCTAATGTTGTCGCCAGAGTCTCTGCAGCTCTGGTCCTAAGGCCCCCTTTGAACAAAAAGGTGGAGGTTCCCACACTCACAAAAAGTCAAAAGATGCCATAACAAAAACAAAAACAAAAAACAAACAAAACCCCAAAACAAACAAACAAACAAAAAACCCACTGGAGTCCCTCTGCGGCTATAATCAGTGGCAGACAGAGCTTTCCCCGCAGCAATGTTTTTGCCTTGTTATTTTATTGTCGATTTGCCTTATAGGTGGCAAAAACAAAGGTAGATTAAATTGTGGGATCTCCATAGCCTTCTCAAGAGAATGAACCCAGGACCCTTGAGACAACTCTAATAAATATAATGGAATATGGACTGGGAAGAGATGAATTCAAAATGCATTCTTGGTAGCTTATAGGCTCTTAGTTCCCCAATATGATGTAAGCTAGTAAGCACTTGAAAGACTCCTCCGCCCCTAAGTACCTCAGCAACTGACCTACTGGGATGCTTTGAAGTTAAGGTTTTGTTTTACTCAGTGTTTTCATTTAGAGGTAAATACCCTGAGAAGGGTGCCACATATATTCATTGATCCAACAAATATTTGTTAACATCTGTGACTGCCAGAGACTGTGTTGGGGATACAGCAAGGATCACAAGAAACACAGATCCTCCCCCCATGGAGCTTAGAGTCTATTGGGTGTGTCAGATATTGGACCAGGAACTATAAATCTGAAGAACATTTAAAAAGAGATCCTACTGGGTGCTCTGGGATTTTAGACCATGGTCAGAGAAGGGCTCCCTAGGTACCACTGAGTGACAAAGTTGGTGATATCCCAGGAAGAAGGAACAGAAAATTTGGAAGCAGAGAAGATCACAGAGTCCATAAATTGCTGAAGGAGGACAAAATTCTTAGAACACAGAGAACAGGGGGAGAGTGGTGAGGCACAAAGACGTGGAAGGGTAGGCAAGGCCAGGTCCCAGAGGACCTCAAGGGTACTGTTGACAAGTTTGGTCTCTATTCTAAGAGAATGGGAAGCCAATGAAAAACTTCAAAAGGAGAGGGACATGATCAGATTTGTACCTCAGAAAGACCCACTGTGACTACTTTGTGAAGAAAACATGGGATTGAGTCACAGAGGATTCCAGGAAATAGGTAGAATGCTGTTGCAGAAGTCCGAGTGGGACTCAATGGTGAATTGGACCAAAGTGGCAGTAGTGAGATTGTAGACAAATTTACGGTAAAGATACCTCAGGGCTGTGGGACAGAGCAGAGGAAGGCAATAGACCTGTGTGAGGATCATATTCTACCCTTAGAAGGTGCGTCTTAGCCAATCCATCTGAGGTGGGTCTGACCAGTGGAGGCAATGAAAGGTGAGGAGGGTAACTGGGAGGAAATGTACTGAAAATTACTTTGACCAACTTCAAGATTTTGCGTGAAACTGGTCTTAGGTATTTGCTTCAAAAAATACCTGGGAGCTTGCAAGGATTTAACAAGTCAGTCTGTAGAGAAAAGGCTACTGGGGCGCCTGGGTGGCTCAGTGGGTTAAAGCCTCTGCCTTCGGCTCAGGTCATGATCCCAGGTTGTGGGATCAAGCCCCGCATCGGGCTCTCTGCTCAGCAGGGAGCCTGCTTCCTCCTCTCTCTCTCTCTTTCTCTGCCTGCCTCTCTGCCTACTTGTGATCTCTGTCTGTCAAATAAATAAAATCTTTAAAAAGAAAAAAAAAGAAAAGAAAAGGCTGTTAGCAAATTATGGGCAATAGCTGTATGGGGAAGACAGCTATAAGGGACTGGAGAGAAAAAAAAAAAAAACTAGAAATATACTCCATATTCAGATTCCAGAACAAACGCATTTAAGTTTAGGTCGACTTTGGTAAAACACAAACTGTAGAGGATACATTTGAGTGTAGCTGATACAAGAAAAGTAGTTTGGAATGTCCATCAGAAGACCTAGATTCAAATGAATACCTGTTTTAGGTTGTATCCCTTTAAAGCTCTGTTTTGAATGTCAAATAGTTGAATATCAGTAATTTCACGTGCTTATCTGAACCCAGTATATGCTTTAAGTACAAATAAAATGTTAAGTTTACATATATATGTATCTTTTCCTTGTGTCAGCGAAAGATAATAATGTCGAAAGGATTATCTTATCTTAAACCTATTTTTTTTTTTTTCAAATGATCTGATTCCTCCCCATCCAAACTACTGGGTAAGAAGGCTTCCTCCATGGAATCCAGGGCCCTGCTAGGAGAAAGCCACACTCCCACATGCAGATTCCTAGCTTAGGGGAACAGTGTGGGAAACTAAGAGGATCATCACAACCCTGACTTGTCCAGAGAAGAGACTATATTCTCAGCCACACTTGATAAGATTTCACCAGTAACTAGCAAGGAGGAATAGGAAACTCTTACCAGAGCCCTCTGTATATCATTTATAGCCTATTATATAAACATACAGTACATGTTTACTATAAAGTTTACTATATAGTAAACTGCACATAGTTCTTATTTCATGCTGTTTAGTCATTCTCATCTAATCCTCTTGTATCTTCATAAAGTCCTGAAAGAATCTCTGCAGCTGTTGTTCGTGAGGATGGCATGAGCCCAGGGAGCCTACCAGAGTCTGTAGTTCTATTCTGCTCGGAGTAGCTTCCCAGGAAGGCGGTCTCCTTACACAACACTGCTCAGTGGGGCCTATGCTGCTCAGAGTTACATGTACACAGGAAAGACAGCCCATTGCAAAGAAGTGTCATTTAAAGTCATGTCTGGCTTTTAGTAATGAATACTTATATAACTTACACTGGGTTCCATGAATGGGACTCAAGGGATCCAGGAACCCTTAGAAACTGTTACATATGTATGTTTGCAGGGAAAGGGATTCCAGCTTTCAGGGGATTCTTAAAGCACCCCATAATCTCAAAAGACATCAATAATCATTCGTGCAATAAAAAGGAATGAAGTATTGATACATATTACAACATGGATAAACCTTAGAAGCATTATGGTAAAACAAAGAAGGCAGTCACAGATCCTGATTCAAGACCGCGATGGAGGAAGATTCCGGATTCACCTCCTTCCACAGATACACTGCATCTACAGCTACATATGGGACAGTTTCCTCTGAAAAAATAAATTAAAACACCCAAAACTAGCTGAGTGACTCATACACCAGGCAAACAAACAAAAACCTCTATCAAAGCAGGTAGGTGAGGCTGAGACACAATTTCACTATAAACCCAGTCCCTGGCATGGTGACCTACAATGAGGAGGGAACTCAAAACCTGGAGCTTCTCCCCAAGGAGTGAAGGCTTTGAAGTCCACATTGGACATCCCAACCAACATCCTGGCCCTAAGAGATGATCCCCCAAAACATCTAGCTTTGAAAACCAATGGGGCCCACATCTAGGAGACCCACAAAGCTACAGTGAATGAGAAAAGGCCCTTGAAGGGCGTGCACACTAAGATCCAACCACGCCAGGGCCCAGGGCAGAGGCAGCTAGTTGAAAAGCACCAGACTTTCTGCAGAAGAGGTTTATTTGCTTATCTTCAAGCGTCATCCTGAGGAGTAACCATCTAAGTTAACTTACACATAGGGGCCCACTGAAATATTCTCAGGACAGAGGCCAGTGGACATCACTTCTGTACCCTCACTCTGCCTTGTATTAGCTCAGTGGTGTCTCCCAAAAAGGAGCCTGTAGCTCTGTGGGGGCACCCTGAATTTTCTGGCTGCTAATGGGCAGCTCTAGATCACAGACTCTGGGAGCCTGTGGGGCTTTACTTGTGCATCCCACAGGATTATAACCGATAACCAGTTACCATCCCCAGGATACAGCAAGAGGCAACAGTCCAAGGGGCCCTGTCTTTCTGTGAAAGAGGCGTATTAGTTTATCTTCATAGTTGTGGCTTGAGGGATAGGCTTCCAATTAAATCATATCTAAGGGTTGAATATAATCCTTCCCAGAAACATTGGAGGGTGGGTGCTATCTTTGTGCTAACCCTATGGCATGATCCAGAGCACCAGTATCTTCCAGAGAGGAACACTTACAGTGTCTAGTGCCCCAGATTTTGTAGCTGATGCCTTGGGGTACCTCCTTGATTACCTGGCTGTGGTGGCCAGCAGAGCTTGCCTTCCTGGGTTCCGCAGAGATTGCAGCAACTGGAGAGATCAGTTTTGGTCAGCTACTACCCCCAGGGCACTGTACAAATAGACTAAAACATATCCCCAGTCTTCCTCTGAAAGAGGCCTACTTGCTTATCCTATAGTTTTGGCCTGAGGAGCTGGCATCCAGTCTGGCATACATCTAGCAGGGGTTCTCAGGGGTGGAAGGCCAGTGATCACCATTTTTATGCTCTCCCTCTGCCTCACCTCAGCTCAGCTCAGCTCACCCTATCTCCCAGATAGGTACCTGTGCCGATTGAAGTCTAGCTCCCTGATCTCTGTGGCTGAGGCCGTTGTTCTGTGAAAGCCCTCTATGAGCTTATCTGAACTGCTTGTACACTCCTTTGGCGCTCTGACTTTTTGCAGTGGCCACCCATGGGACACCTCTAGATTGCCTAAATATGGTTGCCAGTGGGACTTACGCTTGCAGTTCCACAGAACTGTGCATATTTTCATACTTTAAAAGTTGCTGCCTGAGGATCTAGCTTCAGTCAGCCTGAATCTAGGTGCTGACTGAGATACTCCTTTTTGGGACACTGACAGGTCATGGCACACTCTCAACTACTGGCAGTCGCTAAAAATAAATTATGCTAGTTTGACAGTCACAGAGGTTTGAGAGACAACCAAGAGCTAGAACAAGTTTGAGCAATAAGATTCATCTCCTATGTAAGGCTGCTCTTAAGACTGGGAGAGGTGGCTGTTTTATGTAATGCATAGAAACAAACAGAGTCAAGGAAAATGAAGAAACAGAGGACTATGTTACAAACAAAAGAACAAAATAAAACCTCAGAAAAAGTCCCTGAAGAAATGGAGATCTGTGACTTACCTCACAAAGAGTTAGAAATAATGGTCATAATGATGCTCACTGTACTGGGGAGAATGATGGATGAACCTAGTGAGAATTTCAACAAATGGGAAATATAGGTAATTACAAAATAGAAGTTATAGAGCTGAAAATACTGAAGTTTACTGAACTGAAAAATACAACTGGAGAGGTTTAAAAGCAGACTAGATGAAATGGAAGAGAGAATCAGTAAACTCAAAGACAGGCACTGGCATTCACACAATCAGGGCTGCATAAAGTAAAAAGAATGAAAAAAAAAATGAAAACAGCTCATGGGGGTTCTAGGACAACATCAAGCAGACCAAACTCCACATGAAAGGGCTCTTACAAGGGGAAGAGAGAGAGAAAAAAAGGTAGGAAATTTATTTGAAGAATAATTACTGAAAACTTCCCTATTCTAGGGAGGGAAATAGCCATCCAGATCCAGAAAGCCCAAAGAGTTACATATAGACCCACACTGAAGAGACCTACAACAAGTCACATAATAATAATGTCAAGTTAAAGATAAGAAGAGAATCTTAAAAGTAGCAAGAGAAAAACAACTTATTATGTATAAGGAAATCCCCCATAAGACAATTCAGATTTTCAGCAGAATCTCTGCAGGCCAGAGGAATGGCATGATATATTCAAACTGCTGAAAGAAACATTCTGCCAGCCAAAAATACTCTGCCTGGCCAAAGCTGTCATTCAGAATTGAAAGAGAGATAAAGCATTTTCCAGACAAGCAAAAGCTAAGGGAATTTATCACACTAATTCAGCCCTACAAGAAATCTTAAGAGTACTTCTTTAAGCTG
The DNA here is from genome assembly GCF_002288905.1 of Enhydra lutris kenyoni. Classification (NCBI taxonomy): domain Eukaryota; kingdom Metazoa; phylum Chordata; class Mammalia; order Carnivora; family Mustelidae; genus Enhydra; species Enhydra lutris. The sequence goes on along the minus strand of NW_019154089.1, from coordinate 39,500,191 downwards.
AAATAAAAGTGCTAATTACTAACAGAAAAATACAGGACAGTATAAATATCACTGATAAATACATAGTAAAACTTTGAGAATAATCTAATGTTATAAAGGTATTTAATCACAAAGCTAGTATGGGAGTTTAAAGACAAAAGAAGTAAAAACTAGCTCAAACTACAATAATTAGATAAGAGATATGCAGGATTTAAAAATGTAAAATGTGACACAAAAAATATAAAACATGGGAAGGGGAGAATAAAAATGAAAAATGTAGTAACTTCTAATTCATTCAAACCTAAGTTATCAACTTACAGTAACCTGTAATAAATATGAATTGTTATATACAAGACTCATGGTAATTTTTAGGCTTTTTAATTACACAGAAGATAAAGATAAAGGAATCTAAGCACAGCACTACAGAAAACCACATCTCAAAGGAAGAGAGCAAGAGAAGGAAAGAACAAGGAACTATAAAACAGCTAGAAAATATTTTTTAAAAAATGGCAGCATGTACATACCTATCAATGATTACTTTAAATATAAATGGTCTAAGTTCCCCAATCAAAAGACATAGATTGGGTGAATAGATTTAAGAAAAACACAAACCAAGACCCATCTATATGTTATCTATAGAAACTCATTTGATATGTAAGGACACACAGAGACTGAAAGTGAAGGCATGAAAAAAGATATTCCATACAAATGGAAACCAAAAGAAAGCAGTGGTAGCTACACTTATATCAGACAAAATAGACATTAAGACAAAGACTGTAATAAGGGCAAAGAAGGGCATTACATAAAGTGGTCAATCCAATAAGAAGATATAACATTTGGAAATATTTATGCACCCATCATAGTAACAACTAAATATATAAAGCAAATATTAACAGACATAAAGGAAAAAATAGCAATACAATAATAGGAGTTAAGCCCACTTTCATCAATGGATGGATTCTCCTGATAGAAAATCAGTAAGAAAACCTTGGCCTTAAATGACACATTAAATCAGATGGAGTTAAGAACATAAGAACATTCCATCCAAAAGTAGCAAAATAAACATTCTTCCCAAGTACATATGAAACATTCTCCAGGATATGTTAGGTTACAAACCAAGTCTTAATAACTTTAAGAAGACTGAAATATCACGAATTTCTTCTGACAGCAGTTGTATGAAACTAGAAATCAATTACAAGAAGAAAACTAGAAAATTCACAAATATGTGGAGAACAAATAATACTACTGAAACAAACAATATACTACTGCATCAAAGAAAAAAATAAAAAAGGAAATAATACCTGAAAAAAATGGGAATGGGAACACAATATGCCAAAAGGTATGGGATGAAGCAAAAGTAGTTCCCGTTTACAATTACATCAAAAGAATAAAATAGCTAGGAATAAATTTAACAAAGGAGGTGAAAGACCTGTACACTGAACACTATAAGATGCCGACAAAAGAAATCAAAGACACAAATAGATATTCTGTGCTCATGAATTAGAAGAATGTTGTTAAAATGTCTATAATACCCAAAACAATTTATAGATTCAATGTAATCCCTATCAATATTCCAATGGCATTTTTTACAGCAATAGAACAATCTTGAAATTTTCACAGAACCATGAAAGACCCCAAACAGCCAAAGCACTCTTGAGAAAGGACAAAGCTAGGGCACCACACACCCTGATTTTAAACCATATTACAAAGCTATAACAATCAAAAGACTATGGTACTGATATAACAGACACATAGATCAATGGGATAGAATAGAGACCAGAAACATACCCACACATATATGATTAATTAATTTATAACAAAGGAGCCAAGAATAAACAATGGGGACAGGACAGTCTCTCCAAAAAACAGTGTTGGGAAAAATGGACAGCCACATGCAAAAGAATGAAACTGAACCACTATCTTATACCATAAACAAAAATTAATCAAAATGGATTAAAGACTTGAATGTAAAACCTGAAACCATAAAACTTCCATAAGAAAATATAAGCAGTAAGCCCCTTAACATCAGTCTTGGTGAATATTTTTTGGACCTGACACCAAAAGAAAATGCAATAAAAACAAAAACAAATATGTAGTGCAACATCAAACTAAAATGCTTCTGGACAAGAAAGGAAACAATCAACAAAATGAAAAGGCTACTTAACAAATGGGAGAAAATATTTGCAAATCACTTATCTGATAAGAGGCTAATAACAAAAATATAAAGAACTCCTACAACACAATAGCAAAACTTCCAATCTTATTTAAAAATTGGCAGAAGATCTGAATAGACATTTTTCCAAAGAAGGCATACAGATGGACAACAGGTATGTGAAAAGATACATCACTAATCGCGAGGGAAATGCAAATCAAAACCACAATGAGACATCACCTCATATAATGGTTATTATAAAAGAGACAAGAAATAACAAGTGTTGGCAAGAGAAGCCTTTGTGTACTGTTAGTAGAAAATTGTACTATGTGAAGTAGTATGGAAATTCCTCCAAAAATTAAAAAACAGAACTATCATATGATCCAGCAATTCCATTTCTGGGTATTTATCCAAAGAAAATGAAAATAACAACAAGAAAAAATATAAGCACCCCCATGTTCATGGTAGTATTTATAGTATACAAGATATGAAAACAACCTAAGTGTTCATTCATGGATGAATGGATAAAGATGTGTAGGTATATTGTGGAATATTACTCACCCATAAAAATGAAGGAAATCTTGCCATTAACAACAAGGATGAACCCTGAGGGCATTATGCTAAGTATAATAAGTCAGAGAGAGATAGATCCTGTATGATTTCACTTACATGTGGGATCTAAAAAAAAACCCAAAACAGTAACAAAAACGAAAACCAAGATCATTGGTGACTGTCAGAGGCAGGGATGGGGAATGGGAGAAACTGGTGATTAGAGACAACAGGTAGAAACTTCCAGCTATAAAATAAATAAGCTAGGGATATAATGTACAGCTTGGTGACTATAGTTAATAATACCATACTGCTTATTTGAAAGTAGTAAAGAGAATAAATCTTAAAAGTTCTTATAATGAGAAAACAAATTTAGTAACTATATATGGTGATGGATATTAACTAGACATTGTAGTGATCACTTCACAAAATATACAAATATCAAATCATTATACTGTATACCTGAAACTAGGATGTCAGTTATACCTCAATTAAAAAAATAAGGCAGTCACAGAAGACCACAGATTATGCTTTTATTCATATCCAAGTCCAGAATAAAGAAATCTACAGAGGTGGAAAGTAGATTCGTGGTTGCTTAGGGCTAGGAGGGTTGTGGCGGGGAGCATCTTTGGAGAGGTATCAAGGAGAGAGAGGGATGATAGCTAAAGGGTATCGTTTCCCTCTCAAGGCGATAAACATGTTCTAGCACTGAATGTAGTGATGATTACAAATCTATGAATGTACAAAAAACCACTGAATTATACACTTTCAATGGATAAATTGTATGGTATGAGAATTCTATCTCCATAAAGCTATTGAAAAAAAGAGCCAATGGTAAAGACATAATTTGCCAATTTTGCTCATACTATTTCACAAGATATTAACCCCCAGTCACAAGTAAGTAAATGAATATCTAAGAATTGCTAATAAGTGACTTTCAGGGTCTTGTGATGCCAGCTCTTTTTCTGACCATGCTACTGCTGGTGCCTAGGGTGGGAGGATCATGAACTCAAGATCCTTAGTGTTCTGTGTTCAAATTGCCAGTAGACGATCTGCTAACCATAAGTCTTTGGATGGGCAACTTAATCTTACATTTAGGTCCTTATTTTTCTCTCCTGAGATTGAATAACATCAACCAACTTAGAGCACTACTGGAAGGAGTTCGTAAGGCACCTGGGACCGTGCCTGGTACATGGCAGGTGCAGTGATCATTATGTTTTATGATCCTGTGCGTATTAGCATTGATGGGGTTGCAAGAGAGAAAAACCCAGTTTAACTTTGTTGAAGCAAAGAAGGAAATGTATTAATTCATATCACGTGAAGTCCTCAGAGCAGTTATGTCCTAGGACTCAGGTGACCTCTCAGGACACCGTGTCCCTTTTCTTTTGGCTTCATCCTCAGGCTGACTCCTCATGTGGAGGCAAAGATGCCAAAGAAACTCCAGGCTCACATTTCACCAGATTAGCAGCCCTGGTAGAAGAACAGATCTCTTTCCAGATGGTGCCAGCCCAAGTCCTGGGAAAGACTCTCATTGGCTGGGGTTGATCGCTTTCTGAACCAATCACTACGGCACGGGAAATGGAATTTCAAAGGCTGATCAGGCCCAAACCATGTCCCCTGTCTGTGGGTGGAGGATGGCTCAATCTTCCCCAAAATAAGACCTCTGCCATGTCTATAGACATTTATTCTCTCCCACAGCAAGACACCCTTTTAGGCTGAGTGGTGAGGCCAAGAAAGTTTCTATTGCAATTCTGCATTTATACCTTAAACGATCACCTACTCTGTAAAGGGCACTTGTGAGTTTATCTACGGGGCCCTCTTTCTACATTCTGTGCCTGTGTGTGTCCACAAATGCATGCACGTGAATCCTCAGACACGTGGGGAGACTGCCAGATGCCAAGGCTAAAATGAGAATCTTGTATAATCAACTGTTTATACATTTCATAACAACAGTAATCCCTTCCTGATGGCTTTAACTAGTTGTTGAAGTCTGGAAAAGACAACCTTTGTAAGAAATGTGGAGAAAATTATATGTCGTGGGTAATTTTACTTATTGAATATTTTCTTGGTTGTGAGTTTAGAAAAGCTAACAAGAAAACACAAACGAATGTTTCGGGAAGCCCCGCGGTGCTAGGCAGTGACTGATGGGAAGACGCCAGTAGCGGGTTTGCGATCGTAAATGACCAAACCCTGCAGAGTGAAGCTGTGCTCTGAGGGTCTGTTCCTGGGGGGCCACAGGCATGTTCATCCTTCGGGCCATTTTGGGAGATGTTTGGATTTAATTTGTGGGTGTCTTTCCCTTTTCCAAAGGCGAGTTTAGAACACAGAAGAAATTTAAGGCTCCAGGATGCTCTGCAGAGCTGTGGCCTCCCCTGGGGCCTGTTTCTCATCTTTAAATATTTTCATGGGTGACTCTCATTAAGTTCAAGACCTGTTACACATGTGCCTCCCTTGCCTCAGGAAGGGCCTGGCCCCAGTTGCTTATAACCATTCTTTGTAGGGTTCCCATGGTCAAAAAACTAATAGAAACTAATAGGAAACTGTGGCAAAGTGCTTCTTTTTCTTTCTTTCTTTCTTTTTTTTTTTTAAGATTTTATTTTTAAGTAAACAACAACAACAACAACAAAAAACCCAAAACCCTCAAAACAATGTGGGGCTTGAACTCGCCACCCCAAGACCAAGAGTCACATGTTCCAGCAACTGAGCCAGCCAGGTGCCCCCAGGCTTTGAATTTCAATCAGGCTTTACATCTTTATCTTCCTCTATTTTTTCTTTTATTACCAGAGTACACTGAATAATTTATTATGTGTACTGGTTACATCTGTCTTCCCTAGTTAGGCTCTTAAGCTAACTTAAGGGGACAGGCACCTCTGTCTGTTTTGTTGAAGAATATATCTCAAGCACCTGGAACAGGGTCAGGCACGCAGTAAATGCCGAATTAGTGTGTCTAGAATCTACCAGCACATTTTGAATCAGGTGGTTGTCAGGGACTAGGGGTTAGCACAAGCAACTAATCATGCTCTCTTCTTTCCAACCTCTCCCTACTCCTTCATCTGCCCTGAGAGGATTTTATCTTCTTTTTGTATGAACCAGAAAGCTGTACTTGAGTCGGCATGTGTTCTTCCCCACTCTAAGTTTAATGTGTAAGCTCTAGGTGATCAGTTCTCCATGTCTGCTCTTGATAGAAAAAAGTTTTGGAATGCCAGCAGAAATTCTTTCCCACCAAAGCCTTCTTCAGCAAAGTAAAAAATCAAAGTGCTTTGGCTTTTCGACTTGTCTCTCTTGTAGACTTAAGAACTAGATTTTGAAACTCAGAACTAGAGCAATGACCACTTTGTCTTGAAATACCTCCGCCCTCCTCATGGACAGATAAAAAGCTGCAAATGCTGCCCAGGAGACTGTGAGCTCTCCGTGTTGTGGCATAGCTCCTACTGTAGCCACTGCCACAAATGACCAGCACATCCTCTGAGGCACTGGTCTTTATTTTGCCTTGTAATGCCTACACGGGATAATGGACTTGGGGACTCTTTTGTCTCTTTAAAAGACTTCATGGGTCTTCGCTTGGTTTAGGACATGCTGATCTCATTCTCCAGGTCTAGGAGAGCCGTCTCTAGCTGGAGGCTTACAACGGATCCCCAGCATGGGAACTGGGGCTGCCCTCGTGTTCAGATCCTACCATCCAAAGCTCCTTTACTACCTGGTCTTACATTAACTATTATTCATCAACTAAGCTTTTCCTAGGAAGGACGGTTTACTTTTATCCTATTTTGACTACTGAATGATCCTGACAAGTTTGTATGGAGGCAGGCATATAGAGTTAGAACTGCAAATAAGGAGTGTCTGAAACCACCACATTCCTTTTACTGTACTGATAACATTTTAAACACAGGGAGACTGATTTAAAGGAAATTTATTGGAAAGAGAATATTCTTCCCAAATAAAGCATCCTCACACAAGTCAAGTCACTGGCTGATAGGGCAGAGAGTACCACAGTGGACCCGGGGTGGGAGCTGGGGCTTCCCCCTCAGCCCTCCAGGTGCCTCCCCGCCCCACAGTGGAGACCTGGGAGGACAGGTATGTTGGAACCCAGACCATGGCAGTCACCAGGAAGAGGACAGAGTCCCCAACAGATTGTGACTTTGGATGCCTAGGAGAAATTCCTTAGCTCTCAGGGCTCAAATCCACCTTAAAAGATTCCCGAGCTCTCCAAAGTGGAGCTTAAATTTGGCAACGTTCACCTCACAGTGTTCAGGGAAAGGGAGAGTGCGCTAGAGGACTCGACTGTCTGGTTTCTATGGGAAAACAGAGAATCACACATGGGACTATTCACCATTTAAAGAATTTAATTGACTCACCTTGCTTGGAGTCCTTGCATGCTTGGCAATCTTCTGATCGTGGTTGGCTCCCTCGTGTTTAGTTTTTTGGCCTTAAGGAAAAAACACTTAACTGAAACTGGCTTAAACAATAAAGGGTAATATTTCTCAACAGAGGAACAGTCTGAGAGATGGCAGGTCCAGGGCTGGTTAACTTAGTGGCTCAACAACATCATCAAAAACTCGATTCTTTCAATAATTCTGCCCTGCTGTCCTCAAGGTGTTGGCTTTGGTCCTTTAACTCATCTCCCCATGGTTAAAAGATGGCAGCAACAGCCAACACAACACGTGGAGGCCATAGCAGACACATTTCTTTATAAAATGGGACACTTTCCCAACCCCACCCCTATGCCACTCAAAAATCTTTCCTTATATCTTATTGGCTATAATTGTTACCATGACTTTTTCTAAGCCAATTGTTAGCAAGGGGAAGAGAATCACCATGACCACCTTAAATTAATCAAAACTGAGGGTGGGCACTACTTTCTTAAAGCAGGAGGTCACACGTGATATTATTAGATATATTAGACCTCTATTTACAAGAAAAACTTGAGGAAATGGCCCTTGTGTCTCTAGTGCAATCTGAAGGATCTGCCACTGCTGGAGTGTTTCCTGCCAGGAAAGATGCCTTGATAAAGTGCTCTGAACTCAACTGCCTGGTCCCCGTGGGGGCGACTTGTCTTGTTATTTTAAAAGTTATAATCTTGCTTACTTAAAACTTTTTTTCTTCTTCAGAAACAAACAAAAATGCTCCTGGAAGGAAGAGGTGACCTATTAAACTTCAAAAAGTGTTGACGCTTATCAGATATGCTTCCGTAGCACGGAGGACAGATGCCTGACAATTCCAAGGGCTCCGTGGGTAGACAGGAAAAAAATGTTAAGAGCACCAAAAAACCTTAGTAAAAGGTTTGGCAAATGCCCATTGAAGGCTCTGGGTATGACAGGCATGGCACCAAGCAGGGCACCAAGGAAGCAGTCTCTGCTCCTAGGAACCACAGTCCACCTCACCGTTTTGCCTGGAGACACTTTTGTGAGAGCTAGACCCAACTAGTCAGGGACTCCACATCTGTCCAGATGCCTCGGGCTTCTGGCTGCACCATCAATGAGCATGTCCAGTCTGCCACCAGTGGAGCAATAGAGACAGAAGGCAATCTCTTATTTGTCCCCCTTAACTGACCAAAGCCCACTGGAAGGTGATGCATGTACCTTGTTTCAGTCCCTGTGTCTGTGGTTCTTGTCAGCAGACAAGGCCAGCAGTGCCTGCCCTGTTTCTGCCTTTTAAGAGTTCATTTATTTGTCAGAGAGAGCATGCGCACAAGCAGGGGGAGCAGGAGAGGGAGAAGCAGACTCCCCACCGAGCAGGGAGCCCGACACAGGGCTCAATCCCACAAACCCGGTATCACGACCTGAGCAGAAGGCAGATGCTTACCCAACTAAGCTACTCAGGCACCTCTGCCTGCCCTGTTTTGTAACTACAAGGTGGGTCCACATCTCTGCTCTCCAGCAAAGCACTGGTAGCAATCTTTGGAATAATCTTTATATAGGAAGGCCTTATAAGAGGACAAAGAACAAGTTGGTGAAGGGTTGAAGGGGCATAGGCAGAGTTCCAGGAAGGAGTGAGAGATATTGTATTTGAGAAAGCCCAGGATCAGGAGTGGGGCATGCAATGAAAAGCACTTGCACCAATTTCCCTTGTAAGGCAATGGAAACACATAAAGAATGGATTCCAAGACCTCAAACCCTATAAGAAGCAATGTGCTGACACCGTGAGCCCCTATTTAATAAACATTTTGGGACTTGTGGGTATATTAGATTTAGCAGACACAGTAGAATTTTGTTATTACTATGATTAAAAGTAATTTGCATAATTCAGGAATACTAAGGGGGAAAAGAAAGCAAATTTCCCCACTAAAACCCTTATCTATTACTAAAGCCTGTTGGGTGAATTATTTTAGTAATTTACTGGTGCCCGTATAGATGCACATACTCACCCATGCAGTGGTAATTAAGAGCATTGCCCAGAGAAATTTACCTCTACAGATGTAAACAAGTGGAATTTAACGAGGCTTCCAGATGGTCACAGACCACCATTTCTCCTCATATTCTTTTTTTTTTTTTTAGATCATATTTTTAAGTAATCTCTGCATCCAATGTGGGGATCTCACGACCCCAAGATCAAGAGTCACGTGCTCTAATTGCTGAGCCAGCCAGGTGCCCCTCTCTTCATACACTTTCTTGATAAAGAAAATGAGTGAAACAAAGATTCTATCACATGAACCAATAATTACACCCATTCTTGTGGGGACTGCTGTCCTTTCTAACGGACTACTGTACTTATGCAATTGGCTTGAATTTATTATCTACCACATGAATGTGTTTTAACTGGGATTCTGTGAAATGAGACTTCCAACTAAGAGAAGGTTCAAAGACTAAAGATCACCCCTTCAACTCCAAGAAAATTTCACAGTTAAATTTAAAAATCGTAGAGGGTGAGAAATTGGAATGAAACACCTAACAACAACCCATTTAAGGTAAGAGAGACAAGACGGTAATTTCCTTGATATATTCCAACTTTCCAGGGTGTGCCGTCTGAAACAAATGCCAGTTTTAGGACAGTAAGGCTCCTCACAACCCATGTGCGATCTCATGACGACAAAGATGGTAGCACAGGGCCTCTGCATTCCCCAACCTTCTGTAAAGGGCAAAGTCTGTCAGGAGTCCTAAGCTCTGGATGGTTACTGTGTGGGGGATGTGAGCACGCTGCACCCCTGTGGTTTAAGAAGAGGCTGTTGGTGTGATGGAGAGATGGGAGCGATGACACCAGGATGCAGGGATGGAAGACGTGTGACGGGAAAGTGGTGTCAGTTCCATGAGTGCAGGAACTCGGTTGGCCTGATTCACTACTGTTTGTAGCATTGAAAGCTGTGCCTAGAATACAGTAGGTGCCAAATAAGTATCTGTGGAGGACTGAAAGCATGAACAGTGCAAGCTTACTGCGTCGCCCATGCCTGCTTCCTCTTTGCCCTCCCTTGCAGTGCACTTGCCTCCCCGTTCCTTTCACCCAGGGAGGTGTGGTCACCTCACCTTTCCCATGTCTCTCCTTCCTATTTACTTTTGTCTAGCCAATTTATGGGGTTGCTCAGCAAATGTTTTGACTCCAATTGGGAAAACAAGCTCTTGGTGCCATCATTGTCACCTGGCCCAGACTCTCAAAACAAGCCTAGTGTTGAAGAAAATGTCAACGGAAAGGTTTTGGTCTTCCTCGTTGGCAGATTACACAGGGCTTACAAAACACTTAACACGTCTGGATATCAAATTTGAGCTTCTTCAATTGCCTTTCCAGAGAGACCTCTCCCGCCCCCGCTCATAGCCGTCCCCACCTGCGATGACTCTAGGACTGTGTCAGACAGCAGCTCCCTGGCACCTCAAACAAAACAGAAGTGGAAAATGAAGATGATGCTAAACCCGGAGTCACTGTGTCCGGAGCTTGAGGAGAAAACCAGACTCAAGTCCTTTATCTCTCATGTGGAAGGCTATGATGCATTAGGGGTGTGCTCTGGGTGCAACTCGCCTACACTGTGTGCTTTGCCTATAGAAAAAAATGTTTTTTTTTTCTTCTTCTAATAGGCATTAGTTGCCAACACTTAAAAATCAGGAGATTTAATGTTAAAATCTACAATTCCACCTTCTCTTGAGAAATTAGAAGTTCTAGCAATGTGGTGCCTGCATTTTCACAGAGTGGCTACAGCTGGGGCCAAATCACTATGGGGGCAGAAGGGCAACTGAAGCCGAGTCCCATTTCCCTCCCTGTTGGGACTGTGTGCTCTTTCCTTCAGTCCTCACTGCTCCCTACTGTCTCCTACTTTGTTTTGAGTCTTGAAGGCCCATGTGGTCTGCTGAGGCATGCCTCCCTGCCTCTTCCACCTTCCTGCCTGGCACCTGAAGGGAAATGGGGATCTCTAAGTGGTTAAAATCCCTTCTGGCGCTCTGATCCTTTGGCTGGTTCAACAAGTTGTGGCTGAGAACTTCCAAGATCGTACCCTCTCTCACACACTTCTGTAGAAAGGCCCCATTGGCTTCTAAATCCCCTCCTGTTAGAATCAGCCGGGGAGTAGCTTCAAACTTACACCAACGCCCAATCTGCATACCCAGAAATCCTGGTTTAATTGGTCTGGGGTGAGCCCAGGCATTGTGTTTTGTTTCGTTTCTTTAATGTTCCAGATTATTCTAGTATACCTCCAGTTGAAAACTGCGGTATTAGATAGCATTAACCCTCAATATCAAAGTTCAATTTCTAGGCTGACGCTTAGCTGTAATGACATGAGATTTGTGTTACTTTCCAAGGATAGATAGCAGTGGTCACTGCAAGGTGTGGACTTGTGTGCAGGGGGCTCCTCGGTATATCAGCTGAGCTCCACATTCCCATTCTCCCGATCGCCTTCAAGATGCCAGTGCTCAGATTCTGGAGTCAGTTCTCTATGTGATCTTATCTGTCATGCTGACTCTGAATCTTCAGAAACCAAACCTGGTTACATCCCTTGCCTGCCCAGGGGTCTCAGCTCTGTAGTGAACAACTTCTAACTGCTTCCTGCATTCCCTCCATGCCTGTCTCCAAGGCCTCCGGAGACCCATCTCAAGTTTATTCCTGCCCATATCCCTGCTTGTTTGGACCACATGCAATTAGGTGTGGTAGGCAATACGCTGCATTTAAGTGAGTGAACCCAAACCTGCTTTAAGCCTGTCCTGGCTGTCCCCTCCTCTGCTTTTGTTAGCCATTTCCTTTAGCAAAGCGGCCTTCTGAGTCTGGCCCAGAACTGCTGCTTCTTTCCTGGATGGGGAAAAGAGAAACAAGATTATTTGGCTCAGCTAGGGAGCTTGCTCCCATCCACTAAAAGTTTTATGATATCTTTCTTCCCTCACTTTTTGGTCCCAAATCTTTCCTCTCCCATCCAGAATGCTCAAATTCATAAGCCTATATATTGAGAAAGGCTTAAATGAATGAATAAAGAAGTACATATGGTCAAAAGGATAACCACAATGTCAATACATAACCTTGCAGAAAGTACAATACACATTTATTGAGCAACACTACAAGTAGAACTGGACACTGGCCATATAGTGGTGAATACGTCCATGTCGTCCTTGCTCTTTCTTAGCTGGTACTTTTTAGTATCTCAGATACTTTTTAGTATCTCTATGCACCTGAAGGCAGAACTGGTTGGAGTGGAGCTGACCAATAGGCTTCAACTCACAAGTCAGGGCCAGTCAAGGGAGAGCACCAGGCTGACAATTCTAAGACCATCTCTAGGTTCCTGGGTCCAGAGGGATGCTGTATGGGTAGATGGTAGAGACAGAGGCTGGTGGTGGTACCAGTTTCTGTCATCCCATTATGGCTGAAACAACATCAAACTAAGAATTGTAAGATCTATGCTCGGAACCTGGCTTCACCAATTCCTACTCACCTGTCCTTGGGCAATCAGATTTTTTGGTTTTTTGGACTATTTAATGCAGATTTCCTTCCTCACTTTAGTAGAGTACATCCTCTTACAGAAGCTTCCTGAGAAAGGGTTCATGGAGGTAAATTTTTCGGGTCCCAGCAACTTTGAAAATAGCATTGTCTATCTTCATCCCAAGATCAAAGAAATAAGTTGATGTATAAAGGACTGGCAGGGAGAACTGAAAATGGTGAAGCAAAGTGTTAAATATAAATGACTGTTGTAAGTATATAGACATTCATGTCAGCAAGAATTATTAACAATTCTTAAAACACAGATAGTACAACAGGGAGGAAGGGAATTCAGAGGGAAAACCTGAGAGAATTGTAGGGTAAAATTGTATGCCTTCTATGTTATAAGGAATGCTTCATTTTTGCTCATTGTCCAGTGTTACTTCTGACACATTCTGATACTATTTTTACTACCATTCTCATATTGCATGTGGCCTGTGTCTGATGTCTTCTTTATCCCTGCTGTTCTGAAATTTCACCAGGATGCCTTTGTGCAGACCCTTTTCCATGTAATGTATGGGTCCCTTAACCTGAAGACTTGTGTCTTTAAGTTCTGGGTACATTTCTTGCTTTATGTCTTTGGATATTTTCATTCTTGTATTTTTAACATTCTCTATATCTGGAACTCCTATTTGTTATACATCAAATTTCCTAAATTTTTTATTTGTATTTTTTTCCTCCTATTTTCTATTCTCTTTGAATATACTTTCTGGAAGCTTTTACTAACTTTCTTTAGCCCTATTACTGACTTTTAAATTTCAGTTAACCTATTTTCTAGTTTTAATTTCCAGGAGCTCTCTCCTCTGTTGTTTTTTTGGGTTTTTTTTTTTTTATATAAAACCCTGTTACAAAAAAAAAAAAAAAAAAAAAACCCTGTTACACAATATTTTCTTTTACCTCTCTGTGACTATGAATCTATGAATCACAGCACTAAAAAACTTATATTTTAGTTTTCTTTTGCACCCTGGTTTTGTTTCCTCTGAGTTCCTTCCTTTTCATTTCCCATTCCTCTCTGCTGTAATATCTGTGTTTCATTTTAAGGGTTTCAGAAATGTTAAGAATTATTGTTGACATTTATATCTAGATATACATTTACAACAATTATTTTTGTTTAACTCTTTGCCATTTAAATCCTTCTCAACAGTGTTTTATACTATGATTTACTTCCTGTTCTTGGGATCTTAATTTTGATTTACCATTTAGTTTGCCAGAGTACATCTTCAAATAACTCTCTCAAAATGCGATACATGGGGAGTATGTATTTGGACTCTATGTCTAGAAATGCATTTCTTTTGGCTTCACAGATGAAAATCAACATGGGTATAATATTCTTGGTTTATTATTCTTGGATTTCATTATTATTCTTGGATTTCACTTCAAAATCTTGTAAATACAGCATCATTGTTTCTCTGGCATTTCCATTTGCAGAGGCAAGTTGAGACCTTGTCCAGTCTTTTTCATTTGTGGGTACTATTTCTGGTTAGATGCATTCCCATTTACCCACTTAGACATGTAATTCCAGGTTTTGCTAGAATATGTTTTAGAATACTTCCTTTAAAAAATTTTTTTTAAGTAGGCTCCACAACTAGCATGGAACCTAACATGGGGCTTGAACTCATAACCCCAAGATCAAGACCTGAGCTGAGATCAAGAGCCGGACTCTTCTGACACCTGGGTGGCTCAGTCGGTTTTGCATCTGTCTTTGGCTCAGGTCATGATCCCAGGGTCCTGAGATCAAAAGTGTGGAGGGCTCCCTGCTCAGCAGGGAGTCTGCTTCTCCCTCTCCCTCTGCTCCTACCCACACTGTGCTTGATCTCTCTCTCTTGCTCTCAAAAAAACAAAAACAAAAACAAAAAAAGTAAAAAAAAAAAAAAAAAAAACAACCTAAAAAAAAAACTTAAAAAAAAGTCAGACTCTTAACCGACGGAGTGCCCCAGAATATTTTTCTGGATGAGCCAATTGTCCCTTTACATCTGCAGATTCAGGACTTTTTCTTCACTGGTAAGTTTTCTTTTTTATCATGATTTGAAGTGTTGTTTCTGTTCTAGGTACTCCAGTTTCTAGAACTAGAAATCTATGCTTCTTAGGTTAGCCCTCTGTTCTCTGAATGATAATCACTTCATATCTGCCATCTTTTATCTCATTTAAAAATTATGTATTTTTTCCTTTTCTCTCTTCTGGAGGAGTTTCTAGGTTTATCTCCACATTACTGATTGAAATGCTACTATGTAAGCTTGGCTCCTTACGCCTTCGAGGAAGATTTTGGTTGTGTTATTGCAAATATTGTTGCCTTGCAGTACTTTGTTACCATGCCAACCCACCTTTCCTCCTCGACGTTTTCATTTTATGTTGAGGCACGTGAGGTACCTGTTGTATCTTGTTAGCCCTTCACTTCAGAATGGGTTCAGCCATGACTTTTTGTTCCTATTTCATTAAGGTCATGTGTTACTGAGGATGCTAATTTTCTAAAATTTTATTTTTAAGTCATTTCTATTCTAAGGCAGTCCCTTGAAGTCTTTAGTTCTTAAGGTATCAGAATTATCGGAGAGAACTTGTGGGGTTGATTTCTGGCTCCATCCTGAGGGATTCAGCAGGCCACCTAGTGTAGGTGTTGTCCAGACTCAAGTGGGTCCACTGGAGTGCAGGTTCTATTAGCTTAGACCTGTCACCAGAAATGAGACAGAAGTGCACAGCACACAGCCCACTTCCTGGTCACTCACAGGCCTGAATCATGTTGGCTTTCTTGGAAAGAGGTGGAAATTTTTCCCACTACTTCCAAGGCCTTGCTCTCTGTTGTTCACTATCTACAGTGTTCTTTGGGTGGAACTTCAATCAGCAATGCTCCACTGTCAGTCCCAACCGGCCCTGTACCAATGGGCACAGATCACAGTGGAAAGGAGAGTCCACATCTATTGTAGGAACAGGGGCTCTGTTCTCAACAGGGAGCACACACCTGTGTCTCTGAACAAAGAGGACGGTTCATGGGATCTTCTTCCTGTCTCTGGTGCAGAGCCCCCTTATGTTATATGGAGGGAGTATAGCTAGCTCGTGGATATGCTAGATTATTTGGCCCTCCGAATTTGGATCCATTAAACATCTTAAAAATCTCTCTCAGTTTCCAGCAGTAGGGTTTGTTTTCTTTGTTGGTTGAATAAGAAGAATCTTAATCTGTGCATATTCATCCTTACTCAAGCCTTCACAAATCTGTCAAGTTGGAGAGGCTAAGAGCAGCAGTCGCTACTAGCTAGATAGCATGTTCAGCAGGAATAGAAAATTTTAGCATGAACAATCTGAGATGGAAGGTAGGATAATTTGGAAAGGGGGAGAAACTGTGGAGGTAAGGAGTTTAACTAATTTTACCAAATTGTTCTCGTAAGTGTGCTCCAATATGCACATGGCTTCTGATCTCCCTGTCCTTCTTTTCCTTTCTGTCTGTAACAGAGGAGCTTTCCTTATTCCTCTTCTCTTTCCAACCACACTTGGCTTGGAGAATTTCATTCTCTACTTCTTCTAGTCTTATGGCCTTGGAGTCCTTTGGAGGGCTCCGTTCCAGCCCCATAGGCTCACCTAAACCTGCCTTCACAGGAGTGCCTTCCTGGGGTTGATGCTAACATTGTGGCTTTCTACTAATCTCCTTTCTTCCCGCACGCTTTTTCAATTACCTCCAAGCCTTCTTCTCTCCTCCCTGCCGCCTGGCTCCTCATACAGCTGTCATCACTTAGGTGGATATTCTGGGCCTATGTTACTTGTGTTATTGTGTATATGCATTCTATTTGTTCTATTCCGCAGTGATACCATACACTCCTTCGACCAGAGGGACCCAGTCTTCCATTGCCTTAGTAGTTGCTCAGTCTGTCGTGTGTACCCCCAACATGGGGGCCCCTCAAATGAAGAAGATTACATGTTTCCTTTTGCATGTATATGCCCAACTGTAAGAGCAGACTCTTCCCTCTGTAGTTTCTGTTTCTTAATCACTTCTCATTTCCCTCCTCATTAACTTCAGTTCTATGAGGCTGTGGATAGATTTCTGGTACTTGAAATCAGAAAACCTCTGTTCTTCTCCAATGATATTACCCTGTAACTTTATACAAGTCATTTCACATCAGTGAGCTTCAGACTCTAATGTGTCTTTGTAAGGGGGGGGGGAATTATAATGGCTTCCCCACACGGCTCCTGATTCCTGCTGCTAACACTAAGTTCATATTGTGCTCCTTGTCCTGCTGAGGTGTCAGAGCTCCTCAGTGATTTTGTTCCACATTTCCCCTGCCCCTGGCCATCAGAGTACCTAGTGACTAAGATGTTTTCCTACATTGACAATAGGTAGGCATGGCTCTATAAAGAGGAAGCCCTTGGGCCTGACACGAGGTATAAGGAAAGGCCAGTCATACCTCTGAGCATCCTGGTTTAAAACATGTGACTGGAAGAGACCTTCCAGATGACATAGGCAAGGCTTTCTGTATGGGGAGGATAGCTACAGCCCAAGGTTCAAGCTCCTACTTATATCTCCTACCTAGAACCAAACCTTTACCAAACTCAAAAACTGGTTCCAGTATTGCGGCCCCAGTGTAGTCATACAATATCTTCCATGGCTGTCATTTCATTCCCAAATATCATGTACTTAGCCTTTATCCTAGAGCAGCTCAGCGGCGTCAAATTGCTTCCAGTAACAGCATTGGCTTTTCCATTGCCTGATTCCAAATGAATCATATATGATCTTATTTCTGAAATTGACATCAATTGATGTTAGGCCTGGGATTTACATAACAGCTAAGATGTTTATAAGCACCATCCCAGCTTAACCTTCTTCTCTCAGGCCACAGTGTACTCTGTGATGAGGGCTGGTTGCAATTCTAGTTCCCTACAGCTAGCTCCCCCCCAATCCCCACCTCAGTTTCTAGCCTTCCAAATCTAAGTCTTAGCATACTGCCTGGTATAAAGGAGGGACTCAACAAATGTTTGTAGAGTAAAGGCAGACCTCACCCCAACAGGGATCCTGATGAGAAATAACTATTTTCTAATTTCAGTGTGAAGCATATGGAAAGACTCATTCTCTCCTCCAGATAGCAAGGAATAGGAACAGCCAATTTATTTGTTCTCAAGTGTGACTTGTGCTGGTATGCAAAGAGAGTTCCAACTTGCTAAGCAGTCTTGTTAATGTGATTCCTTCTCTTGTAGTTTCCCTTGGTGCCAGCCCCAACTGGCAGTTTCTGGAAGTTCCCAGCAATGGCATCTCTTGATGGTGGTAATTATTAATTTGCTGCCTTGGGAATGACAGCTGGTCCTATAAAATCTCCAGTATCTTTAATGTCCCTGAAGATGTTCCATGCAATTTTTTTCGGCACCATTCCTACAGAGCAGTCCAAAATTGGAGCACTCTTCTTTGAGCAACTTCTATTTGCTGCTCCAAGTCCTCTACTGCCTTGCTACTCAAAGTGTGGTCCATGGATCAGCAGCATTGAAATCACTTGGGAGCTTGTTAGAAAGGCAGGATCTTGGATTGCACCCCAGACCTACTAAAACAGAATCTGTGTTTTCACAAGATTCCAGGTGTTTCCTATGCACATTAAAGTTTCAGAAACATTTCCCCAATACAGTTCAGATTCAATAGGTCTAGGTCAAGGGTGGGGCCCAAGATTTTGCAGTTTTGAACAAGGTCCAAGGTAATGGTAATGCAGCTGGTCCAGGGGCCACTCTTTGAGTAGCAAAGCTTTAGTTCATTAGGGAAAAATGATGACCCCTTCCCCCGCCCAACATCAAAGCAGGCAGGGCACAGATGGCTGATGTTCCTTAGCCTAGAACACAGTTTCTCCATCCCAGCTGCACACCAGAATCATCTGGGAGGTTTTTGACAATACTGACACCCTGGCCTATTCCCAGAGTTCGTGATTTGAATGGTGTGGGAAGGGACTCTAGCACTGGGATGGTTTGGAATTTCTTTGGCAGTTCTAATGGATGGAGAACAACTGGCCTAAGTTGAGCTCCTATTGTTAGTAAGAGTACTCCCTGCATCCTCTCCTACCAAATTCTTACTCCTCTTGCAGGTCTAAGCTCTTATATTGGGAAGACTTTAGTTAAATTCCCAATTCCACTTGAAGTACCTTCAAAGATCACAAGAACATTTGTGGAAATCAAATTCTAGCAGCTACTGGGTAGATATTCTAAGCAACCCTTTAATAATGACTGATGATTCTTCTTCACAATCTTTGCCATGAAACTACTCCTGAAAGGCACTTTTTTTTTTGAAAGGCACCATTCTTTAAAAGACTCCAGGATGGCTACTGGTCCTGCTGTCAAGGTCTTTCTGCTTCATTTTTTTTTCCCCCTCTCTCAGCGTAATTTCTCCACCTGACCCCACACCCCAGCATCAACTTTTTGAGTGGAATTCCCAGGATAAAAACACAAGTCAGGTATCCTGTATTCTTCCGCATCTCTTCCTCAGTCTTCCTGTTGGTCAGCAATTCCTTTCCTACATCAGTTTGTCATGTTTAGGTGCTTATGGTCTTCTCAAGGAATTCTCCAGCAGTCCCCTGGCTCCTCTCCTCTTTACTCCTGAGGACAGTCTTGGAGTTTGAGGGTGACAATGAATTACTTCCCTTCTTTTCCACTCTAAACCTCAAAGCTAGGGAGACATAGACATAGGAGGCCCAGGGCTGGAGACAAGAATGTCTGCTCAATTGCTGATAAAGTTAGACTGGAGAGCATGGCAAGGAGGAGGTCCCAGGTGGCTTTCAAGATTTCTCATATTGCCCTGCGTGACATGCCCACCTGGAACTGCAGGCCTCACCTCTGCAAACCAAAGTTCAGTCCTGGGAAGCTTCTGGAGAATATAAAAAGCTTGAGTCTAGAAGAAGCGTCTCAGGAAGTGAGATAGGAAGGGATGGTGCTGCACGTGTCCAGTTCTCCAACCTAACTCATGAATCAGAGAAGGGGGATGAGAGGAGAGCCGGTCATCCTGCCAACATGCAAAATGGCCTCCTTTGGGCCAAGATGGGAACTCAAGGAGAGACTCCCGCAGGCAGTGACATCTTGCTAGGCACCTCAGAGGGAAGTGTCAAGGCTGTAACCCCTCATGGGCCCTTGGAAAAGCCAGTAATCAGAAAACTGACCAGTCAATCTCCCCTACTGAATCTAGTCTGTTTTCTACTAGGGTCTACAGCCCAGCAGAGCCTTCAGTGCCCACAGTCTGTTCCACAGGGTTCCACCAGATCTGATGGGCTTGGAGAGAGCTGCTGGTTCCCACTGGCAATAGAAATGGGGAGTGTTTTAAAAGAAATATCTTCCCCTCACACTCATTCACGTGCAAATAGCTGGCAGCATTAGGTGTGGGCCAATGGGAACTTGAAGCTGCTCTAACTGAAAGAAGAGGTGCTTGGTGCCAAGCAGTTTTCCAGTAAAATGGTTTTAAAAAAATAATCAGGGAAAAGACAGTGATGACCAGAAGAAGGGACAGGTTTTGAAGTCGTCACTGGAAAAGGGTGCTGAGCCTAATTCCAGAGAAACAACATGAACCAGAGGCCCTCTTTGCTTCACTAACTGGAAATATGGCCGAGAGGAGAATAAGGAAGGAGGGGCTTAGGGTTCACAGTGGAATCACATTTAGCCAAGAACCAGCTAATTGTCCATGATTGTTTTCTCTTTTCACATTTACTCCTCTACACTGGGGATGTCTCCCGGGCACCACAGATATAATTCAAGTTGGGTTTCTGTCTCTCTCAGATGTGGACTCCTCTTTTGGAAATTAACAAGACTATAGTGATCTTTGGTTTTAAAAATATTTAATGATTTCCTAGAAGCATCCTCAAAGTCAATAGATGCAGGTTTAACAAGAACTTGTTTTCTAAAAACTGAAAACTAAAAAATGGAAAGTCAGTACCATGAGCGATGCAGAAAAATGGAGGCTGGATAACTTGTCTGTATAATTAATTACAGAAGGTAACACTGTTTTCATTATCAAGTCGACCTGGAGTCCCTTTAAACTAATGTACCAGTTACAAGCAGTCAGGGGATGTAGTAAAGTGAGGGAGACCTGCCTGATCCATTGCCATAAACAGACCCTGTGTTAGAGCTCATGTGTTTGTTTTCTTTTCTTTTATCCCTCTGAACAGAAATACTTAAATTGTAAGTGGGGACTTCTCACAGCACAAATCTTGCGTCATATGTTTAAAAGCTGTGGCAAAATCATCTTTTGGCAGAAGTTGTATCGCCTTAGACAAGCCATGCCTTGGTGTGTGTCCTTTAGGAGGGATGGTTTTCAGAGAGATTTCCCATATGGTGCATCCAATCAGCCTGCTGACTCATTTTGGACTTGGCACTACTGGTGTATGAACCAGGGTTCAGAAGGGTACAAGAGTATGCAAGTGGTCTTACTGGTGGGAGCTCACGGCTCCCCATCGAGGTGGTGCCCCAACTGTCCACACACTGGTCTTGATGGCTGTTTTCCAAGCATAGTGCACGAACAGTGTGGCCCCCTCTAAAACTTGTGCACACTCAGCAGTTCACTTCATGGGGAGTTGTCCAGAGCTTAATCTCCTTTCTCTTAAGGTATGCCACTGAGCTTCACAATGGTCCCTTAATTTGTGATGATTCTCCCAAATGTGTTCGAGAGGAGATGAAAGGAATTTTACGTGAGGTGGATCTCACATGCAAAGTGAATGGGCTTCATCTGTGTACTCACAAATCTTCACACCAGAGGGTTGAAAGGTCCCTAAAGGTCAACCAGTACAAAGCCCGGGTTGCAAACAATTGCAGATATGGAAACCCACATCGGCATGCAACCCATTCTTTAAAA
The DNA here is from genome assembly GCF_002288905.1 of Enhydra lutris kenyoni. Classification (NCBI taxonomy): domain Eukaryota; kingdom Metazoa; phylum Chordata; class Mammalia; order Carnivora; family Mustelidae; genus Enhydra; species Enhydra lutris. Next base: position 39,478,844 of record NW_019154089.1, on the reverse strand, counting down.
AGATTAAAATTACCCAGTTTTGCTGAGGATTGTTCAAAGCACTGTTGCAAATTGGGGTGGGGAGGCAATGTCTTGTTAATTAGCAATACTAAAAAAAAGTGGAAATTCCTATGAACAGAGAAAATAACCTATTCAAGTTCTTAGCAGAGCAGAAATCTGCTTTTCTCTTTGTGAATAACATATGGGCTTCAAGCCCATTTACTGAAGCCAGTGAGTGTGACGTACAAGTCTTGGTTTACAAACACCTTGTTATATCTGAAATGCACACACAATACAGAGAGGGAAAGGGAGGCTGAGAGACAGTGAGAAACTTCCTTCCCATGAATCCCATGGGGGTTGCCCCTCAGGAACGTATCTTCTAAGCCATAGATCTATAAGTTGTATGATTTAATTTCAAGAACCTACCAGAGTTGGGCTGGTATGCACTGTACATGTTTCCCTATCTTATTTGTTTCTGCTAATATATATAATGAGGTCCTTAGTTAGGGTCATGCCTTAGCTATGTCCACTTGCCAGGGTTCTGATGAACAGCAAGGGCAACCTAACCAAACCCATGTGCATAAGGACTGTGGACCCTCCTGGGTGATTAAAGGGAATAAGAATCAGGAGGAGCTTGCTTCAGTCAGAAAATCATAGTTGTTGGAAGGGAGAGACTTGGGGCTACTTACATTTATTTCACGGCTTGCCCCCATCAGACTCAGGTCTCAGTTCTGGTGACATTAAGCACTGAAAGAATTCTGTGGCTGGGCACTCTTTGTCTTATCTGCCTGGGACAGCACTCCCCTCTTGTTAGTAGGATTCTGGGGGTGGTTGTCAATCACAGTGTCTCATCCTTGGTCATAGTGATGGGTCCAGTGATGGTCATATGACACAACCATAGTCAAAAGTCTATTTCCCGAGATTCCTAATGAAAGCTCTCTAAGTTCTGTGGTCATGACGCTTTGAGGACACAGGCCCAGAGCTGAGGATAGTGTCCAAATTTTCCCCACATGAGGACAAGTCTGAGGAATAAAGTTAATACACTAAAAGAAGCAGAGACAAAAAGCAGACAGCAAAGGAATGAGTTCCCTGGTGTTTGGAGTCCTGAATCTAGTGGCTGCTGAGGCAAACTCTACCCCTTGTCCTTTTCCTGGTTTGGTTATGTCACTCAATAAACACCTCCCTCTTTGGTTAATTTAGGTCAAAGGGGGTTTCTCTGGCACTCTATAAACTCCTGGGGGCACAAATTGCACTTCTTGGAAGCTTCTTTAACAGGATTCACAAAGATCTCCTTGCCTTGGACCATTGTAAATCCTGAGCATTCGATAGAGGTAGAACATATAATTTATCATACAAACCAGGACACTTTTGAGAATAAAAGGGAGCATTATTAAAAATGACACCAAGACAACAGCCATACACTAAAATTGAGGGGCACCTTGGTGAAGGACCTTGTCTGGTGCATGTGTTGTGGTCACGTGTGGTCATAATGCCTGGTGGATAGCCGGCATACCTTGGGAGTGAGGGAGGACCCAGCTGGAGTTGGTCTTTTATGAGCTCAGATAAACACTCAAGAGAACCCTTGGTGGAACTTGTGCAAGTTTGAGGTCCAATATAATTTTGGTACTGTGATCAGGGCTCCATTTGTGCCCATAGCTGATGGGAGCTGTGGACATTCAGGTTACAAACAGGAAATACAGGAAACTCTGGATAGCTTTCATCTGGAACAGGGACTGACTATTCCAAATGCATACAAAGCTCCTTTTTCTGAGAACATATCCCCAGTGTCCTAGGTGAGCCCCTAGTGTGTGACTCTGTCCCTTTGTTAGTAATTCATTAGGCCACTGTGGAGGCTGATCCAAGTTGGACCAATTAGGTTCTCCCTCCCAAGAACCGGGGCTAATTATTAGCTAGTTACCCTTTAGGTGGTTGATAACACGTCAATCCGGGAGACTAGGGGCAGCCATTTTGCGATGTGACCAGGGAAAGTCAGTCTGCAATGAAAGAGAAAAGGAGAAGCAGATGTGCAGAGGGCAGCAAGAATGAGAGGCAGTGTTTTTTCCTGGGTTGCTGACAAGCTTCCCAGACCTTAGTTCCTCAGGTTGGGCTGCATTTTCTAGCCACAGGCTCTAGGAGACACTGCTTATCCTCAGACCACCCTCCACATCTTGCTTCAGCTAGCTTAAATTGATTTCTACTTCTTTTATCCCAAAGTGTCTTAACTAATACCAGGATATTTATTTTTGATGATTTAAGAGATCATATATTCCCTCGATAGCTTATGAGCCAAACAATCCCCTCTCTGTACCATACCTCTCAATCCAAATATTGATGTGTTCCTTCTCTAATTGAAGCAACACATTAAAGGAAAATACAAAACAAAACAAAAAATGGAAACACGGTCCTCATACTCTGAAGTCACATGGGATCCACATGGACTTAATTAGGATGAGAGACAAACAGATAAACATTTGGGGACGCCTCCTTCCCATACAATATTTCATAACATGGGACCAGCCTGTAAAATTGAGATGTCAAAAATGATTTTGGTAACTTGTTCACTCAATTTTTCCTAAGTAGACAAGTGCTGAAACACAAAGATTCGTGAAATTCTAGCTGAAATACACACAGAGCTGATCCTAGGAAAAATTGGGAAATAGATGAAATTTGTTAATGTTTCCCCAACTCTGCTTTCTGTGTTTCTCTCCCCTTCCTGCCTCCCCCACATCCCCCAGAGGAGAGCCATCTGACAAACTAAATTACAGTAAAGTGTTAGTTGCTCCTATTAGGTGTATTTGCATTTTTAAAAAGTCTAGAGAGGGTGATACAAAAATCAAAGAAATGATTCTTTTGCTATTTTGAGGATATCTACTTTTTGTGAACACTTCTCTACTTATATATAAAGCCAGTAGTGACCTTGAGAAATAAGGTGAACACAAAAGAGAGTGACAAAATTCAGAGCACTTTTTTAGTAGTCTTAAAAAATTTTACCTCTTACTTTTCTTTTGGAGCCAAAAATTCCAAGTCAAAAGCTGGAAATGGAAAAGGAATAATTAGAAGGGTGGAGTAGGCAAGACACTCGATGCCCCTGTGTGTGCACATGTATGTGTGTGTGCACGTCTGTGTGTTAGGCTTGACTAAAGAACCATTCCCACGATTTCCCTGCAGGTCTCTCCTTCTTCTGCTGCATAAAGGAGATGGGCGCCTCTCACAGAAGATCAAAGCTCTTCAGCTTGGGTGGGTGGCCAAACCACTGTTCCTCTTCCACTGCTGGGCTGTCTAGCAAAAGTGACCAAACTATGCTCAACTAGCACGTCTTCCCGTGGGGAAGAGAGCTGGAGCCAAGGACCTCACAGAATAGGAGCCCATGATCAGTCCCAGGAGAACACCAGTGACTGTCTAGAAAGCAGTAGAACCTCACCCCCATGGCAGGACTTGCTGAAGATGCCAGAGAGGTCTGCTGGGGGATGGAGGGTGACTGAACCGAGTTCTGCATTCATCTGTTGATGGCACTGCCTGGCAGGGCACCAGAGATTGAAAATGAAAAGTCCATGTTGTGCTTTGACTTAAGACTGGGGCAAAGGCCAGCCTGTTATTTGTTCCATGCTCCTGAGGGAATGATTTTAGAGGAAGGAAGCATTCTACCCAATTGAAGGCTTTGGGTCGTTGATGTGGAAAGGATATAGGAATATCAAAATGCATCCAAGGGCAGGAGCCTAAGCCAACAATACCACTTTCGGGTATATATCCAAAAAAATTGAAAGCAGGATCTCAAAGAGATATTTGCACACCCATGTTCATTGCAGCATTATTCACAATAGCCAAAAGATGGAAGCAACCCGAAAGTCCATTGAAAATGAATGCATGAATAAATGGAATATTATTCAGCCTCAAAAAAGAAAGAAATCCCACCACATGCTACGTCATGAATGAACATTTAGGACATGACAGTAAGCTAGATAAATCAGTGACTAAAAGACAAATACTGTATATTTGCACTTATATGAGTTATCTAAAGTAGTCAAACTCATAGAGAGCAGAAAGTAGAATGGTGGCTGCCAAAGCTGGAGGGAGGGGAAGCGGGTCTTGTTCGGTAGGATGGGGTCTACCTCTCTAGAGGTTCAGTTTCGCAAGAGGAAAATGTCCTAGAGATCTGGCAGCTAGTAATTTGACTATAGCTGGCCCTTCTGAACTGTATGATTAGAAACGTTAAGACAGTGAATTGTATGCTACGTGTTTTTTCCGTTTTCTTTTCCTTTCTTTTCTTTCTTTCTTTTTTTTTGCCACAATTGAAAATTAAAAAATGATTTGACAGGTGTCCACGTGGAACAAGGGGTGTTTCCGTTGTCTGTGGGGATAGCTGGAGACCACCAGAAATGGTTTTCCCCAGGGGTAGGGAGGGCGGAGGAAAGTGGTCAGCAGGTGTCTACCTGAGGTGGGAACATTAATACATTTAGCAAAACCAAGGCTGACCCTGGTGCTGTTTCTCTTTCAGGAGCAGCCCCAGAAGGCGCCCCATTCTTGGGCCTCCTCCTTCAGTCACTGGGAAGTAAACAGAGATGGGAGGGTCCCTGTTCTGGGAAAAAGCTAATCAAATGATCCAACTGCTCCTCCTTCGCAACCCCGAGAGAGGTACCAGGAAATACAGTGTTGGCTGAGACCGGGAGAGCCATGAATAAGGGAGGCTGTCAGGGACAACCGCTCCCCTCCTCCCAGCTCCTCCCAGACCTTTGCCTGCACAAACTAGCCCTGGAGTAGGTATCAGCCAGGGGGCTGGAGTGAGCCCTGGCTCGGGGAACACAGTCGCCCAGCCTTCTGCTTTCGCACTTTGGAAAAGAAACCGTCTTCTCTCCCTATCCTGTTATTTAGTGTTTGGGAAAGGACCAAAAGTCAGCTAGGAGGCAGAGGACTGGGAACCACCGTGAAGGTAGGCATCCATGGAACAGTCGTGAAGCTTGTAAATCCAAACCCCCACGAAGAGTTTCCTGATGAATTTCCCCAGTGACACTCTTGGCTAAGATGGGAGGGCGGGGTAGGGGTTGCAGAGAGAGAGAGATGCTTCTCCCTTACTGGGAAGCCGTGTTCCTGTGACCCTATTTCAATCTTTGGTAATGAACCATTTCAGAACAAATGAAGTCATTGGAGTCACTGATAATTACATAAATTTTCTTTTTTCACTTAAAACTCTTAAGTTTCTATCCACAAAGGCCCATTTTTAGTAACACATTGAATCCTGCCAACATCCTGAGGCTGATTTTGTCTTTACACTTCTAGGAATTTCCGAGGACGTGGGGGTTCGGGCTGCCAGGACGGATGTGGATATGTGTGACCAGCAAGGAGCTTCTAAGGTCTGAAGATTGGGAAGGTTGAGGGTCAATCTCTCCTAAACCCCAAAGAGAGCGTCATTTCCTCTCGGGCCTTTTCTGTGAGTTCTCCTTCAACCTCTTGAAAACAAGATCCCCATTTCACCTCGGCCACAAGGTGATCCAGTGCCAGGAGTGTTTTTAGTGACTCTAACCCGTCCCCAAGGCCACATCAATGCAATGTCCAAAAAAGCAAGCATTTGGAACTCTGAAACCCCTGGAGACAAAAACAGGACTCTGCGATGATGTGGTTTATGGAGTCTCATTTTTAAAAATCGGACACACTTACCACGAAAGATGCTGTGGAAAAATAATTGGATTTACCCCAACTCCTCTGCTATTTATTGCCTTGAATGGCACTGAGGTTATATCAGAACACAGTCATAAGAGGAAGAGGCTTTGGAACAACTAAACCACACTTCTCCTAAAAAGTAAGTCTGTCATTAACCCTTTGTACAGTGTAAGCCATGTGACTCTTGCACAGTGTTTGTTTGCAAAATACCAAGACAAGGTTAACAAATGTAAGGTGTTTTATGCTCTGAATTGAGGATGTGGTCCTGTTGTGTAGAAAACAGGGTCTCTAATAGCCCTACCCATCGGTGGACTTCAAGTCTTAAGACTCAGACACTTCTCTCCCTCCAAGAGCAAAGGGCCCAGCATGCAGAGGGATGGATGGTCTTCCTTCTGTCCTCGGCTCTCGCAGGAAGCCAGCCCCGAGGGGTATGTTGCACAAGCCTTGTTTGACCGTGACTGACTTTACTGTGTACTTGGGTTTTAGGACCTCAATATTTGCAGCTCCTACGCTGCCATATCAAATCCATGACAGCTTGTGGGGGAAGCTCATAAAATGCCTTGGAAATTAAAACAGTTGACTGCAGCAGGACAAAATCTAGTGGCTATTTGACAGGCAAGATTTTGCAATTAGAATTTTTATTCCAGCTGACCACAGACAGACCCTTGGCTGCCATCTTCCAAGGGGCTTCTGAGAAGTTTGTAGCGCTCCCATGGCCGGTGGATCACGGCTTAGTCAATGATATCAGATGTGAAGTCGCTCTTCCTGCCACGAATCCATCTGTAGTTAAACAAGATAGTCTGACTGTGCCAATAATTTGCTCAATTTTGCACAGCCATGTTTAAGGAGGCAACAAGAAATCTGCTTACAGATCTCTAGGGAACTCTCAAATCAAAGACAGCAGAGATCAAAAGTCCTTGAAAAAGCCATCTGGGAACTTTTGTGCGCTAACAAGTTTGCTCTTGGAGCTCACACACCACACTTGCAAGATGACAAACAGATACCACAGACTTCTGGGGAAATTCCGCACCACACTCTGCCCCGAAGAGAAGCCATATACTCTCTAAGGTCATATGTCCCCCGCTGATGCAATCCCTGCCCCAATCCCCCAACCACAAGGTCACTGGCTTTCGTGGGAGATAGAATGGACACCTCTCTGCTATTGGTCTAGTGATGTGCTGGGTAGCAAAGAAGCCAATGGTGCAACAATGGTAGAAATAGCCACCATTTCTTAAGGACCCGGCAGGTATGATTTTGCTGAACTTTTAGCATACACTATGCAATTTGTCATAATAATTCTATGAGGAAGGCATTAGTTTTGGCACCTTACAGACAGGAAGTAATTTGTCCCAAGGTACAGAGCTTTAAGCAGCATAGCCCAAGTTTCTAATCAGGTAGGTTTGGCAGGTTCACAGTGCTGCCCTCACAGGAAACTGAATGATGCTAGAGAAATGTCATTTCTCCTCTTTGAAAGCTAAATCTGTTGCATGATTGTTTAATGTCCTTTTCAGCAGCAGTGGCAAACTTCTACTCCTCTGTCGCATCCCAGTCAGAGCTCATGTTGTGTGTAAAGACATCTCTGCCTTTTCTAGGCTCGTGTAAATGTCCTTTTCTCAACACCCTCAAGACATTTTATGCAGAACTTCAGGGGTGCAGTGATCTTATTTGAATAATTATTTGTATATTTGTCTGCCTCCTATTGAAAACTAAGAATTTCTTAGTGCAAGATCCATGTCTCCATAGCTTTTGATCTGAGGACTGACATAGTGTTCAGCTCTGTAACTACCGCTGATAGGTGGACCAAGGGGCCACGGATCCCTAAGAAGTGTACCATGTACTCAATTGTGCCAAAAGCATTAGATCGAACCATTTGGAACTGCAATTTTTCTAGGTCAAAAAGAGTCAACTGTAGGTACTTCTGTACATTTCAATCTAATAAATCTATTACAGTGGATGTGGCTACTCAGAAACGTGGCTGGTTTTCAAATTTGATGTATTAAAAGTCACACATCTAAGTGAATGCTTTATGAATCTGCTGTCACATTTTATTGAGAATGTCCTTTATTTTTGTAGTTCTGAAACATTCAGTCTTGCATTTTTACCCCAGATCAGCTGGTCTTTGGAAGTCCTTTCACTACTCAAGGTGTTTGTCACAAGACATTTGGGATGCTTGGAAAGGCAGTATCATGTAATGCTCAAGAACAAATTTCTAGGTGTCATCTTCAGCAAATTAAAGTCTCTACTCCTTCCCCATCTGCAAGAGCAGGATCTCCAGGGTGTCTGTCTCACGAGGTTGTTGTAGGGATTACATGAGGTAATACACACTGCTTAGAAAAATGTTTGGGACACACTCAGAGCTCACTGAGTGTTTGCTGTTATTATTATTATTATTATTACAGAATTTGGTGTGTGTGGAAGGCATGCATGTTGGAATAGCAACAGAGTGCATGAGTAGCCATGAAGAAAAATTAAGTAAATGAGTAAAGGGATCCCAAACAACATGGACTCTATCTTTACCTGGATAGCTCCCTGATGGAGTATGTAAATCGGAAAATTTTAATTATAGGAACTGAAGTATCTTAAGAGTGCACGATTTTTGCAGTTTTCTGAGTGCCTAAAGCCTTGTCACTTAGTCCTCCATGTGGTATCCCAGCACTCAGATTCCCGCTGGTGTCCTTTACAACACCATGAGTCCTATTGTACAGATCCAAGTCCAGCTGTGGTATTTGAAAATAATCAAACTGGCGTCACCAATTCACTTCTTCCTTTCTTTTCCCTCAAAGTTTCTTTCTTTCAAACAGTTTTGAAATACCATTACTAAATTTCCTCTTGCCTTTTGAATATATTACACATTGTGTTACGTATTTGTGGTTGAGATAATCACATGGTTCCATTTGTTTTAAATTAAATCTGTTTAAGCTACAAAAGTCTCCAAGTGTCCTGTAAAGGCTTGCTCTGCATGCAATATGGGCAGAGCCCACGGCCAAATAATTAGGAACTAATTTGTCAGAATCATAACCTGCTCGCAACTTTTGAACACTATCTGTCTAAATTCCTCTACGGAGATAAAGCTCAGCTTTGTGGAAGTTCAACCCAACCCAGTAGCAAAGGAGATATTAAAGTGAATGGGTCCGCTTCTAAATTATAACCAGATACAGGACCCTTTCTTTGTGTTCCATGTTGAGTACTGTCCGACATTGTTCCTAAATCAACTGCATGTTTGGGGACAATTAGAGAAAGAAATTAGATCCAATGCATCCTTTTTGCAAGTCATGAAATGAAGGACAAAGGACAGGCACTGCAGAGATAGAGGACAGGAACCAATTATCAGAAGCAAAGTAGCAATGACAGGCTACAGCAACCTTATTCAAACCTATGTGGGGATAAAAGGTGTATAATTACACATATATGTGGCCAGTCACATTCTACATAAATTTATATAACTTTCTGTAATGCAGAGAGTTGTTTGAATCCAAGATTTGAAGTTGCTCTTTTAAAAAAATTCTTTGTTAAAAAAAAAATGCTTCGTGTAGGAACTCAGGCTAAAAGGTGGATGTGGCATGTGGGTATGTGGTGACTGTTATGTTACTTTCTGAGTTTTAAACAAGTATGCTTTTTAGAATATTTCCTAATTTAAATTTTTAAAAATAGGGGCACTTGGGTGGCTCAATCAGTCAGGCACCTGCCTTCAGCTCAGGTCATGATCCCAGGGTTCAGGGTTCCAGCCAACGCCAGGTTCCCTGCTCAGGGGAGCCTGTTGCTTGCTCTCCTCCCCACTTGTGCTCTCTGTCACTATCTCTCTCTCTCAAATAAATACATAAATAAAATCTTTAAAAAAAATAGAATACATTTTTAAAAACAACCAAAAGTAAACCTATCAACCCAAACATGTGAAATGAGTAGAGTCCTTTAGGAAGACAGAACTCACCTGCCAAGAGAAAGGCACATGAAGAGAAAGAAACACAGATCATCATGCTATTACGTTTAGACAGCAAATAGTTAGCACGCCTGTTCTCTTGAAGTCTGTAAACAAAAAAGAAATACAGCATTAGCCTCAAAACTGTGAAAGTCTCTCCCAGACACTTTTCGAGATCTGAATGTTTGTTTTATTCTGCAGGAGGAGTGCTGATGAAAGCTACAGTTAGTTTCTAAGAAGAGGAATAGGAATTTAAGAAAACATCTCCCTGCTTTGGTGGCAATGGCTTTAGAGGGAAGCACATTTGTTGGCCACATTTTGCACCGTTTGGGGCCCTTCAGCTTTATCCAAAGCTTTTGCTAGCAGGACCTCCTCCCTGCACTCATCCCTACATTATCACTTTCATCCACCCAAGTTAACAAAAGCTCTGTGAGGAAAACAGATTCTAAGTTTGGGGAAGGAGTGTTACTCAGAAACCTTGGGTTTATCTGGCAATAATTGCACTAATAATGGTAAGGCAGATCGGTGGACGTCAGGGGCTCCAAGGGGAATCATTAGGGTTGAGGTCTCTGGGCATTCAGCCAGTGATTTCCTTGGACTTGGATTGCTCAAATCAGGGTTCTTTCTTTCTAAATTATTCCTATGCCTGTGCTGGGTACAGAAATGAAACCTAGAGGATAGATTATAAAAATGAAAAATACAAACTTTGCATTTGAAAATACCATAAGCACAGTAAAAAGACAAATGTTAAGCTGGGAAAAAATGTTTGCCATTTAAACTGTAGACAAAGATTTTTTGATATTCTTCATGTCTAAAAGCTTCTGAAAACAGAAGAAAAAGTTCAACTGCTTTATAAATAAATAGGCTAGAGATATGAACAGATAGTTCGTAAAGATAGGCAAACGGCCCTTAAAGGTGTTTAAACTCACTCATAATGATATAAATGCAAATTAAAACTTTATGGAGTTACTATATCCTATCTACCAAAATGGCAAAAAGAAAAAGAAGTTAGGCAAAATACTTTTTCAGTCAAGCTGTGCACAAATAGTCAATTTTTAAACAAAATGCAAAATGGTTCAACTCCCAAGGAAAGGAATTCGGCATATCTAGCAGAGTTCCACATGTGTCTACTCTTTGACTCATGAATCTTACTTCTGAGAATCTATACCACACATGCATGAGCATATGAAAAAGTATGTTGTCAGGGTAATTCAGTGCAGTATGAGTTATAATAGGAAAGGACTGGAAACAATTCAAATGTCTATCATTAAGGAGCCGGTTGAATAAGCATTGGTATATCTGCTCAGTGGAGTACTATAAAGCTATTAAAAAAAATAATGAGAACACACAAAGAATACATATCCACATAGTTTTGTACAGTTAAAAATGGAAGTACTATTCCAGAAGGAGGAAACACTTCCCCGCTCATTCTACGAGGTCAGTATTGCTTTGATATGAGAACCAGACAAAGACATCATAGAAAAACTGTAGGCCAACATCTCTTACGAATATAGACACAAAAATCCTCAACAAATACCAGCAAATCAATACAATAACATATAAAAAGAATTACACACCATGGTCAAGTGGAATTTGCCCCAGAAATGCAAGGCTGTTTTAACACTTGACAATTAATTAATGTAGCTCATTGTATCAATAAAATTAAAAACACATTATCATCTCAATAGATACAGAAAAGCATTTGACAAAATCTGACACTTTCGTAATAAAAGCACTCACCAAACTAGAAATGGGAGGGAACTTCCTCGGTCAGTTAAAGGCATCTATGAAAAACCTGCAGCTAACATCATCCTTAATAGTGAATGAGTGGAGAGCTCCCGCTGAGATCTGGAATAAGACAAGGATGTTCACTCTTGCCATTTCTGTTCAACATTGTACTGGAGATTCTAGCCAGGGCAATTAGGCAAGGAACAGAAACAAAGGGCATTCAGATTGCAAAGGAATAAGGAACACCATCTATTCATAGATGGCATGATCATATACACAGAAAACCCTAAGGAATCTACTATCATAAATGACTAATGGTCATTTATTAGTCTATAACTAATAAATGAGTGCAACAAGGTTGCAGAATACAAGATCAATATGCAAAAATGGAGAGACAGAAAAGTTTAAATGATCATTTTTAAAAAGGGACTTCTCCCTTTTTAAATTTTAGAAAACCCTGAAAATTGAAAATAAATAGATATAAATGAAATTAATTGTGTACCAAGTTGGTGGCATAACTACAGATAGAAAAATTAGTTCACATGACAATAATATGCAGTAATTTCACTGTCCATCCTGAGTGGAATGTACTCCAAGGACAAAAAGAATTGCAAGAATAATTTTATTATTATTATTATTATTTACATTTTATTTATTATTTGACGGAGAGAGAGAGAGAAAGAGAGAGAGAGAATACAAGCAGCAGGAGTGGGAGAGGGAGAAGCAGGTTTCCCGCTAAGCAGGGAGCCCAATGTGGGCCTCGATCCCAGGATCTGAGCTGAAGGCAGACACTTAAAGACTTAGCCACCCAAGGGCCCCACAAGAATAATTTTAAAAGCCTTAACCTGTTTTCAGTAATCACGTCATTGGTGGTACTGTTAGTTTTGTTATTTTGAGTCTATCGTGTGTGTGTATCACAGGATAAAGTAAAAGAGTAATATTCCGTGTGCCATTGAGAACCAGGACTTCACCGTGGGAGAAAGGAGACATAGGTGATGGTTTGCTGGGGTTAAGTCTGAGAGTCTTGAATTTGAATTGGAAGTGAAAGTTACAAATTTATAATGCACTTTATCTTTAAAAATATAAAAAGCATTTCCCATTTCTGTCCTTTGAAAAGACCTAGAGGTAATGACTAACACGGTAAAGATGAACATTCCTAGTGCTCAGATTGTGGTCCCTAAACATCATTCCCGAGACCTGATTCTGGATCTATAATATTTTGTCTTACCAGAAAGCAAGGAAAAGCTATCAAAGACTATCACAGATGTTGGAGGTCAAATTTTGTCTCCAAAAAGATAAGTTCACAGCCTAACTCCTGGTACTCATTAATATGACGTTACTTGGAAATAGGGTCTTTGCAGATGAAATCAAGTAAAATGAGGTGATACTGGGTTTGGGTGACCCCATCACAATGACTGGTGTCTGTATCAGGAGAGGGAAATTTAGACATAGACAGAGAGGGAGAGAATACCATGTGGTGTTGGAGGCAGAGATGGAAGTGATAGGTCTACAAATCAAGTAATACCAAGGATTGCTGGGACTTGCCAGCAGCCGGAGAGGGGCATGGAACAGATTCTCTCTCAGTGCCTCCAGGAGAAGCCAAGCCTGCCAACATCTTGATTTTAGTCTTCTAGCCCTCAGAACTGTGAGACAATAACTGTCTGTTGTTTGAAGCCACTCAGTTAGTGATACTTTGTTACAGCAGCCCTAGGAAATGAACCTGAACCCGGGTTATGTCAGACACACTCAGGAGCCATTTGGAAGGAGCTACCACTGGCTTAACAAGGCACAATCTGAGCACCCACAAGGATAGTAGTTCTAATAAACTAAAACTAAAACAAACTAACATGTTTAAATCTATAAAATCATAATAATGCCTAAAAAATAAAAAAAAAAACTTAATTAGATAACTTGGGAAACAACTTGAGAACTCAATAATGTGATAATACATAAAGAAGAGAATCGAGCATTAATTCTGCCTTGGCATCCAACTCTTGATTTTGGCTTGGTCATGGTCTCAGGATTGTGGGATCGAGCCCCACAGCAGGCCCCACATAGACTGCATCGGATTCTCTCTGTCCCTCTTCATCTACTCCTCCCCCCAACCCATGTGTTCTTTCTCTCTCTCTAAAATAAATAAGTAAATAAATAAAACCTTAAAAAAAAAAAAAAGAAGTAGTATTCCAGGTAATTTGTGATAGAATATCACCATTTTGTAGTTCCTAATGAATGCATGGTTGCTGACAACAATCACCCATGACTAGAAATGAAAAGGGAGACAAGTCATGTGTCTTTTGATACAAGTATCTGGCTCTATGATGTACTCTTGAAAAACAAAAAAAACTTCGAACCTAACCTGATCAAATCTTTGGATCCAGTCCCCAATTTGCAGAAAATATGAGGGACAGATGAAGTTATTGAAAAAATATTATGGACATGCAATCAGCAAAATGCAGGGCAAAATCCTACAAGAAAACAGATTTGGTCTCTTAAACCAACAGATTACAAGGAAAAACAAAAACAAGGTAGTCAGGAAAGACCTGGATTAGAAGAGACTTGAGGAACATCGACCAATTATAACTTGTGAAATTTAATTTAAATCTTGATTCTTATAAAAAAAAAAACTGAAGGCAAAAAAATATTTATGAGGTAATCGGCGAGAGTGGCTGGATAAAAATTACTAGTAATTTTTTTAGGTGTGACAATTTATGTTTTAGAAAAATATCCTTATCTTCTAGAGATAATAAAGTGTTTACAGATCTAAAGATAGGTCTGGGATTTTTATCTAAAATAATTCAGCAAAAAAAGTAAAATGAAAAAATTCAGCTGAGTTTGGAGGAGATGGATGGGGGAACGTGGGTGGAGTAGGGAGAAATTTAGATTGGTCATGACTTTATAATTGTTGAAGATGAGGTCATGGTAGTTTATCAGACTTTTCTTTTTACTTGTGACTATTTTTAACACTAAAAAGTTAAGGGCAAAAAACTTAACTGAAGGAGCAAGGGCCTCTGACCCCAAAAAATTCATAATTCAAAATGTTAGCAGGGACCAGCCAAAAAGGCCGTGCAGAGAAAGGAGCCCAGTTACCTCCTCAAGGCAGTTGTTTTCTCCCCACAAGCACCAGCCACAGGGAGAGTCCTGCCCTAACTCACGGGGCCACAGTGAAGAGTACGGAAAGGTTGAAAGCATGTCACAAATACAAAGCGCTAAGTGTTTCACAATAGTCGTTGCAAGGCAGTTCTCTTTATCTTTTTGCTGAGTTCAGGCTCAGGGCCACAACGCTCCTTTGGACTTGTGTATTTATTGCCATTGCCCTGGGCCCTTAGACACAAAGATAGATCCAGACCCCTGACTGCCAGGCCCTTCGTCTGATATCCAGACCACCCACCCACTTCCCATGGCAACTTCCATTTCAGGAAAATATTTATGGGAAGGCACCTGCTCCCAGGGTGAAAAAAACCCCAGCGGTGGAACTGAAATCATTTTCTCGCAGTCTAGTTTTAATCCACCACACGGTGTGTTGAGGGCATTAATGAGTTGAAGATGCCTCCCATGGGAGCAAAGTCACAAATCCCACAACATAATGACGTTTCATCACAGGAGGGCCTTGGTTTGTAATAGAGACTCATCACTGCCAGAGTGCTTGGTAAATAATGAATCACTAATGAAATAAACACCTGTGGAGTTAGACATTGTAGCTGCCAAGGTAATAATTACAATTAATACGCTCACAACACATGCAAGTCAACGGACCCCTTATTACTGACGTCATCTGGAGGCTTTCTGGCAGCAGTCGTAATTGAGAATTAGTATAATTAGCAAGAATCACAATTACATGTGAAATCTCTACGGCCCCTCTATAAGACTTCTGACTCAGTCTGCACAAGCCTGTAAAGAAACTTCATGTCAAGTAGGATTATACCCATTTCACAGATAATGAAAGGGGTCAGTAACTTTCTCGACACCTAGCGGGTTAATCACAAACGTCCAGAGGGGTGTCCTTCGCCAGCCCATGTAAGCACTTTACTCTCAATAGCGTCTGTCATCCGGAATTTCAATATTTATTAAAATACAAACCTTTAAATAGCAAAGCTGTGCTAATCCAAAAAATTAGTGGGAAAGGAAATGTTGCTGTTCAGGGCCTGCAGAAAATTTCCAAACTTTCCTGCAGGACACTGTTTTTCAGTGAACTGTGTCTTTTTATTCCGAGTTAGATTTTCTATGGCTGTGTTCTGGGCTGCATATCAAATAATAAACATTTCCTGCAAAAATTAACTAAAAATGGATCACAGATCTAAATGTTAGAGCTAAACGTATAAACTTTCTAGAAGAAAATAAAGGAGAAAAATCCTTATGACCTTGGGTTAGGCAAATAAATAAATAAATAAATAAATAAGGAAAGGAAGGCAGAGGGTAGAAAAGAAAATGTTGATAAACTGGACTTCAACAAAATTTAAAATTTCTGCTCTTTAAAACATATATGGAATAAATGAAAAGAGAAGCCACAGACTGGGAGAAAATATTTATAAACCACAGTTGGTAAAGGTATCTAGAATGTATAAAAATATGTAGAAGTATATATTATAGTGTATATTATATTCATTATATTATATACTTATTAACATATTATATAATATGTAAATGTATTTCATATTTACTATAGAGATAAAAGAGAAAGAGAGAGACAGAGCAGGGGAGAGAGCCCCCCCACACATGAATAATAACAAGAAAATGAAATATAATAAGAAGAAAAACCCAATGTTTAATAATGTGTAAAAGAACTGGACACTTCACCGAGGACATACTCATGGCAAATAAGCATAGTAAGACATGCTGAATGTTTGTAGGAAGAGAAATGCAAATTTAAATTAAAATGAGATACCACCATATATCTACTGGAATTAAATTTAAGTGATTGATAATAGCAAGTTCTGGCAAGGATGCTGAGCGCCCAGAAATCTCTCACTTTGTTCGTGGGAATGCCAAAATGATACAGCTACTCTGGGAAACAATTTGCTAGTTTCTTATAAAGTTAAACATATACTTACCGTACAACTCAACAGTCCTACTCCTAGGTATTTACCCAAGAGAAGTGAAACATGTGTCCACATGAAGACCTGTATGTTGACATTTACAGTAAAGACCTGGTCATGAATGTTCATGTTAGCCTTATTTATAACAGTTCCAAGTTAGAAATGCCCGCCCATTAGTGAATGGATAAACAGACCATGGGATAGCATACATAGGAACAGATTACGGATTCATACAACAATACAGACGAATCCTGCAACCATCATGCTACGTGAAAGAAGCCAGACACAAAAGACTATATACGGTTTGACTGCATTTAGATGACATTCTGGAAAAGCCAAAACTATAAGGGCAGAAATCAGATCAGCGCTTGCCAGCGGTAGGTTCCTCTACCTAGGGGTAGAGGAAGAAATTGACTGTAGAAGGGCACAAGGGAACCTTCTGAAGTGAAGGCCATGTTCCAGATCTTGATTGTGGTGGCAATTACACAACTAGATGCATTTGCAAATACCACTTTGAATGGTACAATCAAAAGAGTGAATATTAAAATATGTAAATTATACCTCTATAAACATCACCAAAGAAAAGCACTTGCTAAGCATCAAATGCAGTATACTATGTAAGGTACAAGAGAAAAGTCAATCAATTAGAGAAGTGACCTTGTAAACTGAGGGATCAGTGGTTTTGGTAGGATATACAAATAATGGTTAAAAAATACTGAGCACTGCCAAGCTCAGGAGAATGAGCAGTAAGTGCTGGGGTGGTATATTTGTTTTGCGTGGCTGCTGTAACAAATGACCACAAACAACAGAAATGTATTCTCTCACAGTTCCAGAAGCCAGAAGTTCAACACCAGATTCACTGGGTCAACCCCCCCACCCATGCTGGCAAGGCCATGACCCCTCCAAAGGCTCTGGTTAGACTCCCCTCCTTGCTCCTCAGCTGTCGGTGGCTGCATCCGTCCAGTCTGCCCCTGTGTTTATCATGCCATCTCCTACGTGTGGAATCTCTCTCTGCCTCTCTCCCATGAAGATACTTTATGGACTTAGGGTCCCCCTGACTAATCCCTTGTCAGGATCCTTCACCTAGTTACATTTGCAAAGATCCTCTTTCCATATTAGGCAATATTTACAGGCTCCTGGGAACAGAACTTGGTTTCACGGGGTGGCCATTATCCAGCCATCTACAAACAGTTACAATGACATTACTGTGGGTTGGGGTGGTCAAGAGTGTTTCATGGGAGAGGTAAACTCTGGCTTTGAGGATTGGACTGGAGTTCAATAGAGGCTGGATTCTTGACACAGGGAGTGGTTTTGGAAAACCGTTGGTATTAGCAAGCTTTTTGGCAATGCCTTGGCTTGGCTTGACTGGATGAATCAGGATGGAGGTCAAGGGTACGGGAGGAAAGAAAGTTAACAAGTTAGCTTAAGGTCGGAATGTAGAAGGCACTGAGTTTTGTGATAAAGAAGTTGAGCTATAAGCAGTGAGGCACCACAGAAGAACTAAAGCAGTGAGCTATGTGGAAGTATTGCTTTAGGGAAATGAAACTGGCAACAATTTATAGGATGAGTTAGAAGAGAAGAAAGCTAGAGTCAGGAAACCAGTTTTGAAACCCATCAATCTCTGAATTGTGAGGTAAGGAGAGTTGGAATTAGAGTAGTGGCTGAGGGAGTGGAAAGCAAGGGATAGAGTCAGCAACAGGGCTGGCTTCATGGGTGTGTGAACTCCATGGTCACACGGGCCCGACAATCCGAAGAGTCCTACATTTGGTTTATGCTCTTCTATCGCTGTCTTGAAAATTTTAATAATTTTTTAAAAAGATTTTATTTATTTATTTGACAGAGAGAGATCACAAGTAGGCAGAGAGGCAGGCAGAGAGAGAGAGGGAAGCAGGCTCCCTGCCGAGCAGGGAGCCCGATATGGGGCTTGATCCCAGGACCCTAAGATCATGACCTGAGCCGAAGGCAGAGGCTTTAACCCACTGAGCCATCCGGGCGCCCCGAAAATTTTAATAATTTTATCTTCAAACTGTGTTTCATAAGTCAAGTCCAGTTGGACAATGGACCATATGCAGGAACATAGCATACAGGCACAATATCCACCATTCTTACCACTCTGTGTCCTCATGTGCATAGAACATTCGAGACGAGCTATGAGCACAGACTTCCAGTAGACACAAAATGCATACGAGTTCAGCGAGAGGCAAATTGAGTATAAGGCAAGTGTATTACCTTGGTAACTGGGCAACCAGAGGCCTTAACGACCCCAAGAGGCCATGCTTCTTTGTTTAAACTTAGTTAGAACACAGAAAGAGGGCAATCACATTCTAAGAAACACAAGCAACCAAGGAATCCTGTTACATACTTTCCGCCTGTGTTACTTCCCTGTATGTGCAGAGTGTTCGCTGTTCTAGTGACAATGACATGGGAGTGCACATGTGAGCTATGAAATATGAACTCTCATCTTGGCAATTCGGCATACAAGGTAAATGCTCCGATATTTGCATTTAAAGCTGGTATGGCAGGGATGTCTGGGTGTCTCAGTGGGTTTAGAGTCTGTGTTCGGCTCAGGTCCTGATGTCAGGGTCCTAGGATCAAGCCCTGTGTCTGGCTCCCTACTCAGTGGGGAGCCTGCTTCTCCCTCTCCTTCTGTGCTCTCTCCCTCTACCTCTCAAATAAATAAAAGAAATCTCAAAACAAAACAAAGCAAAACAAAAAACCCCTGGTATGGCACAATATAAAAATGAATGGAGACATTTTGAATTTTAACTTTTCTTTAGAATGATCATAAATAGCAAATAAAAAAACACCATGACAAATTAAGAGAGTCCACAGAAGAAAGGAAAAGCGTCATCAACAGCCCTCCTCTTTGAACAGGCGGCCCTTCATCAGTATTTTGCACTAGATTCCACAGACTACATAGCCAGTCACGGTCAGAAGGCACCATGCAGGACGAACCAATGCAAAAAGCAGTTTAAGCAGTTCAAGCAATCTATCCTCCACACCTGACCACAGCATCAGCATGTCAGCCAACACCGTAAACAAAGCCTCTGTTCCGAGTAAATAATCTCATTTTCACTAAAAATTGTTCTATTAAAAAAATGTGGTAAATACATAAAACATAATATTTACCATCTTAACTAGTTTTCAATATACAGTTCAGTAGTGTTAAGTATATTCACATTGTGCACAGCCAATTTCCAGAACTTTTTCTTCTTGGAAAAGTATAACTTCCCACTTTCTCTTTCTTACCAACCCCTGGCAACCACCATTCTAGTCTGTCGCTGTGACTTGAGATACTTGATATAAGTAGAACCAGGCAGTATTTATCTTTTCCTGCCTAGTTTATTTCACTTAACACAAGGTCTTCAAGGTCCATCCATGTTGTAGCATGAGACAGGATTTCCTTCTTTTTTAAGGCTCACATTTCCTTGTGCATATATATTAAGCTTTTGTTTGTCCATTTATCCGTTAATGGATATTTGAGTTGCTTCCTCCTAAACACACTTATTTTAATTGCAGTCAAAATCTGCCTCAATTCCTTTTGACTTTGGTAGTTTATCCTCTACCTATCCATCTTTGACTCACTCCACAAAGTGGAGGTCATTCAGAGACAACTCCAAGAAAGAAAGAGAAAGAGAGAGAGAAAGAAAGAAAGGGAAAAAGAAAGAGAGAAAGACAAGACAAGAAGAGAGATTCAGGAAAAGGGGAAATGCAGGGGACAAAATAGTAAATCAGGGTCCATTAGAAATTTGGCTTACCATGTTTTCTAAAAACTATGCTCCCATAAAGTTTCTAGATTGATCTGGAACCACTGCTTCTCACCCAGGGCTTCTCTGACTTTTTCAGGCCATGGCACATATAGGAAACAATAATATTTGTATGTCATTCAGGGGTAAACTGATGAAGTTGCTCTCTACCAAAGGGGGCTGCCCCAGCCCACACTCCAACTCCAAGGACGGAAGGAATCAGAATCTTGGGCCCAAGTGGGATCTACTCCTGGTGGGTCAGGGGCTGCCCACACCCCGCAAGAGCTACGCTGCCAGCTTACTGCCTTGTAGGGGCCCTGCTCTGACACAAGCTGCGTGTTTCAATTGTCTGCAAATGACCCAAGCGGTAATTTCTCCAGCAATAAAATCTGTGAAGCAGAGGAGAGCACCTGGGCTTGGGAGTTAGTACAAGCGTAGCTCTTTCTGTTTCCATTACTTACGAATTCTGTGACTGGGCTAGATACTAAGACTAAAAATAAGACTAAAAATACGTGCCTTGTAGGAATGCATGATAAGTAGAATGCTCCTTAGGCACCTAACACATGCCAGACCCACAGTTGATGCCACAAGATACTCGTGTTCACAGTAATGGGAGTACTAAACTAGATACTATGCCATAGAGCTAAGTAGCTCAAGGGAACTGTCAGTCTGTGCCTCTTTCCTTCATTGCTTTATTCATATGAACAAATACAGATTGAGGACTTAGTTTGTGCCAGACACTACCGGGTTCCAGGGAGACAACCAGTAAGCTAAAGCGTAGAAGAAAACTTCCAATGGGGATATTTGGAATGGAGCCCAGGGTATGTAACAAAGGGTCCATGTGACTTTGGGTGAATCACTTCCACTTCTCGAGTCACTGTATTAGTCTGCTCTCACAAGCAACTCTAATACCTAAGGAATTTAGAAAACCATTTCTTGCTCTTATTAGAGAGGAATATAAATTGGCTACTGTTCTGCTTCGCTCCAAAAGTCAGAGTCAAGTTGCAGCCAGGATGTGCTGTTATGGGGAAGAGCTGAAACAAGAAGACCCCAGCCAAACTAAGCATTGCATTTAATGTTTCTGCTCTGAAGCAAATGCCGCATCCACCCACATCCATTGGCCAGGGCAGGTCACCTGGCCGGGCCCATGGGGCATGGTGATGGCGGGGAGGAAAAAATAATCAGAAGCAAAGAACACAATCTACCACTACCAGTTTTCTTACTTCTGGATTGAAGATACCGGGCTAGAGCTCTCTATTCCTTCAATTCTATATTCAGTAATTCTATGATGCAACAGAGGAGAGAAGTAGAATTGCTAATTACTGTTATGGAATTGAAACCGAGAGAGCCACACTGCCATACTGCCACATGAAACACAGAATGCTCTGGACAGGGACCTATACTATCTGAGAATCCCAGTTCATCTTCTGCAGGGAAACAGAAGGATAAAAGTAATTTTACTAAATATGCTGTTGAAACTGTTTTTCATTTTGATCCCTGAGGTCTTCATGAACTTCACTATACTCCTTGGTGTTACTTTTGAGTTTGAGACAACAGGTGTATCCTAAGAACTGGGCCCTGACTTGGTCTCAATAAACTAATATTAAAATTGTAAGGCACTGGAGGAGGGGCTTGCCCCTTCAAAAGCCCTCTGTAGTGAATCTTTTAATGAGGTACAAAATTGTTTCTAACAATTGAGCTTCCATAATCAGTTGTTTGCAAATGTAGATTTTAATTTACTGTCAATCTGAAAGGAGATAACCCTCCTCAAATACATTGGCCATTAGGCCAATCAAATTCTTGTTACGGATCCTGTGTCAGCCTGCAAACATAGCTTCTAGATGTTCAGATTCCTACAGGCTCATTAATGACTAGCTTCATGTATTGTGTACTGAACTAGAAGGAAAAAATGATTTCCATTATGCTCTTACAAATGGCTATCAACCTGGAGGACCTATTTACATGCCAAGTATTACACTGTGGCTTTTCGTTTGTGATCTTTGCTCTCATCGTATCTCTGCAAGGTTGAGTATTACTCCAGTTTTGCAGAAGATGAAACCAAGTTTTCTAGAGGTTCAATAACTTGCCTAAATACTTAACAGAGCCTATTGGCAACCAATGCTACTGTGACGCCAAAGTTCAGTCCATCCTGCTGAAGACGAAGACCAGAAAACTCTTTTACTACCTTATCTGCAAGAAGATGGAAGGCTAAAGAGCTCTTTCTCATGTTTGTGTTCCCAATTGTCATTTTCCTCCCTGGAGTTCGAGAGCTATTATGCTCTAAGATTGCCATATGCAGGATGTGACAGGATGAACTATATAGCTCACTGTAAGGAACACAGGTGCCTTGCTCTGTGTGCTTGGGAAGAAAGTTTGATTAAACAGGTTAATTGCAATATAGTCTTCTATACATGAACAGCATGCACTGTACAAGAACAGCCTCTAGCTCTCCTTGGCATTAGTTTTATTTTGACTCCACTGGGGCTCCGGGCTACATGCTCAGTGGATAGGAATGAGAGCTCCAGACCCCAGTTTCAAGTGCTGATATATGCTAATTATATGGTCTTCTTGAAGTGGGAATGAACTAAGGACTCAACAGAAGAAGATAGCTTTTCCTTCTGGCTAATAGATGAGAAGAGTCACCCCATCACTTCAAAGGTACCCATGTTCATCCGCCTACCGTGGGCTGTGGCTATCCATCTGCAATGTCACCGACTCGGCAGCCCTTCCAGCCACATCTGGAAAAGTTAAGTGAATTACAGAGTTGACATGTGTTGGGGAATGCTTTCAGCACAACATACTGACAATAGGCTAACACACTTTTCCTCCCCCTGTTTACATCAAACCTAGTATGTTATGTGAAAGTTAAATCTTCAAGGTTTCAGGTAAGTCAATGAAAACATGTATAGTCTGATATGTACTACAACCAACAGCAAGTCTTTGGAAAGTAAGATGTGATGGACCCAGAAGGGCTAATGAGATCCATAAAAAGGGTGACCTGTCCAGGGGAAGCTAGCGGGACCCATGACCCAGTAGTTGCACCCTCAGAGGACAGGTGTGTTTTGGTACCCCTCACATACACTACACAACTGTCTCTTTTCCACAGAGTCTGAGAACCCTCTGAAGAATGGAGCACATGCTCTGTGTGAAGGATCGCACAGCTCCCCTAGAGATGGCTCAGCAGCTTTGTGGACTGCCTTGGATGGTTTCGGTTTTCTATGTGTAAATTCGCAACAAGCCCCTCAAATCAAGAGCCACGTCTTAAGATTTAATTTATTTGCTTATTTTTGTGGCTTGACAGCCTTGAGCTCAGCCACATGGAAGACACTTCATAGCAAATCCCTCTTGTCCTAATTTGGCACGAGATATGGCAGCCCAGTACAGGGACACCGGAAGTAGTAGGATAATCTTGTGCTTCTTTTAATCATTCTCTTCTACAAGCTCCTCAGCTAAGGAGAAAATTCTCCTTATTTCTAAACATTTTAAAATGGTGTTCTCACTCACCATACATCCATACAGGCTTTCTATTGAAAAAACTGATTTTTATCTTTTCTCCAAAGTCCATGGCATCTCCTTCCTGATATAGCTTCTTGAAGAATTTGAGGAAAAGAAGAGGAGGTGTGTGGCTGGGGAAAGTGGGCAAAGAAATTCCTTAGCCTTGTGACAGAAGCTTTGGACTGTAGGGGTGGTTCCACGGTGCATCTGGATCTTGTACTGGTTCCCCTTAAGTCCCTGATTTCCCCAGTTTCTCACTGCTGCTCCAGATCTCCATTAGAAAGAGTCATTAGGAGAATCTTTGCCATGGCCCCCCTTATTGCCATTGAGATTCAGAGAGGCCATTTTCAGAGATGAAAGCTCATCTTGGGGATTGGCTGTTTACACCAACTCAAGACAGGGATGTGTGGTGAGAAGTCCGGTAAGGCAAGGCCTTCTGCTTTGTACAAATGGACTGCGAGAATATTCCTTTTAGGAAAGCTCAACAGAATCCAGTTTAATTTTCTAGAGAACTTGGGGGGAAGCACAGCTACCTGACAGGAGCAGTGATTACATGAAGGTTCGGTGGAGCTCATGTTGAGTGCAAGTGGCAGAAGGAGAATTCAAATTTGGATCTCCTAACACAGCTCACCAGGAGCTCCACAATACTCTGAGTGCCCAATGGGCTGTGTGTGGTGTCTTAGGGCCACAGACACCCCAGAGATGGATGAGCTCATGGAGGTCAGAGCAGTTCACCTTTGTATAATTATTATATCTATTTTAAAGAATTTATTTATTTATTTATTTATTAGAGAGAGAGAGAGAGAGAGAGATCACAAGTAGGCAGAGAGGCAGGCAGAGAGAGGGGGGGAAACAGGGGCCCTGCTGAGCAGAGAGCCTGATACGGGGCTCCATGCCAGGACCCTGAGATCATCAACTGAGCCGAAGGCAGAGGTTTAACCCACTGAGCCACCCAGGTGCCCCTCATAGAGGCATTCTTATCTAAAATGTATTACCGTAATACCATATTAGTGAACCTTAACATTTGGGTCGGACGGACACACACACACACATTCTCTCTCTCTCTCTCTCTCTCTCTCTCTCTCTCTCTCTCTCTCTCTCTTTCTCTCTCCCCCGGCACCCTGAATTACGGAAGATGTTCCAACTCACCATTTTGCTACTTCTGATGAACACCGCCTAGGTGTTAATATTGCTTCTCCACAAGAACAGCGGGGAGGTTCTAAGCGCGGAGGGGTTCTAAGCGCGGGCTCTCGTCAGACTGCCTCATTATGTAACCTTGGACAACTTGAAAAACAGAAAACGAAAACAGAACAAAACAAAAAACCCTTTATGGCACACGGGGTCGAAGAGTGAGATGACGTATTTCGAGCCCATAGTAAGTACTCAGTAAATATTGGCTATTATTATTACTATTATTAATACTGTTGTTGTTGTTGTTGTTGTGACGTGAGGGACCCACGGTGAGGCCTGGCACCAGCTTCCGGACACCACAAACGTCCTCAGCCTCCTAAAGGAAACACTTTAAATTCTTGGCAGAGACCAATAAGTTGTTACCTTAAAAAAGGCTGTTTGGGCAGAGCAGGCCCCACAGTGGAATTAAGGGCGGGGGGTCTTCACCTCTGGAGAGGAGGAAGGGGTCCCGGAGCTCCCGCGCCCCGGACTGGGGGTGGGGTTCATCTTGGCCGCCAGCCGCCCTCTTCTCCAACCACCAGGCAACTGCAGTCTTTGGATCTGTTGGCTCAGCCCCACACTTCCAATTTTCACACTATCTGTAAACGTTGAATTCTAAAGTCTTTCCTATTTAATATCAAACAAGTGAGGGAGGGGGGGAAAAAAATCTCATCCGCTCATTAGCGCGGTGCCAGACTTGCGCGGGGACATGGCGGCGACTGGGGCTCCGTGGCGCCGAGACTGCAGTCGCATTTCTCAAATGGCCGAACGGAGAGCCATGCATCAGCCTACCGAAACCTCCCGTGCCATTTGGTTTAAATATTCAAGTTCCTTTGAGGTGAAGTAAGGATTAGAACCAGAAGGAAGGCAGTTTACAATCTGTTAGCCTGGGCTCCACATGCTGCAACTGTCACAAACGTACCTCCTTTCAGCAAGAGGGGTCACTGTCAGCCCCGAACCGGCCCAGCTCCATTTATTGTTCGGAACTGGACTTCCGCTTTCCCCTCAGCCTCTGCCAAAGGCTGCTCGGCCCTCGGTCTACACTGACAGACCTACAGAAATATAGTGCAAGCCACAAATACGGAGCACGCATGTCATTTTTAAATTTTCTAGTAGCCACGCTAAAAAAAAAACCCAAAAAAACAAAAAACAAACAAACAAAAACATGAACCGGGGAGATGAATTTTAATAATGTATTTCGTCTAACCCAGTATATCCCAAATTGAATCATTTCAACATGTAATCCCTATAAAAGTTGTCAAGGAGATATTTGACATTTTTTCTGGTACCAGGTCTTCGTTGAAATTGGGTGTGTATTTTATACTTACAACACACCTCGATTGGGACCCGCCACCTTTCAAAGGCTAAATTGCTACAGCATTGGACAGCACAGGTCTAGACTAAATCCACACACTGCACTATATCCTAAAGCAGCAGGCTGGTGGTGAAAACACCCAGCAGAGTCTGAGGAAGGTTCTCGGGAGACGAAGAATTGGGACGACCCTGTGAAACAGAATCTGTCACCACAGCTCCTTTTGAAGTGCATTTGTTTGCAATAACTTCTATAAACATCACCAGTTCCCTCTCCTTTGTTTCACAGTTTGGGGACCCAATTTATCTCTGATGGAGGAGAGTATTATTTTCTCAGCTGCAAATCATGTTAATTGGGCAGCAAATACATAGGAATGTGGAGTAAACACCCCTAATACCTTTAACGCTTTGATGACTTTTCCAGCCCCATACTGTAGGTACTGTATTGAAGGGAGGTAGCAGCCCGTGTTCCTTCTAAGGACAAGCCGCTGCATACCGCAGGGAAAGGGGCTCCTGGACACATTCGAAAGGGGACGCATTTCAAAGTTCTGGTCTCTGGTTACTTGCCTTTGTTTGACACTCAGCTCACATCATTTGACCACAGTAAGTGCAAAAAGGCAAGTCATCAGGGATCTTCTGACAAGTTTGGGAGGGTGTTGCAGGGTCTAGAGGCATTTGTTTAAGGCACTGATGTCTTTCTGGGGGGGGCGGGTGTCCCAGATGCCTTTGCTTCTCTAACACTGCCCTTCTCTCAGCTCATGGGTCAGTGCATGCCTAACCAACTCTACTGGACCACGAGAGGTCTGCCTTCGTATCCCGAAGTGGGAGGAGAAGTTGTGGAACAGAGAAAAATTTGGAGAAGCAGAATGCTGACCTAATCTTGGGCAGATGAGTTGTAGCAATGAATGTATATGTCAGCTGAAGATCTAGATGTTGGTTTCCATAAAACCATCCAACTTTGTGCCCACTGGAACATCTTGCTGTTTGACACCTGCTGACTTGGAGCACACCAAAACCTCAGGCAAATCTTCAAATGCTTTTCTTCAGAGTCCTCAATATGACCCTGTTTCTTTCTCAGATCCCGATCCTCGTTCTGCTTCCTATGGGTCCCTTTATATCTCAACAGGGATGACATACCACTTGGCACTCAGAACCCCAACACTACAGAGGACCTGTAGGCTCGCATGTCTTTGCCCAACCACAACTTCAGGAAGAACATGGCTGATGTAGGTTAAGTTTAACAGCTCCTGGAAAAATGAACTTCCTTATTCCTAATTTCTCTTCATCATTGTTCACCCACAAACACCTAGAGGGAGATGGTTAGAGTCACCTAGGGAGCCTACTAAAATACAGATTCCTGGGCCTTCCACTTATAGATAATCTGATTTAGTAGCTCTAGGAGCAAGGCCTGGGAATCTACATTCACAGCTGTATTCTGGGTTCCTTTTATGCCATCTACAGCCCACACCCTCGGGAGCCCTGCTGGATATCTGTGGGAGTAATGCTTTTAATGGCAAGAGTTCATGTCAATATCAATGTATAATTTTTTCCTCTGCGTTCAAAAGATAGGATGATGATTTCAGCATTGCATTCTGCCAAAGGAAATGTACTTATGCATCTTTCTGATCCCTCCTGGACAACCAAATCATTAAAAAGACCTGTGAGTTTCAGAGAATACCTTATAGGGCAGCCAGACTTTGTTCCCAAGGGGAAACACAAGGTGCCTACTCATTACATTGCCACAACCTGGGAAGCATCAAAAGGGTTACCATACCCCATGGCCTCCTATTGGGAGTCTCTTATGCCTTTTAACATGTGACCCTGTTATCCTGGCCATAGTAATGAGACTAAGGATGGGGGCCCCATTTGGAATCAGCCATCCATATGATGGCAGTGACTTATGAGTGACAACATCACGGAAGTGCCCCCACGCTAAAGGACAGGCATAGCTCCCCGGAGGAGCTTGCTTATGCCACTGAGAGAGGGACTCAGGGGAGGGCGGGCGGGCAGAGTAAAGCACACACAGCGATGCTGTGGTAGCATCACCACTCGGTGGGAGACTACTGCCAGTGATTGCAGTAACTAACAATTTACCCCCTGAAAGAACTAAGTTACACTGACTGTAAGAGCTAATATATATGAAGCATGTGCTCTGCGGCAGACAAGGTACTACGTACGTGTAGTAGCTCATGTAATCCTTATAAAGACTTTATGGTTAAATGCTATGAACTGTTAATATCCCAATTTTACATATGAGTAAACTGAGCTTTGGAAAGGATGATTTGCCCAAGATCAGCAAGTGCCAGTGCTGGAATTCAAACCCAGTTAATTTGTCTCGGAACGCTTATGATGTCTTGTGGGTAGGGCTAGCTCCATAATTTGCAGGGCCCAGTGCAAGACAAAAATATGGAGACCCTTGTCCACGAAAAAGAAAAAAAAAATGCCATTAATATAAAGCTTTTTCTTTTATTGCATGATCTTCTTGTTAACTGGTCTTGGTGATTTGGATTTATTTTTTAATGACAGTTTAAGTAAAAAAAATTAAAAAAATAATATCGCCATTCATCTTTGTATTGTGCAATGCCAGTTTACTTCATATGCAGAATCACTGAAATTCTACAATTCATATTTTTTACTTTGTATAATGCACACAAAATGAACTCATCTGTTTTTATTTCACTTCTTGATGCGTTCACATTCACCAACTCACTACTTTTGGCTGCTGAAGTGTAAGGATAGACAGAAAAGAACCGGAACTATGGGTTCCTCTTCCTTTCCCCTCTTTTAAGGTCCTTGTTTTAGGTGTGAGTGGTTGGCTAAAACAGAGAAGAAACACACGTAACAAAGAATATGATAGAGTTCCTTGCTTGTTGGTGTTTCTTAGAATACCATTTGCCTTTTCCTTGCATTTGATGCAAAGTCAGGTTTGGACGCAATGCATGGCCTCAGGCAGATACCAGGGCTCCCTCTTACCTAGTTATCAACCAAAAATGATTACCTTCTGGTTAGTTTGAAACCATATGCACCGTGGGTCCACTGGGAATGTGTGCTGAGGGGGCATCTGAGGCGCTATGTATGACTAGATGGGCAGAGACACACATACTGTGGCAGCCCCTCTAGTCACATGCAGCCTCCATCATCCTATCGGACTTCACTTACAAAACATAAGTGAAAGGGTAGAATTATTAAGAATTTCAAGATGGTGCCAGCAGAGCATTAAATCAAGAACAGGGCCCTTTTGAGTGTGGCCTGCCTTGTGAATGCAGTGGTTGCATGTCTGTGAAGGTGGGCCTGAACGGAGGAACAATCTGTAGTTTTTGTCATTAAGCGGTTGTTGGATGATGTAGAGCGCTACTGCATCTGGAAAAATGTTCCAGCCATGCAGCCTCAGAAGTGGATCCCTGCCTTGGAGATTTGTTAAAACTGCTTGTGTTCAATGAAGCCCTTTCTGGGGGGGCCTGTGGGACTTCTTGGACCTTTGGAATTCTTCCACAGGCAGCAGGTGGGGAGAGGAGCAGCCCTACAGAACCTCCACTCACCCACCTGGATCATTGGAGTTCACCCAGTCCATCTTTGGAGGTAGTCCAATCCCGTCTTCATTGCTCTGGACAATGGGGCTCTGGAGTGACAGGCAGGTAATAAAGGTAAGGAGGCTGGTTTCAAACTTCTCATTACCTCAAGTCACTCAGTTGGCCCTAACTGCTGTTTCCACTAAAATGCTTTCCTGCTAAGTCATCACATTTATTTTCTTTTGTTACCTCCAACCACCCTAGAGCTCCCCTCTTCCAACCCATCCCCTTCCCAGGTTCCTTGTCCTAAATAACTGTTTTGATTATACTACTCTTCTTAAAAATATTCATTGGCTCCCCACTGACCACTGGATTTCATCCAAGTTCTTTGTCTTGTCATTCAAGGCCCTCCCCAATCTGACCTCAACTTACCTTTCCCATTTGTGTTTTCATTCTTTTCTTCTGGGCAAGAGAGCAGGAGCACATATGATCCTTGCCTTCTTTGTGTCTTAACTATGTCTTTCCAACTTCCCATCCTTTCACACTTACCATCTACACAGTGTACTCATCACAAGTGCATGGTGTTTATTTATAAATCTTTCCTCCCCAGAGAAACATATATGGTTGACCCTTGAATGACATGGGTTTGAACTGTGAGGGTCAACCTAGACAGGGATTTTTTAAAAAAAATACAGTACTGTAAATACATTTTCTTTTCTTCATGATTTTTATAACATTCTCTAGCTTATTTTATTGTTAAGGATATAGTTTATAATACATATAATATACAAACTTTTCTAGCCTTTTTTATTGAAAGAATAGTTTATAATACATTTAACATACAAAATGTAATACATACAACATATAAAAGCTTATGTTATGGGTAAGACTTCCAGCCAACACTTGGTTGTGAGTAGTTAAGTTTTGGGGGAGCCAAAACCTGGGGAGTCATGAATTTTTGACTGTGAAGGGGTTGGTACCACTAAACTCCACATTGTTCAAGGGTCAACTGTGCAAATATATTGTGCATCTATGCTGTGGTCAACACCATGTACGAAACAAATGGGAAGTGTTTTGAGTTCTGCAATTTAGCACATAGAATTAAATATGGTCACTTCTTCCACTTCTGCAGAAGATGATTGACCAAAGCTATTCTCTTTGTTTAAAGTCTAGCTATAATGCAAGTTATCACACAAGCAAATTGAAACAGGATTTCATCTTCTAACTATTAAGCCAGGGTAGATTAAAATCATTCAATAGCCTGGGTTCACGAGATAATGGGCAAGTAGGAAACAGCCTCTAGTCACTGGTGGGAGCTGTGAATCGGTACAGCTTGGGAGGGCAAGTGGAGAATATGTTTTAAAAACCTTAAAAGTGTTTATGCCTTTTGACCCTGTAATTCTACTTCGAACCCTGTAATTCTATGCTAGTATTTATTTTATGGAAATCATCAAGAAATGTGCACAAATATTCTTCTACAAAGACTTTTAAAACAGAAATCCAAATAAACAACAGGGAACAAGTTAGATCAGCCCTGGGCAGCCATTAAAAATCAAGTTTTAGGAAGAAATCCAACAACATAGAAAAATGCTAATATATTAGTAATAATAAAAGCATGTTCTAAAACAGTGTGCATGGGGCACCTGGGTGGCTCAGTTGGTTCAGCGTCTGCCTTCAGCTCAGGTCATGATCCCAGGATCCTTGGATGGAGCTCCACACGGGGAAATCCCTGCTCAGCGGGGCGTCTTCTTCTCCCTTTTTCTCTGCCCTTTAGCCTGCTCGTGCATGCTCATTCTCTCTTGCTTTCTCTCTCAAATAAATAAATAAAATCTTAAAAAAAAAGTGTGCACAGCATGATCCCAGTTCTGTAAAATTATATATGAAAAGAGATTAAAAGGACAGACATCAGTTAATGTGATTCTTTTTAGGATACAGTTATTTCCTATTTTCTCCTTTATATAATCTTTGCAATTTCGGCAAGGAATGTGAATCACTTTTATGATCCTTGGTGACAAAGCTCATCTTTATGCACTCCCAGCCCTATGAAAAAGATGTTAGGCTTGAAACCCGTGTCCCCAACTTGAAGTTGTTAGCCAATCAGCAATGTTCAGGAAATATCCTGTATTAAGTGCCATAAAGATTTAAAAAGGCAACAGAGGTCATAAGCACTGCCTTTCTGTGATTTATAAGCTAATGATGATATGGAAAGTACTAGAAAGAATGATCGACTTTAGAAATAAACATAAAATTAGTTAAATAGCAAATATTTAGTCTTGAGCACTTTATCAGTTTATATTTTTAATTGGTTTTTCACTTACTCTGAGATATATATATATGGCCTGATGCCTTGCACCTAATACATATTCGATGTTGAATGAATACATGGATGGATGGATGGTTGGATGACAAAAGACAGACATTATGAAGGTCACAGGAGCTGTGTTATCAGATCTAGAAAGGCTCCATGACCAGGTGAGGACAGGCTTCCCAGACTGATGTTGTCCTAGTCATTATGTAACTTCATTGGTCATAAAACTTCACCATTTGTGCCCTTCGACCTGCCTAGCTCTGGCAGAGCTTTCTACCTAAGAAATGCAAAAGGGGAATTGCTTCAAACATTATTGGAATCATCGTTGTCACCCTTAATTGTATGCTTCCTGTGTGCTAAGTGTGAGAAGCAGTTTACATGCATGATTTTTTTCAAACCCTTTTGGTAAATTTTTGAAGTGGGTGTATTGTCTCTACTGTGGACAGGAAACTAAAACACAATTAAATGATTTGTCCAGCGTCACGTGACTCGCAAAGCATGGAGCCAAACTCTAAACCAGTTCTGGTTGCCTCTGAAACTGTGGGATCAGTCATTGTGCCACACACTTTCTCCTTGGAATTAGGTCACAAGTTTTTAGTGTTGATGAATATGCCAGACTGATACTGCTTTTCTCTTATTTCTTCTTCTTTGTATTGTCTTGAATTTTAGCTCTTCCGGTGAGTGTGGAGTGCTTGCCTCATGGTAGTGCCTCACTAGTTACGTGCACCTGTTAGAAAGTTATTTAAATTGAAGTTATTGGCCGCTTGGAGATGATCTTCCTTGGTGCAGTACCTGTTCAAGGCTCTTGCTAATTCTTCCATTCAGTTGATTGCTTTTCTCTTTTTACAGATCCGAGCAACTCTAAATCTATTCTGGCAACGGACTTGGTTTTTCTTGCAGTTGTCTCCTATTCCATGGCTTTCCGCCAAGCCCCCCTCACTTTCACTTCATTCTCTCTTTCAAAACCTTCTTCCTGGGGGGAAAATGTCAGTTATATATACAGAGGCAGACCACAAGTTACTGTGAACCTACACGTCACCATCATTGGCCTTGGCAGTTGTCACCTGTGGCCAATCTCGTTTCAATAACATCCCCAAGTACTTATGTTCCTTTCTCTACCTAATTATTTTGAACTAAATCTCAAGCATCATAATATTTCATCCATAAATACCTCCGTGTCAGCAACAGGTAAGGGCTCCTTTAAAAAATACACAACCACAATTCTACAATCACACCTAGGATAGAGTTGCCTGGCAATCAATGACTACTTAATTCATAAAACGTTCACTAAGTGCTTAGATTTCTTCAGTTATCTCAAATTTTATTCTTTTCATTGGTAGTTTGAATCAGAATACAAATAAGGTCCACACTTTGCATTTGTTTGATAGAGCTTTTAAGACTTTTTTGCTAAGTGGGCTCTATGCCCATCTCTGGGCTTGCTCTCACAACCCTAAGATCAAGAGTCACATGCTCCACTGACCGAACCAGCCCAGGAGTTCTGTAGAGCTCTTTAAAGACTTTAAAATGTATAGGCTTCCTTGTTCTATTTCTTCTTTCCCTCCTGCCATCTAAGAAACCAGCTCTGGGGCTCCTGAGTGCTGCAGTTAAGTGTCTGACTCTTGGTTTTTGGGTCAGGTAGTGATCTCAGGGTTGTGAGATCAAGCCCTGTGTGGGCCTCTGTGCTAGGCATGGAGTTTGCTGGAGATTCTTCTTCTCTCTCCCTCTGTCCCTCCTGCTCGTGCTCTTGATCTAAAATGGGAAAATCTTAAAAAAAAAAAAAAAAAGGACCAACTCATTTGTACAGTCGAGTCTCCCATAATCTGGATTTTAAATTCTGCATCATCTCATATCATTTACATACACCTCTATTCTTGTACTTCCTGCAAATCGGTACTTAGATCCAGAGGCTTGATCAGACTCAGGGTCAATTTTTTTTTTTTTTTGGGCAAGAACAACACTTCATAGGTGGTATTGCACACTTTTGTCAGGAAGCATATGATGCCTGGTTGTTTCTCTCTTTGTGACATTAGCAGATGCTGATGATCACTGCTCGGATCCATTATTTCATTAGGGACAGAACTTCAAAGTATAAACCACACAACTAGTCTCTGGTATTATGTGACTTTTCATTGGATCCTGCTATTTTACCTAAAAATTGGGAATGACTTGAAATTAACAAACTGAACAGAAGTAGCGAAGTTTGCTTCAGTTTACTTTGTGATATTTTGTGATCCTACTGGAGCCCAGGCCAGTAAACTGTAGAGGGCTATGTTGTGGTTCTGAGAGGCACATCCATTGTGGGGTTTGGGGCTGGTGAGAGAAGAGTACAGACTTGAGTTGTTCAGGAAGTGAGAACGGCACTGGTATAAATTCTGCAGAAGTGTTCTAAAACCTAAAATGCATTAACTCCTGCTAGAAGAACAACTCCACCCAAGTACTCTCTTGGAATAGATAATGGGCTTAAGAGGGTCTCTCCAAGTTTCCAACCTTCAGTGAGGGTAAAATAAAGCAGCCTCCTGCAACCCAGTTGAAACTCACAGCTCTGACTTGATTAAAAAAAAAAAAAATCAATCAATCAATCAACCCAGGGGGTTATATAGCTTACAGGTTACTGTCTCTGTCTGGGCATGTGAACTGTGGCATGCCTTTTTACATAGCAGCCTTTACTGTTTGGTGGAATAAATCAAGAGATGGCCACAGAATTAGGATGTTGCTCTTAGGGGCACCTGGGTGGCTCAGTGGGTTGAAGCCTCTGCATTCAGCTCAGGTCATGATCCCAGGGTCCTGGGATCGAGCCCCGCATCGGGCTCTCTGCTCAGCAGGGAGCCTGCTTCCCTTCCTCTCTCTCTGCCTGCCTCTCTGCCTACTTGTGATCTCTGTCTGTTAAATAAATTAAAAAAAAAAAAAAAAAAAGAATGTTGCTCTTAGAGATTCAAAATTCAACATTTCAAATATAGATCATTTGTCGGATCCACAGACAGAAAGATGAGACCAAACTACTTCCAGAGAAGAAGGAGGTAAATCCCTGTGAATCCAGAGATCATGGAAAGAACAGCAGGTGACTGACAGAGTTTGATTTTGCACTTTGGAAGCACTTTTGTGTGCTAGACACATGCTTTGTTGTTGCCACAGTTAAAAAAAAACAAAAACCAAAAATCCCCAAAATACGACCAAATAAAAGGTGCTATCTCCAGAGAGTTCTATTTAGAAAGATGCTAAAAAGAGTGATTAGCCATGTCTGTCTCATCTGTTTAGATTTCTAGTTTTATTAATGGTCTCAAAAGAAACTAAACTGCACTCAAAGACAATCTGAAATGAGGAGGGCTGAAAACCAAGACTTAGGACCAAGAAAAAATATTTTAAAATCTAGAGACTCACACTGGAATTTTAACATACCCAAATCCACCCCCACCCCATGCCGCAATACAAAAATTCTCTAGGATCATAGAAATAATCCAACGTAACCAATGTTCCAGGGATTAAAGTCCTACAGAGACAGGGGCCGAGTTTGTCCTATTTACTCTGTGTCCCAAGCATCTAACACAGTGCCTGGTACAGAGTAGGTGTCCACAAAAACCACCAAATTAATGAGGAGATGAAACCCCTTAAAACTATTGAAACCGAAAGTTCCAAAACCAATGTTAAACCTGTAAAAAGGACAATGGTTAAGTTGACTCTTGACAAGCAGTCATCTGAAAATCCTGTCAAGGTTGCTTAAGAAAAGCGTTGGGTTGATACACCCCATGTCTAGAAAGTTGTAAAACAACTGGAGAAGGTCCAGAGCCGAGTCTGACTCGCTCCAGATTAG
This sequence comes from Enhydra lutris kenyoni, assembly GCF_002288905.1. Classification (NCBI taxonomy): domain Eukaryota; kingdom Metazoa; phylum Chordata; class Mammalia; order Carnivora; family Mustelidae; genus Enhydra; species Enhydra lutris. The sequence continues at coordinate 39,443,186 of NW_019154089.1, read as the reverse complement.
AGAGAATGACAGCCAGACTTACTATTTGCATTCCTGTCTCTGCCTTTTGCTGAGCAGTTTCCGTTCCAACCAAATCTTATTTTTAATTTACCCTGATATTTATATGTCTACTGATTTAACATCATATCATACCAGTCTGGGCTTCAGGGTGCCCTTGACATGCATTTTTCTAACTGATCTTCACATATATTATGCACAGACCGGCCAGAAATCTTTCTTCTTGACGTGAGCCTCTCAGGTGAGAATCGTGGTTTCACTTGTCTCCAGAAACAGCTTTCTTCACAGACTCCATTTAGAAACAGCTCCCCTGCCCCCTCCCCACCACCTATGTCTTCTGTAAGCTTGTCCAGACATGGAGTACATCATCAGGCCAGGCCTTCCAGTCATTCCGTTGCTTGCAAAGCAATCATTTATAGGCATTTGGTGTTTTGTCTGACATCTGTTTGATGCTGGAGCTCCAGCCTTTGTCTCAATGAATCATTTGTCAGAGAAGGTTGTGGCATTTTAGGCTGAATTTCACACCTACAAGGAAGGGTTGCCTGGGATGTAAGTGATCTGAGGCTTTTTTGAGACGACCATTTTGCCCACCTCCCACAAGGAAGATCCCATGAGGACATAGCGACATCAGGGAGCTGGGGAGCATGATGCTTATTAAAGGCTTATTTTCACTGTCAGTGTGTGCCCTGTCCCCATGCACTTAAGCCAGGTTTTCCTCTCTGGGGACAAGCCTGCCAACTGACCTCCATGGTTGGAATGTCACTTCTGGAAAGACCCGTGCTGAACTACCTGGGTAGAATATTCTGAGAGCATCAGAATAAGAGGGAGTGACTTCTGAACGAGAAAAGGGAAAAATGGAATTAATCATTCTTTGCAGTTTACAGAAGACCCTGTCCATACGATGTGATGGCTGTTCTCAAGTCGGTGCACGGATGTGGGAATGTCTGCCTCAGCAGCAGGGGGCTGGGGGTCACGCTGGGTCCTAAGCCAGGCTGATCCTAGCAAGGCACAAAATCAATGAGTCCCTTTCCTTATTCTCCAAACAGGGTACCAGTGACCTCATAACACTGTACATGGTAAACGAGGTTGCTTTAAACCACCAAGCCTGAACTATTTCCTTGTAAAAAGTCATCATTCATACAGAGTATCCCATGACAACTCCCATTTGATCGGAGGACCAGAGGGGAACGTGAAAGGGTGGGGCAAGCCAAGACCGAGAATATCACAGGTGGCCTTCCTAAACCCGCATCCAGTGGTGGTCAGAGCATGCGGAGAGCAGAGATGGATGGCAAGATGGGAAGACAGTGAAAATCCGATTGAAAAGTCATGCACTTTTTCCTTCACTTCGTTCTGTAAGGAAAGAAGGATGAGAGGCAAGGCCTATGTTGCAGGGATTCTTCTTGGTGCCTTTAAAACTCTTTGGTTTCACAGAAAGTCACTTCATGAAGAGTTTGTCACAAACAGATGAACCCCAGGATGAGAGGTCAGAATTTCTAGCTTCGATGAAACAGTAGGTGGAAGGCCAGTTTTTCGTTTAGGTTTTAATTTAAAGAGAATGGGGAAGGGAAGCAGAAACTGATACCCCATCTGAGGCTTTTGGGTCTCACACGGGATCCTTTTCATGTTCCTGTATCAGTGTGAGGGGGGTGGGGTAGGGTGCCAAAATGCTAGCCCATCAGTCACCTCATGCATCTGAGTTGGAAAACATTTAACCCTGAGATGCAAATCATTTAATCATGCTGAGTCAGTGGTGACCACAAGTTGTGAACTCTTGGGAATCAGGAATTCCCAACATGATGTGATAATGCATTTCACAGCAAGGACTTCAGATCTCCAGAATCCAGGGTAGGGTAAAAGCAAGGCAGGAGTGCATCTATATTCTCCTAAAGTTTCTGCACAACAAAGACAGATCCTCCTTCCCAAATTCAATGAAAATGAGGGCTCCCAAAGGGTAATTCCCACTCCCCCCCTCACCCCCCTCCACAAACTTTCGCTTTTCTGTTTGCACCATTAGGTCAGAAGGTTAATGAAAATGCACTCAAAAATTATAAAGAAGATGAAGCCAGGCATGAATATGAGATTTCCACTCGAGTCTGAATATTCCATCTGGATGTTAGGCAAACCCACTTGCTTCAAAAGTCATACAGTTCTGTCCACGTTTGCCTGGATGGTCTTAGATGCTGAGGAACTTGATACCTACTAACTGCCTACCTTGGAAATAAAACTAGGAATGCAGCTTGGATCCCAGCTTAGAAGGAAAGGGTTGCGAGCTTTCTGTGTGATCAAACGATGTGTCAGAATAATGCTGCATCTGGGACCAAAAAGAGCTGGGATTTGAATTTTGCATCTTTTTCTGTTTCTTTCTCTTCTTCCATCCATCTATCCCTTTAGTTTTCTTTCTCACTTTTTCTCTTTTACAGAATACTCTCCTTCTTTAGAGTCGGACCTGTAAATACACAGCATTTCCTTGAGTCACTTAAAAATCTTTACTTCCTTGGCGTTGATCACCACTGAAGGAGACAGCTCATTGCACCAGTTACTCTTAGAACGTTGCTTTTACGGCAGACATTAAAAGACGCTGCTTTGACTGAAAGGTGACACTTTACATTAACATCTCGACTCTGCTCGCTCATTCTGAAGGAACAGCTCCAGTGAAAGTAAATCACTGGTGAAGACAAGCCAACTGGAAAAGACACTAGCTCTTTTTTTTTTTTTTTTTTTGGTCTTTTAAGTTTTCACAATGGCCATAAAGGAAATGTGAATTAATCATTTGTTTTGACCCAAGAGCAGCAGAACTTATTTTGAAGACTTAAACAGGCAACACAAATGTAAACAGAAATCTGGGACTCCCAAATGCTAAAAAGCTTGAAAGGATTAAGTCCGAAAACATCAATTCTACTCAGCGTTTATTTTCATTTGAAGATAGGGGAAATCATATATAAATCACGGACAATACAAGTTCTTCTTGTCTGGCAATTGTCCACATAAATCTGTTACCCTCTAAGTATAGATACAGATTTTTTTTTTTAATAGAAAGATAGGGCGAGATGGCAGTTAATTAGCAACCGGTAACTATAAACTACAGTAGGTACAAAGTTTTGTCATATAAATTAATTGCCATTACAAAAAGGCAACTGCTTTAGCTAAGAAGGTACAAAAACAGGTAACTTCCATAAATATAACAAGAAACTAAGTGGAGAAATACATAACAGACTGTTTTTCCTACATAATATTTGAATATGCAAACTAAGACACCTGTGGCACTTTACATGGAAGTAGGAAGAGCCGTACACACACACCACCCACCCGCCACCCACCCACACTCGCCCATCCAAGTCCCCTCCCCGCCCCCCAAGTGGATTTCCAAAACTAGGGTTACAAGGACAGGATGCCGCTCGCTCGGAAGCAGCAAGACGGCAAGCTCCGAACTGCCAGACAAAGAAGGAGCCTTATTGACAGTTGTAAAGCATTAGGCGTCAGACAGAAACTTGTCAAAAACAGCTGTTGTTGGGTACTGATTGATAATGTTTTCATTCTGACGGCTGAGACACTGCAGACAGTCGTGGGTCTGAGAAGAAGCCCATCACTGGCGCACACATGAACACACACACACACACAGACAACGGGAAGTCATTTAACAGATGGCCTAGGAGCACTCAGCCATAGTATCTTAAAAAGACAACATTCTCCATTTAATGAACTTGCAGAGAAAGCATTGCCTAAGAACCATTTATTTTTCACAGAAGATGAGCACAACAAAACAAAAATGCAAGCAGGGACTGTGTAACTGGTCATCGGAATAAAAGTTTTGTGCTGCTCACGGATTACGCAGTGAAAAATATTCAAGGACACTGGAGACAAGATTGAATACAAATCTTTTTGGATCCATTCCACGGGGGGGCGGGGGAAGCTTAAAGAAGTGGTCGATGTTTCAAAGGTAATGATTTCATTAAAATCCACCTACAAGATGAAACCACAAAAGCTGTATCTGAATGATGTATATCTTCTGGAGAATTACAAGGTATTACATCACCGTGTAATACAGGGCGAGTCTGTGGTATCTATCTGAGAACCAGTCTGTGCTACCTAAAAATTACAAACATGTTTTTATTGCTCAGGTGAAAGGAGCAGTTTTCTAACATTTGGCCATTTTGTGTTTGAAGTGGTCAAAAATCTACAAAATGTGCCAAAGAGGATTACATCCATAAACTTCAGTATCTATAGATTATTCTTGATTTAGAAAAGGTCAAAGGTGCCAAACCTTCGTAAAACTGCACATTTATCTCTACATAATTTTATCATTTAAATTAAATGGAAAAAAAAAAAAGTTCCAAAGACTGAATCTAGGCCCTAAAATGATTTGCTGCAGCCCCAGCACATTTTTTTTAAGGGCACACTGAAACCCCTGAAAATAGAGGTTTATAATAGGAATACTGACAGACCTTTAATTACTCGTCGGAGACAATCAGTGACTCTGTTAAACTCCATTAGCACTTAATGAATGAATATCCAGATGATTCTGTCTTTGTTTTCTTTGTCAAATCCATGCCAGCTTAAACCCTAGCCAGTATAAACTATACTTCATTTGGCTTTTTTAAAAATTTTTATCTATTATTTTAAAAATTATCTTCTCTCTTTCAATCAGACACTTTTAAGATTTTTAGAGAAAGATACCTCTGTCATGTTGCAGCTTGACTTAATGCAGGGGACTCTTTCCATTAAAAAAATATTGGAGGACTCGATGAAATATCATCAGTGAGGCACACCCGCACTGTGCCTACATTCTCGCTCGTCTCAAAAACGGAAAGTTTCTGCTCTTAAGACAGGGGAGTGAGACTTCAGATGGAATCAAGGAAATTCTGCATCTTGTCTTTAAAGTTCTTCCACATTAATTTTATCTTGGTAGGATATTCCTCTCTGATAAGGTGATTCATTGAAGTTTTTGGTGCTCATTTTTCTCTCATAATCTATGAGGCCCATATATAAAAAACTCAAGAATAAAATATGATAAAATAAAATAAACACCCCAAGAGATCTTGGAAACAATAGACATAAAATGAGGAGCCCCAGTCGTATAACGCTCCACCCCCAAACCCAGGGAAAATGAGTCAAGGTTCTGAGTCTCCCTGAGTCCTTCGTAAGGGATTTGATTTCTGTGAGCCACGAATTCCATCCATTTTAACACAGAGTACAGAAGAGCGGCTTAGAACAACAAAAGGAAGAGACATGCGGTGAAGATAATTAGTGGTAAACAGAGAATAAATTCTCTCTCAGTAGTGTGTACTTGACGTTAATGCCGATGATGATGATTCACCTGATTTACAGAATATTCACTTTAATAGAGAGATGAGAGTCGGAGATAACTAGAGGAAAAGAGACACTGAAGCCACGAAAGTCTTGATACCAAAATAAAATTAAAATGAGAAACTAACATAATAGGTTCAAGGCCTTTGGGAACCCGTGTTCTTTGCCAGATTTCACATTCTTACAGCTTCATGGTCTTTCTCTTCTAACAAATTTATCAGTTGAGAGAAGCTGTCTTTCAGTGCCTCCGTGTCATCCAGCGAGCAGGGCTGCAGAATCCAGCGTTTCCCACGTGCAAGGGGTTCAAGTTCAAAATATTTTTTGACCTTAAGGGGGGAGAAGATAAATATGTTATTAGTTATATCAGAACCTTTCTAATTCCAGAAGTTTGTGAGTGACGAAATAGGGGGGATTTCAAGGAGAACGTTTATAAACTGTGATGCCTAGGACTTTCTAGAATTCCATTCACTGCTGCTGTTATAATGTGGGTCCTACGCTGTGACCCGGGACTGTTTTCTTTAGGGGTGAGTGACCTGCTTACAGACCATGTCACCCACACACTTATCTGCATGGGAGGTGATGGAGTCTAAGAAAGAATTACATGCACAGCACACAGGGCAGAGTACACTGCAGGCACCAGAAAGATTCAATTCCATCAAAACCACCAGCAGAGCAGCTTTCGCTACACCCCCTTGCTAACTTACTCAATTGGTGGCAAACTATAGTACATACTGTATCAATTACTCAAAATTATTTTGACTACCAAGTGCATATTTTGACTACCAAATGCGTATACGACAAAAACTGGTAATTTAAATAATCTTTTTTCTCTCTCCCCCTTAAACTTCTAGTATCCATTTTTGAGACCTGGGAAAGCACTTTTTAGGAAAGAGGCTAGAAACTGAGTATGTGTGTGTATATGCATATTTAAACTGTATACAGATACATATATATACAAAGCATCCCGGTTTTTAATCCTAGTCCTGAATTTTCAGGGAGGCAAAAATCATGACCTTTTAACTGGTATGTGAGTGGAGAATTTGCTATCTTAAGAATCTGTTTGGTTAATATTCAGTCACAAGTCATTCTTAGCACAGAGGCTAATAGGTTACTGACTAATAGTGTCCAAGATTACCAACTCAAGACTGAGAGGAAACATCAAATTGTGACATCTTCTGGAAGAACTGATGACCTCTCAAAGGGTATGATAAAACACAAAGCTTGCAAAGCTATGGTCCTGCCCACACTCCGTCACATAAGAACTGAACACCGTATGTACAGCCTAGTGAGGTTTTACTAACATAAAATAGAATGAGTAGCAACACCAGAAGAACCACTGTTTGAAGACATTCTTGGTCAACAGATTTCATTAAATCCCATGTGCCAGGGCAAATTCCAAGGTCTTACCTTAGTCAATACTCGAGACCTAGAAAAAAAAAGGTTCTCAACCACATGCCATTCCCAATGTGGTATCATTTTGCCTCTATCACTGCAAGGACCAGAGTACAGCAGAGGTACATCATCCAAAAGTGGCATTAAAATATATGTACATTATTTTCATGTGAGCAAGAAGATAGACATAAGAAATACTAAGGCTTTATGCTAGTGTAGGAACCACATTACACTAACATTCTAGAGTTCAAGTGTGTCTCCAAAGTTCTTCTGTAAATGTCTGCAAATTAGCAATAAATACTACTACTTTAAAAAAAAAAAAAAAGCCTGTGAAAATGGAAGGACTCTCATCAGTTAATTCTGGAAAGTAATGAAAATCTCCTTTCAGATCAGAAAGCGGGTAGACAACTTCAGAACAGAGTTTGCCCGAGGTATTTTATAAATCACGTTGTTAAGAGAATTCTCCCTTATGGAAAATGTAAACTCCCTTCTTTTAGTTTCTTTTCTTTAGAGCACTGAAAGCAACCCACTTCCAAGAGAATCTGAAATCTGCTTGTGTAACAACCGGCCCTAGATGGGCTCTGCCCCACCAAGGGAGGCCAGCAGCCAGCAGGGGGAGAGCAGCGCTGGCAGGGGGGACAGGTAGGGACCGTGTTTAAGGCCACAGCTTGGCAGAGGAGCTGGCTGCTCTGGAGAGTATAAAATCAGAGATGTCAGGCTCCTTGCTTCTCCCACAAAGTGGGGCTTCAGAATGCACAAACAGAATCTGGTATTTGATCAATAATGCCTCCCATCAAGAGGGGATGGCACGGAACATCCAAAATCTGGTACATGAAGGAGGTTTTACCCTTGCCCCATTTCATAACCTCACATCATTTTTTTTTTTTTTTTTTAAAAGATTTTATTTATTTATTTGACAGAGAGAAATCACAAGCAGGCAGAGAGGCAGGCAGAGAGAGAGGAGGAAGCAGGCTCCCTGCTGAGCAGAAAGCCCGACGCGGAGCCTGAACCCAGGACCTGGGATCATGACCTGAGCCGAAGGCAGCGGCTTAACCCACTGAGCCACCCAGGCGCCCCAATAACCTCACATCATTTTAAGTCTTGCCGATAACTGAGAAGAGGACGGGTGGCAAGAAATTCAGGAATATTAGGATAAAGAGAAAGACTAACACAGTAAGTGCATGTTACCAACAATACCTTCAAATAGTTGGCTTAAAAATTCACGGAATTGATCCTGGTGGCATACTGACAGCTAATTTGAAAACCGTGTTAGATTTAAGCAATCACAGAATAGAACTTGTGATATTTTACAATATGGACCAGACACACAAAGCCAGGTTTTAAGTACCCATTAGGTTGGTCTCTAGGCAACTGAAAATACAGACTATTGCGTGGGCACACTTGGAAGATAATAAAGATGTCTGAAGGTAGTTTCTGAAGTTGTTCCTGCTGAATATGAAACCTGAGGAGGAAATGGAAGGTTCCATTACAGGGTGGTCACCAGATAAAGGAGCCTAATGGTGTTAAGCTGACAACTATGGCGGCGTAACCCGAGATTTTCCGATCTGTAACCTAAGTAGGTATCTCCCTCATCCTGCTATACTCCCCCAACTGGTATCGAAATGATTCCACACCATCCTTCGTTTATAACATCAACTGTAAAACTAGTCTGGCGTTTCAGTGAGTTTCAAGCACAGTGAGTTGTCGCTGGAACACAGCTTTTCATTACCCAGCGTTTCATGTTTCTAAAAACAAAGCAGGTAATACAAGAGAGGGGACGATGGAGACCTCATGCTCTGACTTGAACTTTTCCCGTTGGGTTAACATTTTCATTTGATTTTCTTTAATATATTTTTATTTACTTATTCGAGAGAGACAGCATGAGTGTGAGAGCACATGAGAAAGTGTGGGGTGAGGGGAGGAGGGAGTGAAATCTCAAGTAGACTCTGCACCTAGTGTGGAGCCCCATGTGGGGCTCGATCCCATGACCCTGAGACCAGACCTGAGACAAAACCAAGAGTCGGATGCCTAACCGACTGTGCCACCCAGGCGTACCTTCGTTTAATTTTCTGTCAACTTGAACTTCAAATTTCACCTCCTCTGTATTATTAAGATACAAATTACAGTCAACATTTGACTTGTTCACCTTATCTTTTTTTTTGTCCTTTCATAATGCTGCTGTATAATTTTAAAGAACAAGGCGTTTAAGTTTGACCAACATAAATCACATGTTTTGAATACTTAATCAGCCACTTAAATATTATGCCTCAATGGAAGGTGCAGGGATGAGGAGGAGGGGACTGCTTCTCACTGGCTTCGGGAGACAGCACTTGGGGCAGTGACGTCAGAATCCAGCTGCCTGGCAACCTGTAGTCAGCTGGCTATTTTTGGGTTAGCCGCAGAGAGTGGGCATTTGTTAGTGGCCATGTGTCCACCCTAGAGATAGGAAAACAAAGCTGCCGTAAGTAGCCAACTTATTTTAGCTATGCTGTCAGAGCCCTCCTTCATTCACGCCACTGTGGGGTGACGCACATGACTGCATTCTGTTGATTCCCACAACGCACTTAGTGTAGAGTCCTAACGGACAACTCGGCACCATCACTTTGCTGCTCACGTTTGTAACAGCTGCGAAATCGGGTAGGAGATGTCCTTTATGTTTCTTTGAGAAGAGAAATAATAATCCTTTCCAACTTGCAGGACCTCTAACAAGATTATGTAATAATACCGACTTCTCTATCTTGCCCTCACTTCACTTCAAGAAATTAAAAATTTCTTTTTAATTCTTGCAAACCCGCTGTGACTACATTTCTGGAAGTCATGTAAATAGTTTCTGAACTGCAATAATAGGTCTTCCGTTTTAAAAGCCTGCAAATCTCATTTTATTTATAACAATAACTGCTTGTTTTTCCTATTTTTGTTATTAAAGCATGTAAGTACTGTGTGCCCAGAGTTGGCCTCATTTTCCTTTAAACACTCTGGGGAGCAGGGGAGAGAACAGTCCAAAAGGGATGACTTAGTGTTTTAATGTGACATCGAGTTAAGTTCTAAGCTCAGATACTTATAAACAGTGCTTTGACACACATGAATGTGTTGTAAGACATTAAAAAGGGGCTTAGTTCTTCACTCCATGGGACTGTGCTGTGCATCTTTCAGTAGGTCGCCCCTACTCCTAGTGAACTCAATGCCATTACCCTATACCAATCATAGCAGTAAGTAAAAATCCCTCCCCCACCTCATGTCCAGAATGCCACCTGGGGCGGTACTGTAGGTATTTCTCCCCTTCTGGGGCAATTTAGCTTGCTTTCTCAGTGGAGATAGAATCTGGATATCTTTTCTGCACGTACTTCTCTAGATCCCCACCTACCCACAACACACATATTCCCTCTGAGGAAAAAACTAGCCGGTTATAATGGACCTTTCTTAACTTGAGGGTGGTTGTGGTGCATTGTCATAGGGTGAAGATTAGTATGAGAGAGAAGCTTTGAACACGTGGGTCCTGAAAGTTCGCTCCCTGTAACTTCATTCATTCGACCACCACTTCCTGAACAAGACTGGCGAGTGTGTGAAGGCGGTGTGAGTGTGCCCTCTGCCAGTGCTCCACCGGCCAATGTGTGGGGTTCCAATGCTTAGAGCGGAACCCTAGAAAACAAAAAACAGAGACAACAGCCGGAAGAGGAGGCTGTCCTCATCATCTATATTAAAAGATTATAAGCCTCATTGTCCCTGGCTTTTCAGTGACCATAAAAGACGGTTTAATACTGCACAGTTTACTAAAGGCTTTTTCACTCATTTATGGCACCCTGATTATACAACTGGAAGAAAAGCAACGGATTCAAATAGAGGGAGGAGTATTAAAATAATTCAAGTCAAAGTGAAAAAGAAATATCTTGGTAGAAGATTGCCCAAAGAAACTTTCGAAATAAAGGCACATTCTTTCTTCATCTCTGGCACAGGAGTCAGTCTCACGAAGGAGTCCAGGCTGACAACGTCAGCTCCTTCAAGGCAACAGTGATCAGTCAGCATGTAAGACAAGACAACAGGGATGCTGGGTGAGGAACACAAGCAAAACACAGAGAGCCAGCGAAGAGAGTTGCGGCTGGGGGTCTGGTAGGCAGATGCGCGATGCATCTTGCAAGAGCCCACGACTCCGTAACCACCTTGAGCCAGTTATGGGTTTCTTGTCATTTTAAGTCCACAGCGTGTCCATCGCATGCCTGTATTTTTCAAACAACTAGACGAATAATGTTTTCTGAGACAGGTTCATATGGGTCTTGAACTCTTTGGTAGAACTATGGTCTACATGATACATGTACTCCAGGGCTCCAATTAATAGGCTATTAAGAGAGCCTGAGCGATGAGTGAAACTTGTAGGATATTGACCGTGACTGTCAAAAAGGGAGCAGAACTTGCCTCATCCTCACCCAAGCTCCTTACTTACATTATTAGAGGAGATGCCCCGTTGCAGTCCCATGTCACAGTGGGGGAAACATTTGTACTGAAATGCTGGTCGTGAGCTTTCTCTTTCCGCCCCCAGGCACAAGGACATCAAATTCTAGGAGCCACGGTCTGAATTATTTACACCATGGAAATCTGCAAGTGCAACAAACCAAGACTTTCTTCTTTCTAGAGAGTCGGGTGCCAAGCACCCACTGGCACGCACAGTATGTACATCTCGCCTGGGAGTATGCCAAGGGGCCTTCCAGCCTTGTGGTCTTAACTGCAGAAGCTCACGGAGCAGGCTTTGCTTGGTAACCTTCACCAAAGTCAGAACTTTGCCCACACCGTGGCTCCAGGATGGGGTCTGGAGATAAAGTGGCAGGGCATCATTAAGATTCTTCAGAGTGCATTCTTGGCAGCTTGTTCAAAGAAAGGTTAGTCCAGAGAGAGCAGCACCAGCTGTTCCCCTTTTCATTGTGCTGCTTGCAGGATTCTGAAATCCTTAGAAAGGTACTAAATATGTCATTAAAGGCAGAAATAAAGAATGCAAGCAAAACCAATTTACCATAGTCCCAAAGATACTACAACACAGAACAGATATTGTTTACTTTTTTCTGTACTAAAAGGGACCAGAAAACAACACCTTGATATTAACCAAGACCACAATATTAGTTTGGGAGCGCAGATCTATAATGGATGATTGGTTTCAAGAATGTTAGGTGTAACATAAAAGTGTAGTTTCGGTAAGATCGCTTCTTTCTTAAGCAAAGTGCAGCTCACCTGACCTTGGAGTAATTAAAAAGCTAGACAAATGCCAGCAGGTTATGACCGGTGATTGAGCCCCACCTTTATTAGAAGTCTTCCTGCCCAATCAGTAATCTCTGAAGTGTGGCGAATGTTATATATTGTGACAATAATTATATAGAAACCCTGTCTTCCACTGCACAGGAGAAGTCAGTGTGTTCCAGAAGAGCTAAATAAAATGATCCCATCGCTTTGGTGGTAGGAGCTAGAATCTGGAGAGCATTCCTGTTTTTTTGCTTAACCTGCTAACCTAGAATTACAGAACAGATTACATCTATTTTCTCTTTTTGATATACCTAGAAGTTTTGTTTTATTCACCTATCCAAAAAGCCTGCTAATCAGACAACCACTGTGAGAGGCAGAAATGAGGTATGGATGCTTCCTGTCTTCAAGGGACAATGAAAGATACCCAGGACTCCTGCAGAATATCTCCTCTACCCCGGGGATTCTACCTGGCCCTCCAGAGCCTGGAGTGATTCCCATATGTAGGTCTTTGCTCCAACCTCTGCATCCAAACAAAGGTGCCTCCCTCCACAAGTAGAAAGAATTGGCTTATAAATATTCATATTTTTAGACCCAGCTGACGTCCTCCTATCATCTCAAGGGGAAGCCTTAATGTAGAAGAAATGTTAAAAGTAGAAGGGACCTTAATCACAGTAGCCACGGTTGGTTACCTCCCAGCACCCAGGCAAATAAAGTTTTATTGGAACATAGCCATGCTTACTCACTTGTCTATGGCTGCTTTCATGCTTCAATGGCAAAGTTGAGTAACCATCAGAGAGACAAAATCTAGAATTACTGTTTAGACCTTTACAAACAAACAAACAAACAAAATTGCCAATCCCTGGCTAACGCTGTTTGCAGCTTCCCGCTTTGTCCAGCAGGGGCACAAGCAGTGCCCGGGAGGTGTCTGGGGAGCTGGCCTCTCTTGCTAGACCAGCTCGTCCCCACTCATACTGTAGAGGACCAGAGAAGTTGGCTTTTCCAACCTCTCCAGGCTCCACTTATAATTTCAAAGGCTCTGGATTGTGGTCTAGCAGGCAGAAGGGTCATAAAGCCATATTTTGACCCCTCTATGTTCAGCCTGGTTTTCTTTTATGTGGAGACTACCTAACAGCAGCGAGAACTAGCCAAGGCACAGGGTCCATGACCTGTCTGTTTAAAGCTTATGGTGTCCTTAAGGATGGCTCTTAGTGCAGAGCAATATTATTGTTATTGTTACTTTGCAGTTTTAAAAAGGAACATACAATTTACTAAATATACTGTGTCTAAAACCCAGTTTTTCCTGAAGCTATTATATTCAATTTAAAAATCTTACCATTCTGTCTATATATCTGGTAAGTTTTAACAGCACATTCAGGAAGTTGGATACAGTTTAGGTCCTTTTATAAACTTAGTTTAATTAACCACTTTTAAACATTTCAAAACTCCATTTATAAATTTAACATATTCAATCTTCTTTTTCAGCATTTAGACTGTAATAATCAAAATATCCTCAAGTAGTTATGAAGTCTTTTCTTCCCCAGCAAGAATTCTTAAGCATTTCTTCAATTAAATTTATAAATTCAATGACTCTCAAGCTCTGATATTTCTTCTTCTTTTTTAAAAAAGATTTATTTATCTGAGAGGAGGAGAGAGAGAGAGAGGGAGAGAGAGCGAGCATGAGTGCATGTGCACAGGAGTGGGAGGGGCAGAGGGAGAGAATCTTCAAGCAGCCTCCCTGCTGGGCGTGGAGCCCCACACAGGGCTTGATCTCATGACCCACAAGATGAGGACCTGAGCTGAGGCAGAGAGTCAGCTGCTTACTGACTGAGCCACCCGGGCGCCCCCTCCTGCCTTTCTATATAGGGAATCATTTCTGAAATAATTTATACATCTTAAATTATAATTACAAAGTGACTCTACCAGGTTGACCTAAGTGTAATATATACTTGAAATGAAAGTATTAATATTGTAGATCTGTTATTTTATCATTTTTACACTTTTAATGTTAAATTTTCCAGGGTTAAAAAGACTTTCCCATTAAGGAAACAACTTTCCATCCCAAACGAAAAGAGTTATCATTCCATATGTGGTTCTCACCTCACTGAACTTGAGTTGCTTTTTTTTTTTTTTTAAAGATTTTATTTATTTATTTGACAGAGATCACAAGTAGGCAGAGAGGCAGGCAGAGAGAGAGGAGGAAGCAGGCTCCCTCTGAGCAGAGAGCCCGATGCGGGGCTCGATCCCAGGACCCTGGGATCATGACCTGGGCCGAAGGCAGAGGCTTTAACCCACTGAGCCACCCAGGCGCCCCCCTGAGTTGCTTTTCAAACAGACTTTTTAGACTGAAACAGAATTGGAGCCATAGATGTCCAGCGCCAAATTTTTGAGGTCACTCATTGTCAGGTTAGGGTCTTTATAAGAATAGTTGCCACAACAAAAAGAACTTCCTGGCCTTCAAAGGGGATTGTTTGCTCCTGGATGTAAGTTATCATTACCTATTTCATGGGTCTACTCTCAGAAGATTCTAAAGAATTTTCTTTACTTGTTTGCCTGGATTTTGCATTTCTCTAGCACACACTTTAATATCTTTTCGTTTGGCTCTATAGATATTACTTTTCATTTATTGAGCTATAATTTGCAGACTGTAAAATTCACCCTTCTAAAAATGTACAAGTTAGTGATATTTAGTATATTCAGGGACACCTGCAATTATCACGGCTATCAAACTTCAGGACATTTGCACCACTCCAGAAAGAAACTCCCCACCCATTAGCAGTCACACCCCATCTGCCCTTTCCTCCATCCCTCGGCACTCACTAATTTACTTTCTGTCTCTAAGGATTTGCCTATTCTGGACATTTCATATAAATGGAATTATATAATACATGGCCTTTAGTATCTGGTTTCTCTCACTTAGCATAAAGTTCTGTGTGAGTACTTCTTTTTATGGCCAAGTGATATTCCGCTGTATGGACCTAACACAATTTGTTCACCCATGTTCATCAGTTGCTGGACGTTTGGGCTGTTTCCACTTTTCGGCTATTATGAATTCAGTTATACAAGCCACGACTGTCTCCTTCAAACAGGCTTTATAAATAATCATTGTATAAGTTAATGAGTTAGAGGATATCAAGACTCAATGGGAATGAAGCATCTTCACAAGTCTGGGGTGAACTCTTTTCATTCAGATTTATGAGGATATCCTCGTTTCACTTGAGGAAATTCAGAGATTTGGATAATTAGTCTTAATTTTTTCATGTGTAAGAGACCTCAGTTCCTGGAAGGCATAGACGATGAAAAAAATTCTTTTGTATTCCCTGATGTACCCAGTACAATTCCAGACACAAAGAGGATACTCATTATTTTTAAACAAATGTAAAGAGCTGAAACTATAATGAAAAGGGCAACAAAGTATGTACCGTATTTCATCTCAGATTAAAATGTTAGTAAAGGAAGGAAATTGAACATTGGAGAGAAGTTGCCACTCCTTTTAATTAAGCAGGCCAAGGTTTCATGCAGGAGGTGGGATTTCATGAACAGTTTCAAAACCATAGGTCTAATTGGTTTAAACTCTATTATACATATGCCTACAGGCAGCTGCAATGGATTGTTTTGCAAACAGAAAAGTAAGCAACCCCTCATGGAAAATAGACCCACTCCAGAAATCTCAAGACCCAAAGGACACATATGTTTTGAGCTATTCCTTTAATCTGAGTCCAAACAAAGCATCTAATTCTTATCTCAGAGAATGGAAAGCATTGACATATGCAAAAAAGAGAAGCATCGGTACACTTGTCTTTGCATGCAGGTGCAGGCCTCAGACTTTTCAATAACATCTATAACATGGTCATTAATTACACAGGCAGCCAGGTTTCGACAGCATATCATTTTCTTTTGCCCTCCTCTCTTTCCCTTCAGTAATCAATTCTATTCCACTCCTTCAAAAGGGCTTTCATTTATGGTACCAATACGTTTTGGGTGTTACACTTGATTCTGCACCTTCCATGTTTGCGGTAATACTGGGTTATGATTTACCTTTATTTCAAAAAAGCAAACATTGTAAGCAGGAAGAGGCTTATCTATGAAAAACTTTTTCCTGGCAATAGAATATGGCTGTCTAAACAGTTCTACCTATATGTATGAGAGCCAGTCAAGTATGTACTAGACAGGAAGGAGAGTTAATGAGTGAAAGCCCCAAAGACATCAGAGACAACCAATTAGCTTGTCTGAAACACAGGCTTGTAAAGCTATCAGTAACTTATAAAATGGTCTGCTACACACGAGTAAAATGTTGTTTAAATGGCTTGCTTAACTAGATGCATTCACCATGAAATTGATTCTTTTAAGGTTATCTTTTTAAACTTAATACTCATTAACTGTGCATATGGAAATGGCTGGCTGGGTGGAAGGGTGGGTAGCTATCTTGGTATTGTCAAGTGCAGGCTGAAGATATGAATTCCATACTTTTTGAGGTTAGCAGGTATTGGAGAAGAAACCCCATCAATTACCAACAGTTGTATCTGCCTCAGTCACTGAAAAGGATCAACACACTTAGATCATTCCTCCCCTGCCTTGCGAAATGCTTAGCTTGGGGTTGGTAGATGGGCTCCGAGGACCTTCCAGTGTTGAGAACACATGCTTTTGTGTTACAGAACTGCACCGGTTTTCACCACAGCCTGTGATTCTGCAAAATGGCATGAGAGCAAGAAGACCCAGAGCCTGATAGTTTTCAAATCCAACATTTGTCTCAACAGTGATCAGCTTTCATCCCCCAAAGACTTACTTTACTAAAACATTTGAGGTAACTTGATGTTAGCTGACACATGAACGACAATCATGATACTATTTCCTATTCTGAGTTATCTTTTGTTGTTGTTGTTGTTCTTTTAGAGATAGAGAGAGACCACAAGTAGGCAGAGCAGCAGGCAGAAGAAGAGGGAGAAGCAGGCTCTCCACTGAGCTGGGAGCCCGATGTGGGGCTCGATCCCAGGACTCCGGGATCATGACCTGAGCCAAAGGCAGCCGCTTAACCAAATGAGCCACCCAGGTGCCCCCTATTCTGAGTTATCTTAAAACACTACTGTATATTTTGGAATTTTTTTTGCTGTGTCTCATATTAGCTTTTTTCTGTTACACAAGGCTCCCTGCCACAAATACACTTTAGTAAGTTGCAACCTGATCAGATAATCAGAAGAGCGTGCTTTGATTTTGACGTGACTAACTCTTGCGTGCTCATTCAATGTTGGTACCCTTCATGGAACCACTATGAGCTGGTCAACTCAAGGGATTCTTTGACTTAACAAAATACTAGGAAAAAAATAACTTGCAACAATGTGTTAAAGCTGGTTAAAAACAAAAAAATATCTGTTAAAAATAGTTTATATATTCCAGCTTATTTGGCTTTTGTAATGCACTATATGTCCCCTATCTCAGTCTTGCAGCTGGAAGGTGTGGGGAAGGCAACAGGGGCAGTAACAAATCAAAATATGAATATATGGAACCCAAATAAACATGTTTAATACTCGCCTTGTGGTACTATGGCAGCACTCTGTCCTAACAACGACAACATTCAGATGTTGGGGCAGATTCAAATTCTTGGGCCTTGAACAGGAGACAAATATGGCAAGCCACGCGTTGCTGAGCCGCCAATGGAGGGTGCCAATGGCCCTGTCCAGATGCAGAGATATTCAAGGGATGTTCCTGTCAGCAGTTTGTCCTCTGGCTCCAGCAAGGAGCCACCACCATGGAAACACAAGAAGGAAAAGGAAAAACAGCAAAGCGTGGAGGGACGGGGGTGGGGGGGAAAGGCAGAAAAAACTGACAGCCACCTCAGTAACACATCTGAGCAAGGGGAACAGGTAACAAATGGCCTTCGGAAAAACTGCCATGTTGTTAGTCACAGGGAGAGAATTTCTTTTCCTACTGGCAATACGGCCAGGAGCCTAATATCCTGGCAACTGAGAAATAATGAGCTTGGAAGAGGCTTGCAGGCAGTCTGAGAAAAGAAAAGCTGAGTGGTAATCCGTCCTGAGGAATTTTGGCCAAAAAACCCCACACAGGACTAGCTGAACTCAGAATAAAGCCCGTGAAAGACAAGTCTGGAGAATATTACAATCAGACATAAAGAGAACACCAGAAATGAAGGTTCCAAAAGCCACTGACTGGATTTAGCACAGCACTGTTAGCGTGGCCTTGCGTCCTAGCTGTCCAACCGGGACTAGTCCGCAGCATTAGTTCTTGGCGGAGGGCAAAGGTGACCATACCCTTCAGGGGAGATTTGGCAATGTCTGGAGATATTTCTGGTTGTCAGAGTTGGGGGGCGGGGGCACAGTGTCTGCTGCAGGTATCTTGTGGGTAATGGTCAGGGATGCTGCCAAACATCCTACAAGGCATAGGATAGCTCCCCTGCCCGCCCCACCTCCAACAAAGAACCGTCTAGCCTGAAAGGTCAATAATGCTGAGGTTGAGAAACTGTTCTGAACTGATCTTTTAAGGCAAAACCAAAGAACAAAGGTCCCCATTAATGCTTCAGTCTATGGTTTATCAGCGTGAACCATCAGGCTCCCTAGCTGAAATCAGGAGATTTAGGAACCGGATTAAGAAAGTAGACCAGGAGCTTTGTCAGGGTACAACTCTCTGTCCTCTCTTCTTGTTCAAAGCGGAAATCATTTGTTCTTGGTGGGGATGAGTCAAAACATTCAACTGGGCTAAAACAAGTGCACCTGATAAATAGCCACCTTTCCCTCTTTCTACTGTTAACTCCGCATTCATTGTCTCAGACCCTGGGGATATAAAGGTGAACCTAAGTCCCAGTCCTCACGAGCTTCCTTGGAAGAGACTGACAGGTATCGAGTAGGTGCGTCAGTGACTAAATGAAGTCAGATGGAGTAAGCACCGCAAAAAATTAGAAGGCACCACGGCACTAATAACATTTACCATTGAGGTGATCCGAAAGATGGACTGAGGGCATGATGTGAATTAAATATCAAGCAGTTGCAGGTAAGGACAACTCTTTAGCTGGTTTCAAAACAAAATTTCATACAGTTACAACAAAGGCTCCTTCAATTCACCTCCACTTAATCACCTAGGCCTAACCGACTCTTCACCACCCGGTTCAAGATAATGATGGCCGTTGCCTGCCATATGAATGCCCATGCCCTGTGGGGACAAGCCCCGGATGAAGCTGGCCGCTCACCTGATGCTCACACCAGGGCACCAATCTCTGGAACGTCTGCTCACTCTGCCACAGACTCTTTCACAATTCTCACTCAGGCAACCACACTTGTTACTACAGCAAGTCATTCAATTAAATATGGCATCAACGGATGAAATAGGAAGTTGAGAAGACAATTTCTACGACTCTGAAAAACTGAGTGGAATGTGTTCAAAGAACTCAATAAAGGTAAGTCATTAAAACAACTGCTGTCGAATCAGATTTAGGGGAGACAACTATCAAGAACTATCGTGTGAACTGCTTCCCACATGTCTTTAACTTACCATCTTATTTTATCTTATAGTGCTATTTTAAAGAAATGGGAACTGAAAATCATGGATGATGCCTGTATTTTGTGCTAAAAATATGACACAGAACTCTGATTAGTGGCCACGTACTCAGAGAAAAGGCACTGGCCCAGTATCAAAAGATTAGCGCCATTTGTATGTTTTAAGTTAAATTACTTAGGGTATACATTTATTTTATGTTTTTAATGACAAGACACTAGCCAGCTCTTTCTTCATTAACTGTTCAACTACCAGTTCAGATCAGGTCAGATAAGTGGGCTTCTAACAGTCTCCAATCCCACTTCTTATTCTGCCTGAATCGAAAGCCTTCTCAGGGGGACGTCATTAACACCTACTTCAGTCGGAAGTTGAGAGTGTTACATAAAATCATGTCCACTGTCAGAATCAATACTAGTGTCTATCACCTCAAATCCTGCCGTGAAAGAAAGCAGAGTATAAATAAAGAAAACACTCAAATCCATATTGATACCCACAACCCTGCAGTCTCAGGTAGAGAATATGCACTGTTCACATCTGAGTGCACATTATGGTAAAAACTGGATACTTTTTTGTTAAATACCATATCCTTTAACAAAATAAACATTACATTATTTTGAATGTATTTGTGAAATATTTTCTAAGTAGAACTTATTCCTATTTTCTAGGCTCAGGAACGCAAACAGAATCATACAGTACTTTTCTTAGCGGATGCCCTCGAGTTCTACTTCCCTGCACTTACGGCTCTCAAAGAACACTCTGATTTTACCTTGAAGTTATTATCTGTTTCTTTATACCTTTATCACATATCCACGAGTAAGATGGCAATTCTATCATAGTACGTAAAAATAAAAATCATATAATGCCGAGACCTGACAAATGATTGCTTGGGCTGTCTATTTTTAACTATAGTGTCACTAATAAAATAAAATGATGGCTGTAAACGGTGTTTACCTCTGTGTGCCACAAATTTATGTTAGTGAATGAAGTACCTGATACCCTTGTCTTTACCGTTTAACATAAGAGGATCTAGACTTCAAAGCCCTTGAACAGGGTTTGTAAATTTTAGGTGTGAGTTCATGACATCTAATCTTTCACACAGAAAGATGTGGCCCTAGAGAAGAAAAAAAAAAGGATAGGAGAAATAAATTCTTGCCTACTTGACTCCAGCTTCTCATTCAGACATACAACATGCATAACCTGTGCACTTCTTAGCAGGTTAAATGCAGCACACGGTTTTCATAAAACATTCAGGTGAGGGGCACCTGGGTGGCTCAGTGGGTTAAAGCCTCTGCCTTCGGCTCAGGTCATGATCCCAGTGTCCTGGGATCGAGCCCCACATCAGGCTCTCTGCTCTGCAGGGAGCCTGCTTCCTCCTCTCTCTCTCTCTGCCTACTTGTGATCTCTGTCAAATAAATAAAAATAAAAAATCTAAAAAAAAAAAAATTCGGGTGAGCTCGAATCTCTTACAGCTGCTAAAGTATTTGAATCCTGACTTCTTATAGGAAGTCACAGACACCCAGTTTGTAGTAACCTGGTCGTCACAGGTTGAACTGCTTTTTGGTGCATCAGAAGGGGCAAGCTGGTGTGATCAACTGTGGGGACGTCTGGAATGACCTACGGGCTGCAAGGCTTGGATCAGTAACGAGGAGCATTGTGTTCTGGAGTAGAATTCGCCTGGTTTTGACGTGATCACTGACCCTGTGAGGCACAAAGACACAGGATACTTCCTGTACAACCTGAGGAAAGAGAAGGAAATGGAACAAGCGTGAACAGTATAATGGGCAGAAGTTCTGATCAGGAGACTGGAGACAGAAGTGAATGGACTAGCTGTTCTAGGTTCTTAAGCCAAAGACTTATTTAAAGCACTGAGAGATGTAATTGCTTGCCTAACACTCATGGAGGAACTAAGAGAGTTCCCTCAATGAGCAGACCATCGTACTCTTGCAGGCAAGAATCTGGAATGGCTTGGATCACTCTCTTAACGGTTTTTAGATTCTTATGAAATATTGTAAATTAAGACTCTTATGGTTCAGGTTTAAGAAATTCATTTGCGCTGTATCATAGATGTTTAAAAATATTCCTGTATCTGCACAAAGCATTAAAAAAAAAAAAAAACTCTCTGGAAAACGATGTACCCCTTGCACACCCAATATTCCCCTCCCCATTCCTTCCAACCCCCAGAATCCTTCCCATCTGCCAGCTGGGTTTCATTTTAAGAATTTCACACTGAATATAAAGTGCTATTTTGGCCATGTGGCTCCAGAAATGTGAATTTATAGTCTATTCAGATCGCACGCCAATGATTGACAGAGAGGGGATTAACCAACTGGATGCGATGAAGCCGTTGCCTCTTCCTTCAGGTTGCTTTAAGTTTCCAGGAAAGGATGGTCACCCTCACACTGCTTCACAGAGGCTGGCAAGAAGTCATCTCCTTAGCAGGGCACTTGTTTCTCACTTTTCTAGTAGATGGCTGCTCTACCTTGGAATTCCACTCCCCCACCCACACCCCCCTCCCCGACACCCTGTTCCCAAATTCCGTCCATTTCCCCGCATGTAAAATGCGAACACTAAAGCTGGCTTTCTTAGACATTCCTTGCAACAATGTTCTGTTTACTCACACATAACACATATTTATAATCACTGGTCTTCAGGAATAAGAGTCAAATATTGGAAAAGTACGTGTGTGTATCTGTATCTGCTTTTTTTTAGGTAAGGGCTCGCAATGCCCAAGAACTTACACATGGGGAAGACTCTCTTCATGTTTTTAGTATTTCAGAGACTGTTGGCAAGTCCCGGCCATCTAGAAATGTTTCAAATACCATCGCTATTTAAGCTTTTCCAAAAGTAGTTCTGTTTTTTCAATGGTGTTCCATCTTGTTTCACACTTACCATCCTCAAATATTATCCTAGGCATGAAAGTGTAACTATATATTCAGATTTTCTAAATCTTTCTTTTTGCGACTTTAGGATCATGCTGTTCCTAGGACTCTGTACACTCAATGCATAGTAAGCAACACTATAAAAGAGATTACTTCTCTGTTTAACAGATGATCAATGAAAGGGTATGTGTAAGCGTTGAATTTCGAGAAGGCTGTGCAGAACGTATTTAGATCTGATACTGTGATACTGAAGCCAGCCTCAAAATGAATGAGCATATCCACGCTTGTATTACACATACACATAAAAGTTGATGTCAGAGGGGAGGTCGACATCATCAGAAAAGCACATCAGGTTTGGTCCTGTTCAGAACAGGAAAGGCTCCAGTCAAGATGGGGGCTTTAGTCTCTAAGTTATTTGAGAGAGGTAACAGTGCCTAGCTCCCTTCCTTCAAGACAAAATAAACAAGAACACTACAGAAAATGGATTAGAGTTAAGGGAAAATTTCTCCTCCCTGACAGCATAATAAATACATCTCCACTAAAAAACAAACAAACAAACAAAAAACCCAAAACACCTAACCATCTTGCACATTTAAGTTTTAGACATATTATCTGACAGTTAAGAAAGTCATCTGAGAGCAGAGGAAAGCATGGAGGGAGCCACATCACACTGGTAACCATGAATGGTAACACGGGGGGCGGGGGGTGGGGAGAAGGGCAGATTTTAAATGGTCTTTAATGTGCCTCTGAATTACTGGACTTGAAATGATAAGCTCCTGTAGTCTTTATACTTCAGAACATGAATAAAAACATACATATGAACAAATCAAAGAGCAGAAAAGGGCAACTTTAGAAATAAATTAAAAAGATGCTTCTATGTAGAGACACATAAAACAAGGTAAGTGACTCACAGTAGGGCTCAATAAAGAGTTGCTGTATGACTGTGAAACAACACTAAAAATTATCCTCATATGGTACTATCGACTTAAAGTCTATAAGCGTGCTCACTTCAGGAAGGTGGGGAATGTTCCATGCAGACGAGACCACCACTCAGGACTCACTTTCACAACTGAAAATCTGACCCCCTCTCACCAGCCTGTGAAGTTCCTGAGTGGGTCTTGTAGTCAGCAGGACCAGAACTTCAGGTTCCAGGTGGGAAACCAGTCTGCTTCTTCATCAGACCCCCTTCAGAGAGCAGATCGTAGCCTGCCTCCACCGGATCTCTGATGCTATCTTTGAATGAACTATAGCCTGCGGAAGGCTATCAAATCTCTTCCTCAATTTTTTTTTAAGATTTTATTTATTTGACAGAGAGAGAGAGACAGTGAGAGAGGGAACACAAGCAGGGGGAGTGGGAGAGGGAAAAGCAGGGGTCCCGCTGAGCAGGGAGCCTGATTCGGGGCTTGATCCTAGGACCTGGTATCATGACCTGAGCCGAAGGCAGACGCTTAACGACTGAGCCACCCAGGTGCCCCTCTTCCTCAATTTTAATACTAGGGTCTTTATTTGATGCCAGCACAAGAAAAAGCCACAAAAAATTGTGAACCACATTTACCTTAAAAGTGCTGTCAGGGGTTACTCATTAATTCATTTGGTATCTATCTTATCAAGTCTTTTAGAACTGTGGAAGACAGTTCATTCCTTTGGAAGACATAGCCTCCTCTTTTCCAATAACAAGAAATACATCACAGATCACGATTCTGCCACTTTTTTTCAGAAACTCAGAATGCTAAATATGAAACCAAATTCCAGCAGTGATTTAACCCACAGGATCAATGTTCTTCCACTCTCCTCCTCTTTGTCCTGATCTCCTGCTTTAATTTTTTATTATTATTTTCATGTGAGTCACTTTAAATCGACAAATGAAAATACAGGAATATCTCCATCTGGAGTGAATAATAACACTCCGTCTCTTTGCTTGGCATTATTACTTAACAGAACACACCAAGCTTCATTGAAAGTCACTGGATCTTGAGTCATTCTTACTATTTTAGGGGTTCTTAAAAGTGCTTGTCAACACTATTACCAAGGAGTATGGGCTCCGATCTTTCAGAATCATCTCAGTATAAGGAACTTCAGCTGAAGTTAATTCATTTTAAGAATGGATTTCTGGGGCGCCTGGGTGGCTCAGCGGGTTAAGCCGCTGCCTTCGGCTCAGTTCATGATCTCAGGGTCCTGGGATCGAGTCCTGCGTCGGGCTCTCTGCTCAGCAGGGAGCCTCCTTCCCTCTCTCTCTCTCTCTCTCTCTCTGCCTGCCTCTCTGTCTACTTGTGATCTCTCTCTGTCAAATAAATAAATAAAATCTTTAAAAAAAAAAAAAAAAAGAATGGATTTCTGGTACCACAGGAAGAAGAAATTCTTCAGTACATCAGATCCCTGACAGAGAAATCCAAGGGACTGTTTTACTGTATAGAACACATGATGCTTAAAATGTAATTTTCCCGATTTTTTTCCTCTCCTTTTTTAGGTAGTGCTAGTAGTGTTTACCTAGAATTTTTCCCCCCTGTGGTGTTTCTGGGTGATGGGATTTTAACAGCACTGTCCACCACTTATTATCTTCTAGGGCAGATATCAGATGTCATATGACATTTGAAATGCCACGTGATCAAACCTAACAACATCCTCCAAAATAGTCTTCCAGGCACAGGGTGGGGGTGGAGTGGCGGCGGCATCTCAAATCAGCAAAATTACCTTTAGCTACAGGACTTTGGCCAAACTCTGTGAGATAAAGAAAATCTGCCTTTATTCTTCTTTTTCCACCTTCCTTTCTAGTAAATCTTTTCTGCAATCCTAGGGACTCCAGGCCTCTGTGTATCTTACTATGTGTCAGGCGCTCTTTAAATAATTTTTTTAAAATAGGGGCGCCTGGGTGGCTCAGTCATTTAAGCTTCTGCCTTTGACTCCAGTCATGATCCCGGGGTCCTAGGATCAAGCCCTGCATTGGGCTTTCTGCTCAGCAGGGAGTCTGCTTCTCCCTCTCCTGCCTGCTTGTGCTCTCTCTGTCAAATAATAAATAAATTAAAAAAAATTTTTTTTTAAATATACTACCTCATTAACCCTTGTGTCAACCCACTGAGGGAGGTACTCTGAGGACACTGAGGTCTGGAGAGGTTAAGCAGTGTGTCTGGGCCTTGGGGGCAGGATGTGAGGGTGGTGGTCTGCAAGCACAATGCAGCAGAACTCTGCCACCTGGAAGATAGAACCTCCGCCGACGAGGCGGGACTGCGTGAAAGACCAGTGACTATGAAAGGAAATGCAACCCAACAGAATGTCGCTTCAGGCACCCCAAGTAAGGCTGGGATAAGATCTGGTTATGGTGCCTCCTGACGCGCCTTAAAAATCAGTCCACGTAGATAGCCACTCTTCCATATGGACAGACTCTTGAGTCCCCAAGTTACTAGCCAAACTGGGCTTACAGTCACTCCCTAAATCTATGTAGCCCTTTCCATAGATAAGCCCTTTGCTCAAGGCATGACTTTCTCCTAGAAGGCTCTGTCTCCACGTGGGTGGTAACTTCCTGTCAGAGTTCACTGGACTGGACTCAGAACTACGGAGGTTTAATTCTCTGCTTTACCACTTATTTGGTGTTTTGGGAAATGAGTGTAATAATTATAATACCTCCATCACAGGAAGGCCCCACTGAACTAGGCGACAGGAAACACACAGAGGAGTGTCTGGCGCTATTTCACGACCATTTCCAACACCCCTCAGATTCTGCTTTCCCTTGTGCTCAGTACCCAATTCCAATGCCTTTCTTTTGAGATTCTCCTCCTCTGAGATCCTGTAGTCCCTTGGTTTTATCATTTCAGTGGTATTTACCCTGTATCACTGCAAGTATTCATATGGTCTTGAAGTGCGATTATTTATACATATGTTTATAAACAAGCCCTCCCCTGATGAAATCATAACCCCAGAGGTTTAGACTAAACAAACTTTTCTTCTTTCTCCTTATCTCCTCCTCTTTCCTTCTGCTGAGTGTTTTAATCAGTTCATTATTCATATACCCCAGAGAGTGGGTCGAACAAGGAAATGGGAGAGAAATGAGAACACACATGCACTATTTATAGTTCCCTATTAGATCATTCAATTTCAATCTACCAACATTCCTGATCTCCTTTGCTGAGCAAAGCTTTCCTGGGCTGCAGGGAAGGTGGAATACGGTTCCCCGTCCTCTTAGGACTCACAGTCTAGCTCAGGTGAGAAAACATGCCTCTAACTATACAACCTGAATCCCAATACTACTTAAACCTATGTCTCCTAGTGCTGGCTCCTGCTCCAAAGACATCAGATACCAATCTTCACTTCTCAAGGTTGTTACTTACTCAACTCATCCATTTTGGAACCTCCATCCCCTTATATGGTCACCTCTCTTCTTTGTTTTTGTTTTTTTGTTTGTTTGTTTTGGGATGCCCCCTCCCCCAAGAATTGACTGCTCCCTCAGCTATATATTCATTCATTTGTCGACTTAATATTAATATTTAAGGTCTTCATCTCCCCTGCTAGAGTACAAATTCTCCAGGAAGAAGACATGACTCAGGGCACTTGGCCCAAAGCAGGCCCTATGGCTCATCTTGGTGAATCCCACATCTAGAGCAATGTCTGATGGGGACAGATGCTCGGGGAACATTCCTTCCTCACCCTTGCCTTCTGAGCAGAGATGCTGAGGCGGGGAATGGCTGGAGAGAGGGAAGAACCACCAACACTTCGCAGACATGGCAGCCAGGATTACCTGTAGCTCATATGTATTCATTTGGTAGGGGGCTCTACCGTGGGACAGAGAGACAAGCCACGTGGGCCCCAGGGACAGAAAGACAACAATTAGGAGGTGTTTCCCTGTGTAAAAATGGCAGTGTGCAGAGAGGACGGTGTGAAGTTCACTTGTCTTGACAGTTGCTAACCCATTTGAGACTTTATTGTATTTATAAATTATGAGAAAATAACATAAAGGACCATTAAAACTAGAGTCCTCATGTCTAGCATTAAACAACATCGACATATTTTATTTTGCAGAGAATATGCTTGATGGGGTTTTTGATAGCTCCTACTTTTATAACCCAATCAATAAGAGATCCCTATTTCAGCTGCCACAGTACTCATTTATTTTAGTTGTTAAATTTGAGGGAGTGAAAGGAAGACACTTTAAATATGCATCCCCATCACATGCACTGTTTTTTTTTTTTTTTTTTTTTTTTTTTTAAGAATGATGATCCAAAAACAATAGGTTCAACCATGGCATCATATATTTTGTATTTACTGCACTGAGTAAGAAAGATAAAATACTTTATTCTCAAGTTGGCTTCTGACTTGTCAGGTGACTTGATGTGGTTCACCTATTGCTTCCCAATTTGGCTTCTCCTATTCTAAAGAAGGAATTCTAAAACTTTCTCAATAAAAAAAAAAACAAAAAAAACAGATTTAATTAAGAAAATACCTTAAACTTAACTGGGCTGTATTGTACACGCAGAGTCAAAACGCAATACAGAAAGAAAAACAGAAAATTAGGTTCCAGAACACAGCGTACTGTTTTCTCAGAAATTTTTACTATGACAGAAGTGGATGATACATTTTTTAAGGTATCTGTATTAAGACTGCCCAGCAAATACACAGCTAAAGGAGAATGTTCTGATAAAAATATAAAGGTATAGGGGATCTCATGTGGTCAGGAAAAGGCTATATGATTTTGGTAAAGACCCAACATAATTTCCTCCTAAGGCTGTTAACATCACAAGGAGTGACAAAGCATTACACTGAGCAAATTAAGTCCTAACTGGTCATTAAGGAAACTCACACAGCCCAACATCTGATGTCCTACCATTTCGTTTTGCTCTGCACATCAAAGGGATGTGGACCTCTAACCCAAGCTTCTGATATTCAGTAATTGCCCATTTATATTTATATGAAGGAGACCACTACAAAAGATATCCATAAGGCTTCAGTTTGCTCTGGATTCAACATCTAAGGGAAGAGACAACAGTTTCGTTTTCTTTTCTTTCTGGGAAACAAAAGCATCAGATAGGAAAACCTGTCCCTTTGGAAAAGGACCAGCCATTTGTTGTCTAGAAGGAAAGCAGGCAGATAAGGGAAAGCGGATATCTGGACTTGTCTGAGAAAAGCCTTTCAGGTCCAACCACAGCAACTTCTGTGAGAGCTGTAAGTCATTAAATGTGTCTCTGATATCACGTCACGTATGAAGATTAGTGGAACATACCAAGAGATTGAATCATCGAACAATTCTCTTAGGAATTTCAACATAACTGATTTGATGCAGAATTACTCCAAAGGCCCAAGCCTGGATGGGATCCTGGTAGAGATAAGATACAGACCCCTTTCAGACCAGGGCTTCATTCTTCAGAAACGGAAGCTCAAACCAAGGACTTTGCATCAACAGCATCCCCTGTGTTTATTAGGGGTCTACACATACCCTGTGGGCACTAAGCGATCACAAAAAAGTCTGAATAAAGTCTTTGCCTTCACAGAGCGTACAAAAGAAGGCGGCACCCCCATCCCCTTTCCCATTCCTGAGACCACGCTTCAGGAGACAGGTCTCCCTTCAAAAAAAAAATACAAGTAGTTTATATCCTTAAAGCCTTACTGATCCAGAAAATAGCGCTCTTCCAATTTCTGGCTTGAGAAGAGCAGCTACAATGAACCTCTTCTGATACAGTGAGGAGTTGCTGGATGGCTTCTCTGCATTGCCTCTAGAAGGACTTAACATTGCTCTAATCCCTCATTTATCACACTCCTACACCAGAGGAGTGAAGGGGGGCCCTTTTGCTTCTTATTTTACGAGTCTGCCAGGAGTGAATTGGCGATCAAAACTGAAGCTAAATTCCTCAAAACACTTTTGGTAAATAGACATAAGACAGCACTGTGCTTACACATATTGCCTATTCTAAGCTATCAATCTTAAACCAAGACTGGGAAGAGGCTCTGCATTTCTCATTCTTAGAAATCACATGGCATATGCAATAAGAACATATGGCCACGAGATAGCTGAGGCTTCGATCTGTCCCACAGCCAAGAAAGCTAGACGCCCAAGTGTATCACTACTAATGAATTAGGGAATAATGCGGAGAATTTGCCGAGAGAAGGGAAATATAGACAGAGTTGGAAAAAAGCAGACATTTTAAAGGTATCTGGCAATGGGGCCATATCAAAAATATTTACATAAATGTGATAATGAGAGTGATTTAGATTGGGGGGGGTGGATCCCGTAGAAGAGAGGTTTCTCAAACTCAGCGGAATTTCAACAAGTATCAAAGATGAGAGTAAGGTTTTTTAAAATGCAAACAGGGGGTTGCATATTAATAAATACACAAAGCTCTTAAAATCTGGTTCTGAAGTAACAGCGAGCAACACCAGCCCCTGGCAAAGGTTTTGCAAATGAAATCAAAGAGCGAGTATCTAAAACACAGTTGAGTATACGAGGCAGATGAGATTTTGAAATGCAGTTTTCATTTGAGGAACCGACGGAACTCAGACTTTCAAGGGTGACAGGTATAACGTTGTGAGCCTCACAGGAAAAAAAATTTTTTTTTTGTATTTCTTTTGAAGGTCTGATACACTTTGAAAATGTCAACACAAATCTATAATTGCAGTTAAATTAGTCCAAGTTCCCGTGCAATCAATTTTATAACTTTTGGATTTCTATTGGGTGTTTTCTTTCTTTCTTTGGTTTTGTCCTCAGTTGGAAGGAACACTTCAGTGGTTTATCTTAAAAGTACCAGGTGTGGGTGAACATTCACTGGGCAACTGTAGAGGACATAATATGCGCCCTAAAGCACCTTCCCATCTGGGCTTTTTGTAATGGAGCACCACCAATCTCTGTGAAAACAGGAACCACATTGCCAAGATCTGCAGTCCTGCAGTTCTCTTTAACAACTTCAAGGACTAAATTGTAAGTCTGCGACATTGTGTGCAAAGGTGTTATACAATGTACTGAGTAGTAAATAGTATAAGCCCTTCCCCCACGTTCCCTCAACTTGAGAGGAATCAGGGAAGCCACTGAAATGAACGGAGAATGGTTTGCAGAACCTTTGAGTGTCCATAGCACATTCTACAAATGCAAGACTAGCTCCCCCTTGTAAAAAGAAGTGCACCCCTCCTGCCCCTGGGACTCACTCCAGCGGAGTGCAGAACAGCAGGAACGTATTTATTTTTCTTAGAAGGAAGAAAAGAAAAAAGAAAAAGCTAGCGCTTGTACAAATGGTAACATGAGGGAGAAGAAAGCAGTGGTTGAGGGACACGAGAGAGGATGAGAAAGAATAGAAGGTCTGAGCAGCATACCTCTGTGCGTCGTTTTATAAACAAGCTAAGATTTCCAGATGAAAGATCTGTGGCAGGCAGACTACTTTTTTTTTTTTTTGAAGATTTTATTTGTTTATTTGACACACACAGAGAGAGAGATCACAAGTACACAGAGAGGCAGGCAGAGAGAGAGGGGGAAGCAGGCTCCCTGCTGAGCAGAGAACCCGATGTGGGGCTCGATCCCAGGACCCTGAGATCATGACCTGAGCCTAAGGCAGAGGCTTAACCCTCTGAGCCACCCAGGCACCCCCAGCCAGACTACTTCTATGGAAAAGCATCAGGGAGCGGAGAAGGGGAGGCAAATGGGCTGAGACTGGCCTTGGAAGCCACCTGTCTGAACCACCCCACCAGCAATGGGCATGTAAGTTACTACCTTTGTTCCCCATACCAGTGCTCTGCTCCTTGAACCAGACAGATCGCTGTCCTGCTGCTTTCTAACCATGTACTCTTGGATAAGTTATTTCACTTCTTTTGATTTTAGTTTTCCAATTTTTAAAACAGATAAAGGACACCTGTCCTTGAAGGGCTCTGGTACAGACAGGGCACAAATACAGGTAAGGTCCTTAGCATAGTGACTGCCAAGAGATGGTCCTCGAAAAGGGATATGTCTATCAACAAAATTTATATTCACTTAACTAGAAAGCTGGGATTCAAATCAAGGTTGTCCAACTCTAAAACCCCTTTCCCCCCTTCCGCTTAGATTTTCAGCCTTTTTTTCCCCCTAAGCAGAATTTAAAAATAAAATAAATCTCATGCCAAAGCCCCACACCATCTTTACTTTCCTGTAAGTTCTTATCATTAAGACTTTTTTGGGCTATTTTACCAAAAATAGCCCACCTTGATAAACCTTTCCCTCCTTCTATATTCAAAGTTGGAATGCAGCTGTGAATATGATGAAATGTCTCACATCTTGTTTTGTGTTCTTAGCCTCAACTCTGTGTGTACCTCTGCCTGGTTGGCTTCCCGAATTTAGGTTTTTGTCATCGTATGCAGAAATGGCTCTCCAACACAAAGCAGGTGTTTCTAGGGGCTTGTGCTCATTTGCATAAGTCTCAGAGCGACTGCCAAAATGGTGGGCAGCATTGTGGTCGTACCCTGGGTGCTCCTGGAATTAAAAAAAATACTACCAGACGACTTACTACACACCAGGCACTGTGGTAAGTGCCTTAGATGTGGTGGCAACTGCTCGTGCACACGTTTCCGAGCCCTCGTCCCAGTGCCAAGGGCCAGACAACACAGCAAGGCCTCTCCCGTGGCTGGGTGATGAGTGGAGCACACCCCTGCCCGGAAGCAACAAGACCTTTGTGATCCTCCCTTCTATTGTGTACCATCCTTGCTGTCTTTCTCCGTGAGATGTTGAACAAAGTGGCCCTGAGGACCTAGAGGGCAGAGATGGGAGGTATCAAGATCCTTGAATAATTACAAGGAGCAGCGTGACCCGCTTGGGACTGTGAGGTGACAGAGAAATAAACTATAGCGACAAGCCGCTGAGACCGCGGGGTTTCTAATAAAGCAGCTCACAGTACTTTCCCCACCCAATACAGAGACGATCTCATTTACTCTCCTTACAACTCTGTCAGGTAGTAGTATCACCTACATGAAACTCCTATGGAACAGTGGCTCAGATAGGTTAAGTAACTGGTCTAAGGGCAAACAGCAAACAAGTGATAAAGCTGACATTCATCCCTGGGTCAGATTAATTTCTTCCAAGTTCTTACCCACAGAAGTCTACTACCTCCCTCATAGCTATTATAAATATGAAAGTAGAAACCCATGTTATCACATTTCCAGTTTTAACCTTGATCTTATGTTCCATAACAGAAGCATTTTATTTTCTCAATAATTACAACAGAGACTAGTAAAAGTTAACATGGACTAAATTTTGTAGGTGATCTCACTCAGGGAGTGTCTGATTAATGTATGTAAAACATTAAAAGCAGGACTTCTTTAATGAAGCAAGGGTAGGGCAGTCCTTTGAAAACCACTACATCACATCATACTGCTTCTCAATACTGTCCTATTAGGTTTCTTTCTTTCTTTCTTTCTTTCTTTCTTTCTTTCTTTCTTTCTTCCTTCCTTCCTTCCTCCCTCCCTCTTTCTTTCTTTCTTTCTTTCTTTCTTTTTTAAAGATTTTGTTTATTTGACCAGAGGGAGAGAGAGCGCACGTGAGCACACAAGCAGGTGGAGCAGCAGATAGAGGCAGAGGGAGAGGCAGACTCCTCGCTGAGTGGAGAGCCTGATGTGGGCTTAATCCCAAGACCCTGGATCATGACCTGAGCCAAAGACAGAGGTTTCACTGACTAAGCCATCCAGGCATCCTACTTTTTATTTTTTTTAAAGATTTTACTGATTTATTTTAGAGAGAGAACTAGCACGCTCATGTGTACGAGTGTGGGGAGGGACAAAGGGGGAAGGAGAAGAAGAGGGAGAGAATTTCAAGCAGACTCCCTCTGGGCTGAGCACTGAGCATGACGGGGGCTCGATCTCATGTCTCTGAGATTACACCTTAAACTGAAACCAAGGATCTGAGCTGAAACCAAGAGTCAGATGCTTAACAGGCTGAGCCACCCAGGTGCCCCAAACCACTTTCTGTTTTACTTAACTGTAGAGGAAAACCATTTGGTGTCGTAGCTAGCCACTTCTGTAACAAAGAAGACTAATTCTTCTAATGTGTTGTCATAGCTTGAGTTTCTGTATGGCTTTCTCCGAATTTCAGTCTTTTCCTTCTTTAAGTCTGAAGTCTACAATAGCTCTGTTTAGTACAATTAATGCTTTCTGATATCTTGCCTGTATTTTGTAACAAGGATGGAACATGGTTCACACCTCGTCCCTGCCCTAGAATCAGGAGAAGAATCTGATATGGTACTATAAATGGATCGTTGTTCTGTACTAGTTCACGGATTGTTGTTGTTGTTTTGTTTTCTTAAGACTTTATTTTACAGAGAGAGAGACGGAGGACAGGGAGAAAGACAGAGAGAGAAGGGGACAAGTACAAGCAGGTGAGGGGCAGGGGCATAGGGAGAGAAGTACAGGCTGAGGGGAGAGACAGACTCTCTCAAGCAGGTTCCATGCTGAGCACAGAGCGCAGTGCCACCTCGATCCCATAACCCTTACTGAGACCAATACCTGAGCCGAAACCAAGAGTCACACACTTAACCAACTGAGCCATCCAGATGTCTTTTTTTCTTTTTCTGAAATAGTCAGGAAGGGGTATGGCATGGACACTAACCAAGGAGCTGGTGGTAGTGCTATATGTTTCTAGAGGCTCCCAGCTGAACCAGTCTTTCTCCACTTGGTTATGGAATTGGAGGACAGCTCCAGAGGTCGTGAGGGAAGGACCAATGCACTTACTTATAAAGATGGGCCAGTACTTGACTATTTTAACAACTGGCCCCTGTGTAGTGATGCATACTGACAGAATATGGCCTTGACCCAGAAAAGGTGATGGAAACTCACACTTGTAAACACCAACTCTGTAGGACAGTCACTTTTCCAATTCTGTTGACAATGGAGCTGCACAGGTTCTGAGCCGGACATACCAGAGAAAGACAACCTGAAAACTACTCCCTTGAGTAGTTCATTTTCCTTTATAAGCATCTGAAGTTGGGCAGCACCCAATAAATGTTACTGACTGATTGACATTTATTGAATGCCCAGTGTATACAGAGCATGTCCTGGGAAATTTATAGGAAGAAAATACAAATGACCTAAATTAAGCCTGCTGTTATTTTAATGATTGATGAAAAGAGCAGCCTTTTGGAAAAGCGTATATAATCATAACTATACCCTAATGAAGTCTTGTGAAGAGATAGGTAACCCAAACTTAGGATCAAATGTGTTTTACGGAGTGCTTCCTCCTTCATTATTCAAGTTCTGGTCTTCGTCAGCTGCCACTGGTAAGGGTCAGGCAAAATGAAACTCCTGTAACTCAAAACAAACAAATAACCATCCCCACACCTAAACAAACAATAATCCCTCACATGTCCCCAGCTTAAAACTCAAGTTTGCATTCCTGATCTGATTTTTGACAATCACTGAACTTCACATTTGCATAAAATATGATGCAGCTGCTTTTCAGGGCTGAGATGCTTCCCCCAAAGGGTACTTGGGAAGATGATCTCTCAGTGCTAGGGATGAATTATACACCCTAAAAGTTGTTAAATGCACAAAGCTGCCTTCAGTAAGGATGACTTACCTAAAAGCAACTCATTTACTAGTAACTTAGGCCATGACATTCCTTCATTTCTCTTATTAAACATGCTTGAGCAAGTAAAAAAAAAGGTCTTGTACTATCCAAAAGTTGAGTTTTATTGTTTAAACAATATTTAAAAAATTGGATTATTTTATCAGAGACCAGGTAAACACAGAATTAAAATGACATAAACACTTGCAACTAAAGCTTAAGATCTTACTTGGGGGAAAAAATGCATGAATGAAAATTTTCAATTAGAAAGCAGGGCGCTGGAGATAAATGAGACACAACGATGAGTTCTCTTCTTGGTGTTAGATTATGACTTTCAGGAAAGGAGGTAATAAAAGTGTCGGGAGAAAGGTATTTGTCTGACATTGTGTCAGATTTCGTAAGGCCCAGGAGCACCTTGAGAAGTAACAGCTGGGAGGAGCAGACTGAGAGCTTTAGCAGTATTTGGAAAGTTGCCATTATGTCTCCTTAGCTTTCTTAAAAAGCATTCATTTGGTATTTGTCTTTTACTTTTATTAGCTTAAAAAATTTTAGCAGATTGTCACACAAATGACATTATGGGAGATATTCACAATTTTGTTGATTACTTTTCAAGCCGTTCTTAGTGTTACTTTAATTATTCTAAACAGCATTTTGAAACTGTTTAGATGAATTGAAAATAAGATTCATTCCAAAGAAGTGATTTGGAAAAGATATTCTTAGAGTCAGAATTTTAGAGCCAGAAGGGGACCTACAAATCTTCTAATTCAGTCCTCTCATTTTACAGATAAGGAGAACAAGACCCAGTTGGGTGAAATGGCTAAAACCAGAGTCAGCTGAGGTGATTCTGGGCCTGAACCAGGCTTTCTTCCTACTAATGGCCAAGTCTGCACTGCTTATCCTCTTCTCATTCCCACCCAAGGCTGCTCATGTAACCGGCCCACTTGTCCTCCCTGACAGAGGACAACAACCAAACTGTCTAGCTGATGGCCACACGTGGCAGGCAGCAAGGAATGGCCGTTCTCACCTGCCAAGGACGCACATGCATTTACTTGCCTTTCTTTCTCTCTTTCCCCCCACCCCAAGATTTCTTTTATTTGAGAGAGAGAACGAGCAGTGGAGAGAGGCAGAAGGAGGGGCAGAGAGAGAAGATGCAGGCCTCAATCCCAGGGCCCTGAGATGATGACCTGAGCCGAAGGCAGACAGTTAGCAGACTGAGCCACCCAGGCACCTTACTTGCCTCTCCTTCCCCTTTGTCTGCTGCTTTTCTTTCTTCCAATTCTTACCAAATCCGATATACCTTGTGAGCACCCAAATGAGTGTTCATGAATTTGTGGAGAAGACAGTCGATCTATTCAAGTCAGGAAACTGTTAGACATGATAAAGAATTCAAATCACTCAAAAAGTGCTTCTAATGCCTTTTAGTATTTGCACACAAGTCTTCTGCAGCCTTTAATCTGTTTCTTCTCTCAGGCATTGGTTTTGAAGATTTTTCTGGTCTTAGTCTCTCACCGACTTATCTGGCACACATGACAGATGCTTCCACTTTTTTCTGGAACCTTTTGTTTGGTTCTTGTGCTTACTGATGTTGGGACTTCAGGCAAGTCACTGAACCAGCTGCTCTGGGGGGAAGTGATGGCATGGGATCTTCTGAACATCAGTAAGCACTGACCACACATGTTCTAGCTGCCCAGAACCATGTGTCGCTCCTGGAAACTGAGCAGGGACAAGGAGCTTTGGGTCTTGCTGGTTGCATTTGGAAGCTCAAAATTAAAAGCATGTAACAGAGAGAGCACGCAGGACCAAGCAGAGGAGGCAAAAGCTGAGCACTGGCAACCCCCCACCTCCACCCCCAATTTGTGATTTGGATGAGGCTGTGGCAACTCAAGATGGCCTCTGGAACCTGACAGCCTGGGTCTTTGCCCTTTACTAACCACCTGACCTGGGATACATATCTTCACCTCCCTGAGCTGCAGTGCCCTCATTTGTAAGGTAGTGAGAAGAGCACGGAGCCTTTAGGCTCTCCTGCGGACTGGGTGAAAGCACTCAGCTCAGTGCCCGGCGCCGCATAAACATCAGCTGGTAACAGCGTGCGCCACGCTCACTGTCCGCACCAACACAGGCTGATGTGGTTCACGCTCCAGGTGTCTTGATGGAGGAGGCAGGGTTTGAGATGGAGATCATCTTTGAAGTTTTTATTCAGTTAAAGGGAAGCAATTCTCTTCGTCTTACTTAGCTGGGTTATCTAATTCTTTATTTAACCAAGCATTACAGATAGGGGAAGAAGTTAAAAAAAAAATACCTAAAACAGCATGCAGATTAGTTAGAAGGGAAGAGGGACAGAAGGAGGAAGCAGTGGTAGATATTATTTTTCCTTTGATGGCAGTATTCCCCCATTCCACCCTTGGGAGTTTTTTTTTTTTTTTTTTTAAAGGTACTTTAAAAATGCCTTGCCTTGGAAAGTCAGGAATCATGTAAAGTATTGGTGACTGTAATCAATTAGGAAAAGCAGGACCAGAACGCAGACTTCTTTTTTGGGTCAAACAGAAGTCAAGATAATTGCGAGAGCCCTTTACATCACTCAAACGTTTGTTATAAAAAAGGATCACGCTGAAAAGTATAAAACTGTAATATGGAGACACCCGGCTGGCTCAGCTGGTTGAGCATGTGACTCTTAATCTCAGGGTCATGAGTTAGAGCCCCACATTGGGTGTGGAGATTACCTTTTTAAAAAAGAAAATCTTAAGGATAATTCTCTTCTTGAGAGCACTACATAACACATTTTATGGAGAGCAGTGTTGAGGAACTTGATTATGGGAGGTGGGGTGGAAGACACAGCAGGCTACGGTAAGTGCGTGGGGTGTAAGCGGACAGACCCCACCATCAGGAGCTGACACACATGCTGGTCTGGCTTCTGGATCAAAGTGCGCCTACGATGCATGCATATGACAGCAGCAAATGGAAGAGAAAGGCACAGAAGACTCGCTCTCCCACTGTAGAAAAGAAAAAAAGCACAGGAGAGTTGGGCATGGGCACACTTGCCGCTAACCTAAAACGTTCTTTTTCTTTACACCCCAATCTTAGGACAGGCTGATGCATGCACTTTGAATTCTTCTTACATTAAACATTAATGGGGGGCCTAATAGTTTCACAGGGAATTTCAGATGAAAGCCTAAGGGTATTAAAAACCTTGAGAACCTGGCCCAAGGAAAAGATGAGAGTACCAGCACTGCTCAAATTAAATTTTTAATAATAAAATAAACAATAAAATGTTTTCATAATGAATCTAAACATCTCAGAGCCATACAGGCTGCCTCTAACCACCCAAAGTATACTGTGTCAGCTGCTAGGGAAAAAGAAAAAAGAAAAGAAAACAAGGCAAGGGGTCGGGGGAGAAAGAGAGAGACAGAGAGACATCTTTGATTGGTACAGCTCTTAAAACTTGAACATTATCTAGAGACCTCCATCTTAATCAAGCAGCCATGGTATCTCTTCCTGTTACTAAAAAGCCTGTTGATGTTGCCTGGTCAACTGAGAGATATCTTCAGGGCTGCTTGGATTTGGCCTCCCCAAGAGCCTGAGAAGGAAAGGGTCACTTGAGATGGAATCCACCATCCTTTGGCAAACCTTTTCGATGAGCCTAATTAATATTCCATAAAAATGGACATTATTTCTTCTAAATGCCAGAGATACATGTAGTAGGAAAGAGGCAAAAGATGCTGCTTTTGGAATTAAAGAATTCATTTCAAAACTAAGGAAAACACACATTCTAAGTTGCTGAACCTTTCAGAGGAAATATTTTTGTAGGTCAATGAATGCACATGCTGACCACAAAAGACATTTCTGTGAATACAGCAACTATGGAAGAAACCACGGTCTCCTTTAAATTATGCAGAATCATGCAGTATCATGCAAACTTTTAACATTCAAGCAGTTTCCCCATAGAAAAGACACAAATTGGTCTGGGAAATTAAGCCGTATTTATGCCAGTTTAATTCAATGAAAGCCGCTTGAAATACCAGCAATTTAAGGATGTGGAAAGACTGTGTCACAGATTCCTTCAGGAATTCTGGGCACGAGTTTTGCCCTCCATGTGTTTATTTATTTCCACCTAAACAGGATTCCATGAGAAAAAATGATGACTGCCTAACAACTAAAAATGTGGACTACTTTACACCTTTTGTAAATTAATGATTCCATAAATCATAAATTGTGACTATGAATGTCTCAAAATGAAGTCCTTATGAAGTATAAGTATATAGAGTCCCAGGTTTATTTGATTTATGTAGAGGAAGAAAATTTATGCTCGCTATATGCTATTAATCTGCGCTACGGGCAAATAGGCATACATTATAATGAAAAACTTGGGGGGATATTTCTCCCAAATCAATCCTTTCTCCTACTAGAGTTGCTGCTTCCAGCCCAGCAGGCCTTGCACTGGGTGATGCCAGGATGGCACTCACACCAGTCAGCATGTGAACGCTGCTCACCCCATGCCAACAAAGCACACACCATATATGCTTTGTTCTGTTGAAA
This sequence comes from Enhydra lutris kenyoni, assembly GCF_002288905.1. NCBI lineage: Eukaryota > Metazoa > Chordata > Mammalia > Carnivora > Mustelidae > Enhydra > Enhydra lutris. Next base: position 39,403,865 of record NW_019154089.1, on the reverse strand, counting down.
TAAATGATTTAAGGTTTAATGAAAAAATTGAATAATTTCATCCAGGTAGATGATATGCTTGATGTAATCCCTTACTAGTTTTTAGGGGGTTTACTTTTTTTTTTTTAAAAAGATGTTTATCTATCTATCAGTCAGCTAGAGGAGAGAGAGAGAGAGACAGAAAGCACACATAAGCAGCAGGCAGAGGAAGAAGCAGGCTCACCGCTGAGTAGGGAGTTCGATTCGGGACTCAATCCCAGGACCCTGGGATCCTGACCTGCGCTGAAGGCAGACACTTAACCGACTGAACCACCCAGGTGTCCCACTTTTGTTTTTATATTATACTTTAGCTCTGAGAGCAGTTTCAGCATTAGGCAGGCATGCTCAAACTGGCTCTTCATTTCTTCTAACTGTAGCCCACAACCTGTTCCTTTTTTCAACTCCACTAGGTGCGCTTTGCTTCTGTTTTCCTTAATAAGCCTGCAGGCTGGAAGACTGGGATTGGGCCCCCCACACCGTCTATACACTGCACACTTGGTGCAGTAGCTACCGAGCTGAAAAAAATACTATTTGATGGGTGAGGCTTACCTAAACCACCAACTGGCTTTAGGTCGCCACTCAGTGTTATGATTATTTTACGTAACACATGGTTTTTGGAGATCAGTCTACACTTTGCTGGATCTCAAAATTTAGTTTTGTAAATTGGTGTTTATATTCACTTGATAAACTATCCTTGGGGCCTGGATATTGCTATGTTACAAAAAAAATTTATAACCATGAACATTTTCAAACAAATCTAAACCTTATAAGGAAGGGAACGTCCACTTATTAAGAGAATATCAGGATAAAGAAGGCAGAAAACACACGCTTTGGGGGAGGGAGAAAGGAGGCAGCAGAACAGTAAACTTAAAATGCTTTGGGTACAAGTTCCTCTAAGGGAGTATAAACCAAACAGAACTGCCCCTACCCCTGCCAGCAGCTCCTCCTTCTTTGAAGAGCTTTGCCAGTGGCTTTTACCTCTGGCACAGAGACCAGTTACAGAATGGACCCACTATTCCTAATTCCAGCCTTCCTAAATAACAAATAAGCAAGGAAGAAAAACCTTCATAAGCAGATCACCATCTGGGTTGAGGAACGAATTTACGCCAATGAAGTGGTGCTGCAAAATTATAAACATTCTGGAAGACTCTGTGCCTTGATCAAAAGTACTGGGTGAAAGCCAAATCTGGAAGCTGAAAGCGGGATGCGGCCAATGTTTGTGGTCTTTATCATTCACTGTTATACTGGTTATAGATAATGCTGGACACAGTGTCAACGTGAAGTTAATGAAGACTCTGCGAGATTTACTGTCTAAATGTGAGATTTTCAAAGATGAAGGAGCTCAAGAAATGGCATTTAAGGTGTCACCTAGCTGGGGCAAAGGACCAGTAAAGCCCCATCGGAAGATCCATCTCTAGCAGAGAGAGCCCCCATTCTCTAAGAATGTCCCTCACCTCCCAAATGTCTCCAAGTTTGGATACGGTTGGATTTATTTGAAAGGATTTCTGTAAAGCACAGAAACCTAAGGTCATAGTCATCACAGGGTCAATGCTGTAGGCTGTAACAAAAAAGCAACCGAAAAACTTTTATGACATTACTTCTTGGTACAAACTTCAGAGCCTTTTCCAAAACCAATAACCCACCTTTGCTTCACACTCTCCAAGAATCTTTCCCTGAGTAGAGTTACCCTGAGAAAAGGGGCTAATTGACTCTAGAAGGAAAAGACATAGGGCATAGGTAGGCTATAGCTTGTATTCCTCCTCACAGATCTTGAACATCAGAAGAAAGCTTTCCTTTTACGAGTAAAGATTAAGAAAAGGCATTCAAACATATTAGGATAAACCTTTGCAAAGGTTGTCTCAACAGACATCAAATTTAGGGATCTTTCCCAATTAGAATCCATTCTTTTTTCTAAGTTGCTTAGTTCAGTCTTAAAGATGATGATTCACCTAGCATGTTTTCACAATAACATTTGCAGGATATTTCCAGTATCTGGCTTAAAAAGCAAAGCCAAAGGCAGACTTGAGATCTTGAAGATTCCCAAAGTTATGAAAATGAGTGTTGTGTGAGCAGAATCTCTAAAACTCTAACTAAAAATCCATCAGGTTTGGTAAAATGATTTCACTTTCTTTTACTCTGACAATTTTCATGAAAGGAAATCATTCAAGATTTCACCTGGGGTTCTAAATGAACACTGAAATTATTATAGGTATTTAATTAAAGCCTCTTTGATAGACATTCATAGGTATGGTTCCTCCAATCTGTATGCGCACTCAGTTGATCTATGAAAATATTTCCTCTGGAGTGTCGCCGGACCCTCCTCTGTTAGATCTTTAGTTATTTGTTACAACAGGAAAGACGGAGACGAGCCACTTTTAGACGCCACCGCACCTGGCAGTGGACATGTCTGCAGACTCTATAAAGACAAATGCAGAATTCCTGGATGCTGGGGAAGCTGCCATTTAGCTCAAGGCTTTCTTACTGTCATTCCATGAGACATCTCAAGTATGCAACCGCACATCGACTTAAAAGTATAATTATTTATTGTTTGACTGAAATTCCAGGGAGGACAGCATATATAAATGGAGAAAAAAAAAATGGAAACCTGGCTGCACAGAACTCTTAAATAAATTTAACAGCTGCCCAAAGACAGGAGATTTAAATACAGTATAGTAAACTCTCACTACTCGACACATACATCTTTTCCCTCTCGTTTGTAGGAAGCCCAGTTCCAACAGAAGAAGGCCTTGAAGGATGTCATTCCCCATTCCCCATCTATTAATAGAATAATGCGGTAGTCAAAAGACTTTCAAAAGATAAAAGCATCATTCTCTCTAAAGTTGCTGGCCTCCTGCCGAAATCACAGTCATATTTTCATATTTGTCAGCTCAAAGAGACTCTTTTATAATAGCAAATAAAAATTAAGTGTTCGCACTGGGCTTCAAAGCAAAATTCTTTCAGCGATGATGCATGAAGCACAGTATACATCTTTCTTTAGGAAGGTTTAGTGCCTCAAATTCAATATTCAAACTGGTAACATTGCAGAGTTAAAACATACTGGGACAATGACTGCTATGATCCGATAGAAAAAAAAATTAGACTAATTATGCAGAAAAGAGTTCTCACATGGGGGAATCCAGAGCCCTTTCCCAGAGGTGGCATTTTCTAGAAGTGTCTTGAATAAAGACAAGAAATTAAAGAATGAAAGGGGATAAATGGGGAGAGTGGCTCACAGTTAGGACTCCTATTACCACTTAGTGGGTACAGAGCAGTGTCTGGGTAGAGAAAGAAACTATTTACTACATGAATGTAAAAAAAAAAAAAAAAAGAAAGAAAGAAAGAAAGAAAGAAAAAGCTATTGAATACTAGTTAGTCCCTTGGGTGTTGTTTGTTTCTTGGTAAACATACTCACGTTCTAACACTTTTTCTTGGATTACTTTCCCACTCAACCAAAGGAGTTGTTTTCTTGACACCTACTCCCATCCAGGAATGGTGTCTGCTAAAAAGCCGATCCATGCTTGTGCGGAAAAGAAAGTGGTGATAAATTGTCGATTTAAACAGTTTCAAGGTATTGATAAAAACGAAGATAAATATTGGCAGAACCTTTTTCAGCTACTAGCCGCCTTGAGAGGACAAAGCAAGCCTGCCTGTTCAGAGGCTTCTAAGCACACACCATTCCTTTGGGTTAGCACAGTTGGTGGATTTTTATATTGGAAATAGCCAAAATGTCAGCGCCTGGGATAGTGCCCAGCACACATAAACGCTCAACAACAGTGCAGGGAATTTATTCATGTCTGATTTGCACTTTGATAGCCACATTCCTCCAAAGCAAATACCAACACCACCACAGATTCCAGATAATCACAGACATTTGTATGGCATCTCAAAGAGAAAGAAAAGGAATATATAAGAAATCTTCTATGAAAGAATGAGCGTGTAGAAAGGGATGCATTTAGAGATTCAACAAAAGAATCTTTCTTGATATTTATATAAAATACAAATTATCACACCCCAAATTTCTTGGTGTAACTGTCTTCATGTTAGGCCTCTTAGAAATAATGATCATAAGCACCGGGGGCAAAAGCTATGATTTACTTCCCAGCCCTGTTTAGTGCTTTATTTGGTTGTGTGTATTTGCCCGTAGCAACATTTAGGATTTCGATCTGATTTTGCTCGTGTTATGGTAGAACAACGCTCACAGAAAGGGTAAACAGTTGCCCCAAGGTCACAGTCAGAAAGCCCGAAAACTGAGCTTTGATCCCAGAACTGATTGCAGAACTCCTATGCGTGACTACTACACTAGTGTCTAGCCTGGCAAGCCAGGGCATCAGGGCCACTGCAGGGGGTCAGACCAACCTGAGCTGCGATCTTGGTTGTGCCATTTGCTGCCTGTAGGATACCAAACTGTGTATCCTTACCTGAATACGTACCTATCTTTCAGGGTTGTTGCGGGAGTTACAGTGTCTATAAAATATTTGAGAGCTGCTATTGCTATTGTTACTACCATCACAGCATTCTGAAATTCATGCGAGGCTGAACACCCAGTGTTCTCAATGGTGGGTGCATTTTATCTGCCTAGAACCTGACGCTGGGACTCGGTTCAGCCGTGAGAGTTCCTCTGCCAGAGGTAGTTAGTGGAAAAGCTGGGCCCAGAGCTCTGCTTCCTTGCCCAGTGCTATTTCCACCACCCTCTGCTACCTCTCACTTGTTTTACTTTAAAAAGACTAAACGAATCCCAAACATTGCTAATCAAATCCAAACCAAATAAGGAAAGAAACTGTTCCTCTTTAGCGGGGGAAACCATAAAATAGGAATGCAGAAAACACAGGCTTTTGGAAAAAAATCAACAGAATAAACTCAATACTCTTTGGGTACAAATTCCCCCAAGGGAACACAGACCTGACAGAACTGAAAAAAACACCCACTGAAAACACCCTGCCAAGAGTTCTCTCTCCCCAGAGGCCCAGTGTCAATGGCTTTCACCTCTGGCATGGTGACCAATTACAAAATGGGCCTTCTATGCCTAACCACAGATGTCCTAAATGACAAATTAAGTGTCCAGGAGATAAAAGGTTATCATGGAATAAGTACTGCTTCAGAGTGTGTACACACACACAGCTTGACACAGGCTTGAAAAAAGTCTCATTTGGTTTTTAGCACATTTACACTGTTTTTTTTTTTTTTCTTTCTTCCTTCTCTAGGATAACTCTTGGGTCAAGAATTTAAACAACTTTTAATACTTAAGAGACAAGTCCCTCATGGAAGTGCAAAATAAGTATCAAAATATCCAGGACCCCAACAACGATGGGCCCAGTCTGCTCAGTCAGGGCTGGCTAAAGTCTGTAAGGGCAAAGAAAGCAGAGGAGCTGGAAGCACCTTCCCAGCACCACCAGTGCACAACAGGGACAAGAGGAGTATCACCACTACGCGAGGGTAAACATCCCAGGGCCGTTCATATCAAGGTCAGTCCTGTGCTTGTGTTTGTGCTCATGAGCGTAGAGGTAATGTCAGTGCTCATTATCAGAGATACACGTCATACTAAAAAGTGCTGAAATAATTTTCTCTTGATCCAGAGGACTGTTAAACACCCTCTAATAATATGACATTTGGAATTTAGGAGCCTAGAAACACGCAAAATGTCTTATTTTGTTGGCATTTGTACATCTCTTCTTTTTTCCTTTTTCCTTTTCTTTTAGTTACAAAAGGCAGTTTATTCATATTTCCTCTTGGTTAACAGTCTGCAAAAAAATAAATAAAAATTTTAGGCCAGTGTATGATGCCTAGGACACTGAGAACATGTGGTGAGCAACAGAACTACAATACCACATACTGACTTTTGGAGACCTCCCCACTATACTCAAGGGTAAATACTCTTACTTTCTTGTAAAAAGGATAACAAAATCAAATCCTATTCCAAAATAGCCTGCATGTATTTTCTTCTGACTAATCATCACATTATTTTGTATACATTAATCTTTTGTCTAAGATGTCCCAACCATTCTGAACATTTTCTTAACCAGGTTGCTTAAACATTTAAAAAAAGTTCTTATTGGTGTTTGTAGTATTCATCACTATCTGGTCTGACCACATAAGCTTCAGGTTACCATTTGTATTTAATCAGAATGAATTAGAATTATTTTTTTACGGTTACATGACTCTTTCCTGTTTATCCACACAGGTTTCTCAGCATCATAAAACTACACAAAAATTCTTTAAGGTATTAGAGATTTCCTCTAGGGCAGTCACTGTGAAGACTCTTAGACTCCCACCCAAATGCTATCTTGGTTGCATTTCTTCTAGAATATACTTCCCTTAACTACCTAAATCAAGTGTATTTCAAGCATCATTAATTGGATTAGGTTTAGGAAGAGCTCCAAATGCATTCATTGTCATGGTGAATAAAAAGGCAATTGTTATTTTTCTTCTAGTACCTTGACCCTTCCTTTCACTTAGAGAACTACTGTTTTCCAGTAATTTCCTTATGAAGGTATTTCCTATCTTCTGTATCTTCCCATAATCTCATATTTCATGTTAATGCTTGTATTTCAGATTCCATCTTACTGACATTACAGTTAGTAATGTCATTAAGGTTCTCCTCTTGTGTAAGGTTGCCTTCCTTCCTGTGCTTTCTTGTGTTAGAAGTTATATTGGATGAATTAGTGCACATATTTACCTTAGAAAATTTACAATGCATTACTTGATCTTTGCAATTTTTTCTTTTTGTATTACAGACAGTATTCTGCTTAAAAGTTATGAGAATGGACTACTTAAATACATTTACTTCCTACCAGTATCCTGTCTCTCACAGTCATTTATGCAAAGACAAAATGGAAATTAATATTGGGAAATTAATATTGGATAGAGATCATCCCAACTAAAGACATCTCAGCCCTTTAAGATTCTAGTTCTCTCAAAGATTAAGAAAAATACAACTGCATTTTGATTATTAAAAAACTTAGATATTTTAAATGTGAACTGAGGGTTTCTTAGGATGTTTAATTTTCTTTCTAGAATATGTGTTGGCTATACTGCAGGTAATAAGGGTTTTCTACAACATAAATGATGGAAAGGGAGCCAGCATGGCGTTTGGACTAAGAAAAATATTCATTCATAATACTTCAGTTTTGCAAATAAAAAGTTTGATTCCTAGTGTTCCTTCCATTTGAAGTCTGTGGGTTAATAATCATAAAAGACTAAAATTAAGCACTATAGGATTCTAATGAACATGCACAAAAATCTGTAATTTAAATGTGTTACCCAGAGATTTAACCAGAAAAATACCAAAAAACATTTGGGCTTTGCTTGAAAATAAAACAAAGGCCTGAATTTTTTAAAACCAGACCATCCAGTGCTATAGTACTGCTTAATTCCACAGGGACACAGCAGATTTGCATTTTCTTAACTTGTTTAAAGAAAAGCAAAGTCCATAAACTTTTCTCTCTACCTTTGAGCAATTTAACAAAATCAAACTTTGAAAGAGATCAAGAGTAGAAATCAAAGTGCCAAAGATGGTTAAGAAAAAGCCAGCTACTCTGGTGGGAGTTACTTATACATATCTGAAGAATTTTTCCTCAACACCAAATGAAATTAACAGGAATTCACTCATTATGCATGGTCTAGTATAATATTAAACGCCCATAGGTTATTTCTCAACTTTTACAGACACACAAGTTAGACGTCATGCTTTTACATTTAACAGAGAACAATTTAAGGATTTAAAAAAAAAAAACAAAACAAAAAGGAAAGAAAGAGACATGCCCACTTCACCTATGCCCATAACTTCTGGAACTTTTATGTTTAATATGAAAAATAGAAAAAGCATTTCTAATGTGATGTCAATTCTTTTGAACTTCCAATAATTTGAATGTACATTTAACAGCAAATAGTTTAATAATCACATCATGCAGCTGACTTAATTCTCAAAATGTCTTTGTAGTTTTATTGTTCTGTAAAAGCAAACTGTTTCATCGAAAATTGTACTAGGTTGGGTTTTTACAAGAGAAGTTTATTATATTGCTCATTAAAGCTTACTGATTAATTACCAAGTTTAGTCAATGAGGTTCCTTTGAACTGCCTGTGAGATGAATATTTTATTACTTATTTTCATAATAATGAGTAGATTTGACAGATTTTCACCTTACTAAACCTCAATGGCTTATTTCACAATGTTATTTTTTTGTTTAACCAAAGTATTAGTCATTCTTTTCCTCTCCTCCTCATTCTCCTTTCTCTTTACTTCTGTATGATTTTTTAAAAGTATGAAGAAATCTAACATTACACATCGTTACACAATAAAATGTGCCTGCAATCCTTAAATAAAGGATTATGTATACAGAAATACATGAAAACTTGCTGTTCTTAGAAAAGAACAGAATGGAACAGATAAATAAATTTCCACATCTGAGGAAGACTTTTCTTTTTTAAGGAGGTTGGGTAACTTCATGCAGAAAAACCTACCAAAGTGGCTTGTCATTAAAAATAAATGAAGCAAGGATTATTGGGTTTAAGTTGCTTTCCTATGAGTTAAAGTTTTTCAAGGTTTTGGCCAAGTACATGAAGGTAAGTGATGCCTTCTGGTTTTGCCAAAGAATACCAGAACCTACAAACTTGAATGGCTCTAGAAGGATGAATCTTGAACTGGGTCAATTCTCTGTAACAGGCAACCAGAGAATATTTGCCAGTCCAAGTCCACTTGACGTGAACTATTAGGTTACAGCAGGCCAGATGCACGTTCCCGATGAGGCATAGGTTATGTATTTGGTGGTTTCTTCCTGTCTTTCATCCCTCCCTTTCTTAGCTCCCCTGCACCCAGCAACGGCCTCTTAGTGCCTAACTGTGGCTGATGCTGAAGAGAGAATTATACAGATACTGTCCATAGCTTGAACAGGCATATAAATAATACATGCAGGGGTGCTGGGATACAGTAAATGGTCAAAGAAGTTAGAATATTCTTGGTTGCCCAGAGATCAGCTTTAGAATAAGAAGTGGAAGTTGTGGTAACTTCACACAAAGAAATCACTTATGTAATATTTCGGAAGTGTGAACTAAGGGCACCTGGCTGTCTCAGTCCCTTAAGTGTCAGACTCTTGGGTTCATCTTGGGTCATGGGTCTCAGGGTTGTGGGGTAGAGCCCTGCGTTGGGCCCCTCACTCCGTACTGCCCTCTCTCCCCACCGCCCCTTCCCCACTCGAGGTCTTTCTCACTCTCTAAAATAAATAAAATCTTTAAAAAAAAAAAGAAAAGGAAAATAAATATATAAAAATAATCATTGAGATTATATCCAGATTAGATGGTAATGAATTTTTCCCCCCTCCTTTAGATTTCAAAATTTTTCACAATACGATTGTAGTTGTCATTCCCTGAAATTTCTGTGGAAGAGTGCTGCCTTGTGCCCTGCAGTTAGCTGGGACCATGTGCCGAGTACTGAAGAAATTGTGAATGGAGGTGAAAAGTGGAGGGTTTAATCGCCAGGGCAATGCCCCATCCCCACCCTAGCTCTCTTTTCCCTCTGCCACTGCAAATGGCCATGTTCAAGATGATGGTCATCCTCTGGGCCTGTGTCTGTGATTACAGACCAACAAAGGTCCTCTCCCATTTGGCCTGTAATGGGAAGGTAGCATGAATGAGAAAGAAGCCTTTGTTGCTTTAAGACGTGAGTTTTGGGGGTTTGTGATTGCAGGGGGAGGGTTGTGGGAGGTCTGTGGTAGGAGGGAAGGTATGACCTGGTTCTCCTCTGAGCACCCACCAGGGAAATGCAGTATGATTGCCGGGAAATTCTGGGCTACTGGGGCCTTATGGTTGTCAGTCAGGAATGCAGTCCATTCTTCCTCCAGTCATGTTCAGCTATTCAGATGCAGGTGTGGAGGGAGTTGGAAAATGGGATGTGGTTGTCAAAGTTACAGGGATTGAAAATGAGGTGTTACAGGTGGAGTGGCTACTCTTACTGACAGGGGCTAGTGGACAGTGGCCTCAGAGAGAATGGCTGAGGCAGAAGGTGGGAAAGAGCACATGGAACTGAGAGGCCGGGGAGCTGGATGAATTTTCTACCTGGAGGCTGCAGTCCCCCAGAAGGACAGACTAAGCCATGGGAAGAAGAGGGAAACCCAGTGCTCACAAGTATCAGTGAATGACGGGCGGACTCAAGAGGAGGTTACAGAGAACATACGTGGCCAGGATAGAATGGTATGTGGGCTTATGACACAAAGGAACTGGGATTTTTTAATTGGAAGAGAAATGGTCTGCACGTGGCAGCAGAGCAAGAGGGACACAGCTACCCTGGCTCCTGGTCCTGGGTACATGGGCTACTGGAGAGAAGAGCCATGAAGACAGAAGCGCAGTAAGTGCAAGACAATGAACTTGGGTCTCTGCGATGACCTTATGGAGTCTCTGATCTATGTGGAAACCACCACCGTGCCTGGCACAGAGCCAAACCTACAACAGGGTTTCAACGAATACCTGGGTTTTAACTAAAAGGAGTTTGAAAATATTATCAATTCCACAGACAGACAGCCTAGATATGAGGCTTTAGGAAAAGTCCAGAAGGTAGTGGTCAAAGAATTTGAGCAAGAGACTTGGAACATAGGAGGAAAGGGCTGAAGCAGAGGAATGACCTGATCTCCTCGTGGCTGGCTCCCCACCGTACCCACAGCCAGTAGATGTGCCGGCACCAGAGCCTTGATTTTCATGTGTAATACTTGTATCGCTTTCTAGACTTTCAAATTCTTTCATTCACTCACTAGAAATTCATCTGCTCGGGTACCACTGCTTTTGTTCATCACTGCATACCTAAGGCCTAGCGAAGTATCTGGCAGAGAGAAGGTACTCGAACAACAGAGAATGAAAACAGAGAGGAGAAAAGCGTGGTTAGAAGGAGCCCAATGATGCTACATTCCCCAGAGGAAGGCTGGGGTGTGTTCAATACCTGTGGATCCCTTCTTCCGGATGGACCTGATACTCAGGAAAGACTCGGTGAGGAAGGACTGTTGAATGTTGACGGCTGGGCCCCAGTGAGGGAGGCGGCAGGCCCGTGGCCCCAGGGCTAAGCAGCACTTGACTGTGGGTGAGGCCGGGAGATGTGGGGGCAGCTCTCTCTTCTCTACTCAGCCAACTTCGAATTCTTTCCTCAAGCCCAGATGACCTGGGACCTTCTCTCTAAGGAACTACATTTTGTCCCTTGTATCGCTCCCATGTTCTCCACTTCCTTATTCCAATAGACCACTACTGTGTCCGCTCTAATCCTCGCTTCAGCACTGCTATTACTTTGCAGCTGTGAACACGGACATATCCACTGTTTACTGAGTATGCACACGTAAGTCAGACGTACGCTGACATCAGTCAGTTTATCTTTTAGATGATAAACTCTTAGAACCGGGGATTTGCAGTCTCCTTAGTGTAATCTTTGGTTAGTTAACTCAGTTTGTTTAGGTCAAGGTTAAGGATTTAACCTTCAAATGGATTATTTAATTTTGCTTTGCTTCTCTGCCTCAGACTACCCCCGATTCGGGCAATGCCAGCACATTGAGAAGTGTTAAACAGAGAGAAAATAATATAGGGAAAAAAAATGAACATTTGAATACAAATTTCCCACTTTACTATGGCAAACACCATAAGTTAAAAAGAAACAGCAGTGAAATTCCAAAGCACCTGAAAAATGAGTTGAGAAAACAAAAAGGTTTACATAATCTAAAATTCCTGACTGCAGAAATATGTAAATATATATTTAAACTTGAAATATATGGCCATTCCTATTAAACGTAAAGTCAAATAAATTTATGTTAAAGTAAAATGTAGTCTCCTCATTCCACTAACCATAAACACAGAAGAACTTCAGATCTGGGAAGGCCCTTGCAGGCCAACCCCCTCATTTTGTAGGTGAAGTAATGAAAGCCCTGAGAGAGGTTACTGATGTACTTGGCATCAGATAGCCACGTGAGGAGGCACGTGGAAGCAGGCACACCAGAGGCTTTGGGCACACACAAGTCTGCATTTGACCCTGACCTTGCACTCTTTTAACTGCATGACATTGGGAAAGTTCACTCTTTCAAACCTTGGTTTCCTCATGTGTGAGTTAGAAGTATTATCAGCTATGGTAGGCTGAAGAACATTGTGAAGATTAAATAGGAAAATAAATGAGATGAGCCCTGCACAAAACTTTCAGGCTGAGGTGGCGAAATACACTTAGTGCATAGAATCCTTCTCCTAGAACATGATGAAATAAATTTAAAATCACTAAAAAATAAGTTTAAAAAAATGTTTACAGAAAGCAACCAAGTTAAGAACACCATACCAGTATGTATGTATGTATGTATGTATTTATCTATTTGGAAGAGAGAGAGACAGAGAAGAGAGAGGGCACCTGTGCATGAGTGGGGATTAAGGGGTCAGAGGGAGAAGCAAACTCCCTGCTGAGCAGGGAGCCCAAAGTGTGACTCGATCCTAGGACCCTGAGATCATGACCCGAACAAAAGTCAGATGCTTAACCAATGGAGCCACCCAGGCACCCCAATACCATTATCTTTTAAAGTTGTATTCAGGAGTAGCAAGACTCCAAGAAGAAAAAGTACTGTGTCAAAGATGGGAAAATTCGTGGACAAAATCCTTAAAACTATCATTGGCAGTACCCAATTTTGGAAAACTGGATCTGAGGTAGTATTTAGGCAACGTAGGGAAAAGATGGAAAGACCCATCCACAGTATAAGCCCCTGAGCCCCTCCCAGTTATCACAGGATCTCCTCAGACATAGAAAAGCAAATCAGGGCTCACCATTTTGGTTTTCCATGCCTGGGAGAAAAGGAGAAGAGGGCTATGAGTCATAATCAAGCAAAGCTAATTAACTACAGCCCAACTTCATTACAACACTACATGTAGAAGTCTAACAAATTCAATCATGTATGTGGGATCTCATTATTGTGAGGTTAATGAAATAAGGACAAAGGTTGGGATGAAGGAAAGAGGACACGCAGTGTTAAACCTGACTTTGGGTTAACATAGGTGCACTAGTCTGTATCAGAGTTTACTGTATCTTAAGCAGTAAGCAAGGGCTTAGCCAAAGAAAAGGAGAAAAAAATAGGAATATGTGTGTGTGAGTGTATGAATTGATAATGGAGAGAGAATGGGAATGAGGTGTGAAGCAGCACAGGTGAAACTCCCTCTTTTCCATGGATTAAGGAGACCATTGCTAAAGCACACCGGTTTCCTTTTTTCTCGATTAGTGGAAAAAGGACAGAAACACCTTCTGGAAAGAAGCAGAGTTTTGTAAGGGAAGGAAACACCAGGGGCTAATCTTCTTGGTAACAAAAAACTAAAAAATAACAATAAAAAAAATACTTGCTATCACCTCCTTTTTTTTTTTAAGATTTTATTTATTTGACAGAGGGAGAGAGAGATCACAAGTAGGCAGAGAGGCAGGCGGGGGGCGGGGGGGGGGGGAGGAGCAGGCTCCCTGCGGAGGAAAGCGCCCGATGCAGGGCTCGATCTCAGGACCCTGAGATCATGACCTGAGCCGAAGGCAGAGGCTTAACCCACTGAACCACCCCGGTGCCCCTTGCTATCATCTCCTTAAGCTGGAGGGATAATCAAAAGTCAGAGAGAAGAAACCCCCCCCCATATCCTCGTTTCCTCAAAGAGAGAGAACACCTAGATCAAAACCTGCTGCAGAGCATTTCAACAATGACTGAGGGAGAGCAAAGGCCAAATCCTGCACCCAGCCATACAAGCCCCAGCTCAACTCAGTGCACTCCTCCCCTAGCATGTGGCCTCAGGTCCCAAATCCCAAAGAATGAAGTGCCATGGACAAGGCATGAAGATCTCATCAGAGAAGGCAAAAGGAAAACAAGGCCAATCCACCAACTCTATAGAGCAAAGACATTCTTAATTGGGTTGTTCAAATTAAATAAAGTCAAATAAAGAGAAGAGTACAACAATGAAGCAGGATGGCCAGAACAAAGGCATACTGAAAGATGATAGGAAGAGCGGGAAGGAAACAGGAAGCCATTTTGGAAGAAACTATAAGCCCCACACTCCCCATCTCTGTGAGTACCTTACACTGCAGGCTAAAGAAAATATGAATTAAATGAGACATCAGTAATATGTTAAAAATGAGATAAAAAACAAGACTGCAGAAGGAAATGATGAATGAACACAATACCATCACAAAATTTAAAAACTAGAAAAGCAACAGAAAAAGTGCAAGTGAAAGAATTATCGATGTACCACAAAATCCTGGAAAGCCAAGATAAGGACGGAGAATGTACAAGATAATGATGGAGAGATTAAGACAGTTCAGGAATGCAGGACAGATTTTGACAAACCAGTGATAGTGGCCTACATACAAGCAGAATTTAATAGGAGATCCCTTAGCAAATATTCGTGAGCTTTTCCCCACCTAATTCCTAACACTATTTATGTAAAAACAATGTTTTATGATTCTTTTGGTCTTACAGTAAAAACAAATAAACTGTAGGTTTTGTAAAATTTTGCCCTGATGTCTATTTCGTAGGCAAATAAGATCTGGTATTTGCCTAGTAGTGGCTCTCCTGGAAGAAGACTGGAAATGCAGTCCTATACACTATTCCCATTCAGTGAATAGAAAAGAGAAATCTGGAGGCAATCTGGTAACATAAAACTATTAGTTTATCTGTAGGAGCCTTCATCTAAATAGATTTCCAAAGCAGCTGTAGTGATCAAGACAGAGTAGTTCTTACTTCCAAGTGGACATATTTTTACTAAGACAATACTTAAGATCGTTCATTTGTTTGTATACATTTTCACTTTTTAAAAAATTACCTAAGGGTCACACGCTTGTTAAAATACTTTTCTACGAGGACAGAGTAAGTAATATTTAGATCAAATGAGCCACAATTATGCCCATTCATTATTCTCTCACATTGATCAGAACTCAATTCATTGAGAAGCATGGGCTAAAGGCTTGACTGAGCTGTGTTACCAGAATATAAGTGCACAGAGCCTGGAACTCAAGGACTTTAACAACAACAAAAATAACACATACACACACAGTTACCTTTTACCACCACTCGGAAGATGACAGGCTTTTTTAAAGTTCTCCTTTAAATTAAGAACTGTCGGGGCACCTGGGTGGCTCAGTGGGTTAAAGCCTCTGCCTTCGGCTCAGGTCATGATCCCAGGATCCTGGGATTGAGCCCCACATCAGGATCTCTGCTCAGCAGGGAGCCTGCTTCCTTCTCTCTCTCTCTGCCTGCCTCTCTGACTACTTGTGATCTCTGTCTGTCAAGTAAATAAATAAAATCTTAAAAAAAAAATTAAGAACTGTCTCTGACTACAAATAATACTTAAATGAAAAAACATTTTTTCATCTGCAAAAACCTTGCTAAATGAAATAAAAGCTACAGAATGCCTGCCACACAGAAGACTCTTGATAAACATCAGCTGGAAGGATAACCCTCCACGCAAGCAAAGCAACAATAATCTGAGTCCCACTGGAATAAAGTCCACCTCATGTTGGTTACAGACTTACCTCTACTCAATATACAGATTTCTAAAGAACAAGGCATTTTATCCATGAACACCTTAAAATAATAAGAAAAAAAGGCATTATGTGATTCAATGTGATTAATGATGAAAGTACTTATAACAAGTCTGATTTTCAGGAGAAATAGGAAGTTGCCTATTTAAAAAGCTGCTGTGTTAGGAAATGGAACTTTTTATAGATTTATAATACAATCAGAGGACCAACTTTTGCAGCCTGCTCTCAAAGAGCAGGAGGTACAGTCTCTTCCTCTCTTAAAATGCTGACATGGAAGACAGCATGCATTTGATCAAACATACTTTACTCAAAATCCAGCTTTAATGGGCTTGCTTGTATTCCAAGGATATGTCTCCTTGAGCGCTGGTTTGTTTCACAGTTCTCACTTTTTTGGAGGACTCGACTTAGTCCAGAAATGCCGTAGCACACATACAAAAGTTAACCTCTTATACTGTGAAATAGAACAACAACAAAAAAGTACATAAGTCTCTGACAGGAGATTCTACCATATTAGCTCAGAACACTGAACTTTTTCAACTTGATGAAAGGTTTCCCCAAGTCTGAAAAACTATAAGTAACTCTCTTTCCAAAATACCACTGCGTATGTGAAGAGGGGAAAAAAAAGACCCAAAACCCTTAGTTAGGGCTTAAGACTAAAAAAACAAATAATAAAGGTTAGTGCATTTGCTCAATGCTGACATGCTCATGGAGTGCAGAGTTCATGGGCAGAATGCGATGGTGAACTCTGTTCAAGATGGAGAAAAGGTGCTACATTTTGAAAAAATTAAGTAAAACCATAACCCACCGCAAACATTAATATTATAGTTGGATAGTTGTGTGAAAGGTCAACCAAGTAACAAAATGATGTAGTACTCAAACACACAAAAGTATGTAGCACTCAAGATAGTGAGAAACGAACCACTTCTAATAAGCCAAATGAGGAGAAATCTGATGGCCTCAGGATGGTTGGTGAGCTGTGGGGTTCTCTTAACAGTGTGAGGGGCAAAGGGCCTCAGGCAGACTGGGGGACTCGGAGCAATTTCCCATTCTGGATGTTAAGCTCACAATCTACTTACAGCTTTTTGTAATTTGATTACCATCCAAACAGATTACTTCTTCATTTCAGGATAAGAACTGCGCAGGATTTCAACCGATGCTCTATCATCACCTATTCCAAGCAACAAATTAAAAAAAACAAACAAACAAAAAAAAAACAAAAAAACACTACTATGCTAAATGCACCCGATAAAGGGATCTTCCATCCCATTCTTGTCAGATTTATTATTATTTTTTTAAGCAAAGTTCATGGAAGCCAGTAGGTCATACAGAATCCTAAAATTTATTCCCACAGTGATACTTGGAACATTTTCCTTCTGGACTTTATTAAACATAATGTTCTAAGCATTATGAGTGCTCTAAGGTATTCCTGAATAATAACCCAACTGCAGAGTGAAAGTAAGTGGCAATTAAAATTGCAGAGACCGAGGGGAGCGCAGAGACAAGGAAATAGCCTCCGTTACTGAAGATTGCTGCTCTGGTCATCTAGCTCTGCGGTCAGCAAGCTGGACCTGAGGCCCAAATCCAGCCCACAGCTTGTTTTAGTGAAGCCTGCATGAGCTAAGAACGGTTTTCATGCTTTTCAATGGTTGAGGGAAAAAACCCAAATCGTATTTTGTGGTGTGTAAAAATTTGATGAACTTCAAGTTTCAGTGTCTCTAAGTAACATTTAATCGGCACAGAGCCACACTTGTTTAATGTGCTCTGTGGCCCTGGTGTGCTGCACAGTTGCAGAGCTGAAACTTTGCGGATGTTCCCGAAAGTCTGAAATATTCACTATCTGACTCTTTACGTAAAAAGGCTGTGGCTCCAGGCTATCTCAGAGCTTCTAAAACCCCAAGTCACGAAGGATCTGGTTTTGTATTTGATTTTTAATCCATCATGGATCGAGCCATGCTTTTGTAGAACATGAAACCGTGCACTCCGATGCTGCGGCAATGTCAAATTGCTGTCAGTTTCTTAAATGCTTTTTCTCACGTTTCTGTAATCATCTTGCTGCAGACTGGTGCAAACATTTTGGGGACTAGTAGTACCAGTCTATGGTCTGTATTCTGAGAAGCACTGGTCTAGAAAATGAAAGAATATCTTAATACAACTTTTGGAAAATCTCACGCTTTACTTCCATACTTTTGAACACTGGAAGTATCAGTGCATAAATATACATGCACCTGGATAAAATCAGTGTTTCCATGGATCTTTTCCCTTTGAGTGTTAGGCTTTAAAATTCTAACAACTGTTTCTCCTCTACCCATTGCCCCACTATATAAAATTTTACTATTCTAAAAGAAAAAAAAAATTCATTTGCATTTCATGCTTTTGGGAATGATAACTCACATTTCATAAACAAAACAATTAGTACAAATGTTTTTTGAACAATCTGTGCTGTGATTTTGGAAACTGTGTGAAAGAACCAGAGTCCTTGCACAGATAAAAACAGTTTCTTATGTTTAAATTTTTAGAAGGTTGAAGAGATATTTTTTTCTTATGCTTGCTTTATAATAGCAGTCCCTTGATATGTCAAAGGCCACAAAAGTAATTTTTAGTTTAGGTACAGAAAGTGCTTTGGGCTTGTTTTATATGACACTCCCTGGTTTTAGTATTGCACTTAAAAAAAAAAAAAATGAACGTGAAAAATCATTTCCATGAAACTTTTTTTTATTGGCCCAAAGTTAGCAGTGATTTACTTTTAAATTTCAATCTTTATCTCCCGACGGAAATGCTTATTTAATTCTACTGTAATTTTTGTTTAAGAAAGGAAATAACTTCTAAATGTTTTTAAACACGAAGAAAGATGAAGCTCCATTATGGGGCCAATGAATTTTTTATTATTAAGTGTCAGATGATCAAGCATTCAAATAAGCAGCAGTATCTTCACGGTGATTTCATGGTGTAAGGAGAAAAGAAAGTCTACAAAAATTAACTCCAGGTGTGTTAATCACGTGAGAAGAGCATTTAGATGACAACAGGAAAATGTTTTCTTTATTGTCACAGAAGTAAGTTGTTGCTAGCAAAAGATGAAAATTTCAAAGCAGAGGGAATATAAAACTGCTGTAGACTGAACTTCTGCAAATGTCCACTTTGCTACAACAGCTCCAGTCATAAAACAGTCAAAACAGTAAGACGTACTAGTTTAGAACAATGACATAATGTTTATAAATATTTATGTGTACACTGAACTAGACCTTCCTAGGAGATGCAGCTGTGATAGGGAAAGAAAACTGGGGCTCCACTAGAGCCCCCATTCTGTCCATTACTGGGATCCAAGATCCTGCAAGTTGCTCAACTTCCCCAAGCCTCGGTTTCTTATCTGTACGATAAAAGAGGTATTACCCATTTCAGAGGAATGAAGGAAGCTAACATCGTCTTGCAAATGACGAGGCACTATAAAATGAAAGGGGTTATTATTATTGAGTAGAGAGCTAAAAGAACTTTATAGATGTACTTAAAATTTGCTTAAATGAGATTTTCATATAAGAAGGACTCTGGGTTGCTTGTATACTGTAATGCCCTTTTCTCATGATTTCACTACTTCCTGAAGCAGAATATAGTGAGGGATACCCTTATTAGACAAATTACTACACGAACTTTAACTAGGTATTAGTCATGGTCAGTGCTTTTGGTATCAAGGAGCTTCGAGAGCGTGAAACCTTTATAGTATGAGAGAGGGTGAGGGTGTGAGAAGTGGGTATGGACAGGGGGAAATTTTTTTTCCCTTCACACTGACAACCTGAAGGAAGGGGAGACACTGGCCAAGGGAAGGTGAGAGCAAAGTTAATATCCCACATATTATTACATTTTCCTCATTTGAAGAGATAACCAGCTTATATAATCAGTTAATATGGACATGTCCCAAGTCTCGGTCCATCATAATATGCCTATTTATGGATTCAAAAGCTACGAGCAACACTTATTACTATGCATGTGTCTTATGCTTTAATGTGTTATCTATGAACCCTTGGAAACACTATGTTTTCTTTTCTAGGGCTGCAATTAAGTCATGAGATGGTATTGGACTTTTTGTACCTTATTGTATATGCACGTTAAACATAGGAGAATAGCATTTTTTTTTTTTTCAAGATTTAATTTATTTATTTGACAGAGAGAGACAGAGCAAGAGAGGGAACACAAGCAGGGGGAGTGAGAGAGGAAGAAGCAGACTTCCTGCCAAGCAGGGAGCCCGATGTGGGGCTCGATCCCAGGACTCTGGGATCATGACCTGAGCTGAAGGCAGACGCTTAACGACTGAGCCACCCAGGCGTCCCTGAGAATAGCATTCTACTTTCAAAATGTAAGATAATTTAATTTCAGATCTTTAGTACTAGCTCAGAGACTTCTCTGCTCTACGTGAGGTATTTCTCATCCTCCATTTTTTCCAAAATGCCAAAAGACAGGAGAGCTGTAGTTCACATTTCCAAGTGGTAGAATTATCCTGATGTTAAGGAAACCAGTGCTGGGATTCTTTAGAGTCTGGATTTAAGGGAGTTAAAGGATGATGGTATGAAAAGAGTCGAGGAAGACTCAGTTACTTCAGAAAGGCCCCTATATATATTCTTTACACCTGTCATCTTGTAATACATTAAGTAAATTCTTCTCTCTTTGGACCCAAGCTGTCTGCTACAGGCATAGAATCTGTACACTAATTTCATTATTTGTACACTATATTCCATTTATTGTACACTATATTTCATTATTACAAAGTGAGTAAGTTGATTCTACAATGATAGGAAAAAAATAAGTTAATTATTTTCTAATAAGGTTTCCTTGGTCCATAAGCCTAATTCCAGGGCGCCTGGGTGGCTCAGTTGGTTAAGCAACTGCTTCAGCTCAGGTCATGATCCTGGAGTTCTCTCTCCTCTCATACTCTCTCTCTCTCTCTCTCAAATAAATAAATAAAATATATAAAAAACCAAAAAAATAAAAACCAAAACCCTCCCCAAAAGAATAAAAACCATAAGCCAAATTCCACACCAGATCACTGACCACTCCTTACATATCATGTCCCTGCTCCCCTACTTCCCAACTATTCCACTTTTGTCCCAGAATAGCTTTCCAATCATACCAAACACTGGTATCCTGGAAAGTGAGGATAAACTCATCATCCCTTTTAAGGACCCAGTTAAAGAGGTTGTGTGATTGAGAATCTACACTGTGCTAGGCTTTCAGGTCAAGATTTTCACATACATGGCCTTGTTTAATACTCAAGAAGGTCAGGCAATGTAGGCACTGTTGTTTGAAGTTTGCCTCCCACATACTGTTGCCCTCACTCACTGTTCCTTGGATAGGATAAAATGTATGTCTTTTTAAAAGGATTGTTTGTGAAGTGGTAACTATTTTATAGAAAGACCGTCAGTCTAATTTCTGACCTACGCTCCACCATTTCCATACTGTACCTATTCTTGGGTAACACTCCAAATGGAACATACCTATGAAATAGTTCTTTGGGTAAAAGTCTCTATATTCCCTTCCAGCAAGGAAATGCATATCTCCTGTCTGTGTTCAACACAGTGGCAATGTCTGAGGTAACCTGAACTGCATCTAATAAATATTTATTGAGCGCATCTCATTTGACACAATGGGCCAGGCCCTGAAGATCTTCCCGAACACAGACCCTGAAGAACCTGTCTTCAACTGAGGATTATAATACAAAGGGAGATATCAGCAAAGCTGGAGAAAAGTCTATAGCCCTCTATTCTGTCCTGATATACCAATGATTTCCTTTATTCAACAATTAGGTTACTTCCAAAAAGGATGAAATCTTTTGTCTAATCATTTCAGTACCAAGCTAATACACTGTGATTTACCATTTCCCCTTTAAAGAGCTTTATAAAATATGTAAATGCTTTGCAAGGCCTCCTTTGTGAGCCTACAGCAATATTCTATGATATTAGGATTAAAGCTGCAATTAAAATTTCTAATACTGGAAAGTATTTTACAGTTTAAGAAAGACTGTTCTTTTTTTTTTTTTTTTAAGATTTTATTTATTTATTTGACAGACAGAGATCACAAGTAGGCAGAGAGGCAGGCAGAGAGAGAGGAGAAAGCAGGCTCCCCGCGGAGCAGAGAGCCCCTTGCGGGGCTCGATCCTAGGACCCCGGGATCATGACCTGAGCTGAAGGCAGAGGCTTTAACCCAATGAACCACCCAGGCGCCCCAAGAAAGACTGTTCTAATAAAACACATATCTAAAACTGTTCTAATAAAACACATATCTAAAACTTACATTTTAAAGTGGGGCAGGAAAATGGCATCAGCAAAAATGGTTGACAGCTCCAAGGTCCCTGTCCCCCAAGGAAACATTGACAAATCAAGTAAAAATCAAGCAAAAATGTCAGAATTAACTTTGTCAGCACTTCGGAAAACAAAGCTTTATATCAACCAAGCGAACAATGAATGAGCAGAAAGGCAATTGGTAAGTGAGGTAAGCATTGTGGTTTTGCATTATGTCCTGGGCCAACGTTCCTTCCTGGCTCAGCAGCGATCTTGAGAATGACAGTCCATGTTATCAGCAGGGGACCCTGGTTTCCAGTTTTGGATGGAGCAGAGTAGACCTTATTTGTAAAGAATTATGTTTGTCTGTTCTAATCTATCTGGTGTCTACCTGAAGGATTGACAGAAAATGCCTGTCTTTTTTCACCTAATTCAGAACTAACTCTGGCTGGAACTCCTAAAAAACCAAACAAAAACCCTGCAGTCACCTGGGGCAGAAGTTGATGTTGAAGCATATGACAGAGTGCCAAAAGTGTACAGGAAAAGATAAAGAGAATTTATTTAAGAAATCAGGGAATTCAAAAGCACTTGTATATACAGGGGAATGCAGAGTCATACACGTGCTCAGGGCAGAATATAAGCTAAGCAAAGACAGGAGAGGGGTCCCTCCTGCGCCCCCCACCCCATCACTTTCCTATCTTTTTTCTCTCTCATTTGGCTCCTGGCATTCAAAGAAATCTCTGTCAAAAGAGTAGCTGACCTCAAACCAAAGGAACAGAAAATTCAGAGACCACATACGACTAAGAACACAGACCTTACAAGAATAGTTTAGAAAAGTTATCTAACAAACATCTATAGCCTACAAAAAAACACAAAAACAAACCTGAGAAGGAGGGAGACTCTGGTTTCCAGAGTTACCACATATAATATTCAAAATGTCCAGATTTCAACTAATGATTACAAAGCATGTAAAGAAACATGAGTGTATAACCCATTCACAGTTGAGTTAAAAAACTCACTCTGAGAAACAGACACTGAACTTACTAGGCAAAGACTTTAAGTTAAGTGTCCTAAACATACAGAGCTAAAGGAAACCATGGACAAATTGCTAGGGGAAACCAGGAGAATGATGTATGAACAAATAATATCAATAAAGAGACAAATTATAAAAGAAATCACACAGAATTTGGTAGCTGAGAAGTACAGCAACAGAAATGAAAACCTTACTAGAGGGTTTCAATATCACATCTGAACAGGCTAAAAAAAGGAACCAGTGAACTTGAAGACAGGTCAATTGAAATCTAGTCTGAGGAACAGAAAGAAAACAGAATGATGAAAAAATGAGTAGAACCTAAGAGACCTGTGTATCATACAGTTCCATACACCATAGTAGTGTATCAACATACACAATGGGAAGAAGAGGAGAGTGGAGAGAAGAAAATTTGAAGAAAAAATATTTGAAATAATGTTTGAAAACTCCAGAATATGAGAAAAGATATGAATTGATACAGTTAAGAAGTGTAACAAACTCCAGGAAAGATCAATATGCACACAATAATCAAATTATGGGAAGCCAAGAACAAAGAGAAAATCCTAAAAGAAGCAAGAGAAAAAGCAACTTGTCACATACAAGAGATCTTCAGTAAGATTAACAGAAAATTTCTCATTAGAAACTACAGAGTTCTCTAAACATTAGAGACCACAAAAGAGTGAGATTCCATTTTTAAAGTGTTGAAAAGAAAACTACAACCAAAAATTTTATACCTGATAAAACGATCCTTCAAAAATGAAGGTGAAGTATGATGTTCCTCAGATAAACCCTGAGGAGGTTTGTTGTCAGTAAGACTTGCCCTATAAGAAATGCTAAAGGAAGTTATCCAGGCTGAAATGAAAGGTTACTAGATAGTAACTCGAAGCTGTTACAGAAAAATAAAGAATTTTGGTAAAAGTAACTACATACATGACTATAAAAGTGAGTGTTATACTTTTGGATTGTAACTCCTTCTTTTTATCTCCTGTGTGATTTAAAAGACAACTGCATAAAAGAATAATTTAAAATCTATGTTAATGGTCACACAATGTATAAATGTATTGTGAGAACAACATCATAACTGGGGAGAGGACAGAGCTGCATAGGAGCAGATTTTTTATGTGTTATTGAGACTAAGTTGGTATCAATTCAAAGATTATTAAAAATTCAGAATCCCAATTATAATCCCCATGATAACCACAAAGAAAATATCTAAAAACTACACATAAAAGGAAGCATAATGTATTTTACTTCATCTTGTTCACTATCTGTCTCTGTTAAGACACTGAAAGTTCCAAGAGGTAAGGAATTCAGCTTGTCTTGTTCCTTACCTGCATCCCTCATGCCTGGGGTAGTGCCTGACACAACATTACATGCTTGGTAAATATCTGCGGGGGGCCGGGTAGAGGGGAAGGGAGGGAAGAAGAGAGGAAGGAAGGAAAGGAGGAACGAAAGAAGGAATGTAGGTAGGTAGATATGAAATAGACCAGTGGTGAGATGAATTTAGAATTTAAGGAAAAGGGCCTGAAGTGGAGACGTAAGTCTGAAAGTAAAAGCAGATTACAATGTGTGGAAATTGGTTCAGACAGGATAAAATGAGTATATGTAAAGTACACACCATCTTCTCATTATCTCATAAGCTTAAGTGAACCTAGCTGGCAGGAAAGATAAACATTTTCCTGGTGCAAATTCTAAAGGGAATTTACTATCTGGACACTTCTTAGAAAGCACACTGAAAAATGTTGAAATGATATACCCTTAACAATGATTTTCTTATTGTGGTCCTTGCTGACAGCTCAAGGTCAATACAAAAGTCAATGTACTTCAACAAAAGCATTTTTTAGTCCAAGACAATGAGGCTGGGACACAAAGATTTCTCACGATCTAACTCAATCTAAGGACAGAATCTGGAATACCTAATGAAAAAGAAATAGCTTGTTCTCTCTTCTGTTTTGACCAGAGCATTAGTGCAAGGTTGACCTCTTCTGTAGCAATTTTATATTGCTGAATGGAGAGCAAGATGCTTTGTACACGAGGCGATAAATTGAAAGGCCTAAATGGTTTCATAAATATCACTATGTTTGATTTATTTTATCGCCAAGATACGTGGCCACCCTACCTCTTCATAGGGGTGAGACTGAAGTGACTTGTTCAAGGTCAAAAGGCTAGTGGTAGAGTTGGGACTTAACCACAAGCCTCCAAACACCCAGCTCAGAGAGTATTCCACTGTTTCCAATCCTCTTTGCCTTTTATGCACATAATAAAAGATGTCAGGTTACATTTTAAGGAATGTGTGTATAGGATCCTAGGGGTCTTTTGAACCTTCCTGAAAACACACATGAGTGCAGGAATTAGAGGAGGCTTGCTCTTGTTAGGGTCCCTTGTATTTTGTCATGTACCATATGGCCTAAATGTTAGGGCTTTGGGCATCTGCCCTATGCTCATTCTCCATCTACATCGAGTCAAGGACTGGGGATTATCAAAGACAGGCAATAAGATAATTGCCTCTATATAAAATAACATATTGGACAGGCTTGAAATTTTTTCAATTAATGTTTGGACTAGGGAAAAATAGTAATGAGTAGAGTCAGACTTCAGCAATCATTATATCTTCAAGGATCAAGTATGATCTTCAAAACAACAAAAAAAATCCTTTCACTGATTTTATCACATATTAAATAACATTTACTAATACTATGTAACGCACAAAAGATTAGAAGAGAAAAATATTGTGCCCAGATCCATTATCCAAATGACTGAAATAGAACATACGCACAAGTTGAGAAAACTCCCAATGGTACGGAAAGGAAGGAAACAGAAAGTAAAATCCTCATGATCATTTACCATCCCCATCCCACTCGGCCAAATCAGTGACTCTTAACTCAATTTATTTCTGTGTATCCTTCCAGAAAAAAAAATTTTTATGAGTCTGTGTGTGTGTGTTAATTTAATGTGTGTACATTTTCAGAAAACCATCCACAGACCAGCATATACTGTTCAGTCTTCTCAAACTTGCTTTTCTCATTTAATTTATCCTGAAGGTCTTTCAACAGCAGCATGTAGATAGTGACCACATTTTTTTCAGGAGTCATATGGTGTTCTATTGCAGAGAAGAAATGGGATTCATTTCCCTCCTGATGGATATTGAGGTCGTACACAGTTGTACACAGTTTATTAATAACAGTTTATTAATATTACCTAAAATCTTCAACAAACATCTTTGTATACATAGCTCAGTGTACTTTTATAAGTCTATCTCTGGGGAAAATTGCTGGTAAGGGTATGAAGTCAAAGGGAATATGCATGTATAATTTTGATAGGTATTACCAAACTGCCTCCTAATTATGCTTGTGTAATTTGTATTGTGGCAAATAATCTGGGGACTAAGACATCCATAATATTTTTCATCAAAAGATATAAGAAAAACCATGATGTAGACAACCTACACTTTTTACAGGTTTGTATAGACTATGTATTCTAGTCCATGTACCTAGTCTTTGGACAGACTGCTATGATCTACATAACCACCATTAACTACAACACAAAAAATTTGGAATTCCACGTTATGAAACATTAATTCACTGAGAAAGCAAGTCATACTCTTCACTATAGAACCCTCCATAAGAATGATCCTGGGGGTTGGAGACCAGCCCAGTATCCATAATTGGAACCATACAAGAGTGTGTTGCGTATGTCAGTTTTTAAACAGTAGGTTTCATTTTGGAATCCATCTGAATCAGCTTATAGAAATCTCAAAACCAAAACATCCATTTATTGTCTCCATGCAAGGGTTGATCAGAAATGGATCTTTTTTTTAAAATATTTTATTTATTTATTCAACACAGATATCACAAGTAGGCAGAGAGGCAGGCAGAGAGAGAAAGGGGGAAGCAGGCTCCCCAGTGAGCAGAGAGCCCGATGTGGGGCTCGATCCCAGGAACCTGGGATCATGACCTGAGCTGAAGGCAGAGGCTTAACCCACTGAGCCACCCAGGCGCCCTCAGAAATGGATCTTAAACGTATATTCTGTTTTCCTCAGAAGTAATGAGACAGAGTTCACGGAAGTGTTCAAGTTAAGCAAAGTGAAGAGAACCCATTATTTACCTTTGGTTCATTTAAACCAGATCAAAGCTCAAAATGATATATGAAAGTTTTAGGATAAATTGTAAGTTATGAATTAAATAATTGCCCTAGGGTTATCACAGGAGAGGATACAACAGAAGGTGATGAGTGGTTGAGAGAGAGTTATCAAAGTGAAGTTAAAAAACAGATAGAGGACTAGAGAGGCCCGTGAGGCTGCATTTCAGTTTCTTTTTTTTTTTTGCAAGTCGTGTGACTTTAGACAAATTACGTAACTCTCCGTTTTAAAGGCAGTAATATAAAGAAAGCTTCAGCCAATGTCCGGTGCTTAGAGAGTGCTCCACACATGTAGACGGCTACTAACCTACAGCCACTATTACCCAAGTATTAAAAATAGGTCAGGGGGCACCGGGGTGGCTCAGATGGTTAAGTGGCTGACTTCAGCTCAGGTCATGATCCCAGGGTCCTGGGATGGAGCCCCACATCAGGCTCCATGCTCAGCTAAGAGCCTGCTTCTCCCTCTCCCTCTGCCTGCTGCTCTGCCTACTTGTGCTCTTTCTCCATCTCTCCAATAAAATAAGTAAAATCTTTGAAAAAAGTTAAAAAATTAGGTCTTAAATATAGGAAGAAGCAATACTTCTCTTAGGGTTTAGAGGGAAAAAAAGGTAATAAAATGATGGTAAGAATCTAACAGTGGAAATTCGTGACCTAATTAGCACATTTATCCCCTCCCTCAAATGAAAAATGAACATGTTATCTCCAAAGAAGCAGATCACAGTGCAAGCTTGTCAAATTTCCACATTATGGTTTTGGTTTTCCAAGACTTTTGCAGACTTTGGCATGGTAAAAATACATCTTGAAACCCTTATTCTAGAACTGAAGTATTGAAGTTAACCTTTTTGCTTTGGGTGAAAATTTGAATTTTCCCATAGGAGCCAGAACAGAAACTCATAGGGTCTCTAGACATGAGAGGCAAGATTCGGCTTTATTTCTTCGCCCAATTCTGTAAATTTCACAGAAAAAAACTTCAAAAAAAAAAAAAAAAAAAAGGAAAATTCAAGGACATAAAATTGACTCTAAATTGTAACCGGAATTTTTCACATCCTTGATAACTGATTGCCAGGTAAATTCTAGACATAGATGGTTATTTCTTCGTAACCAGACAGTTGCTTTATTTTTAAAGTTTCTAACAACTAGCCTCCTCCAGATTTGATCGTGCAATTTCTCTTATTATCTGAAGATTGCAGATGAGGGTGGATGAGCACAGGAGCTGCATGTTATGAAAGCCGGAGCAAACTCTGCAGAGGCCTTCTTCCCCAGCAAGCCTGGCTGTGCCCTTAGAATCCCACCACTTGGACAAGAGTTGAAACTTACTTGTGTCTTTTATAGTTTTCATTTCACAAGGCCCCTACCAAAATCAATTAGTATAATATTCCATTGTAAGGTCATTTTCTGTTTTCCTTAAAAAAATACACACACCCACACACACACACACACACACACACACACAATTTGTATGTATATATATATATATATATAATTGTATGTATATATATGTTGTATTTTTCTGCTTGAGATAGCTGCCTAAAGGTATTTCTATACTGGTTTTTTTTTTTTTTTTTTTTTAATTTTATTTATTTGGCAGAGAGAGAAAGATCACAGGTAGGCAGAGTGCCAGGCAGACAGAGAGGGGGAAGCAGGCTCCCCGCTCAGCAGAAAGCCTGATGCAGGGCTCAATTCCAGGACCCTGAGGTCATGACCTGAGCCGAAGTCAGCCACTTAACCCACTGAGCCACCTAGGTGCCCCCCTATACTGGTTTCAAACAGTCACTTAAAACAAAACTAATGGGATCTTTGAACTAGTAGGGATTTCCATGGTCCTTTAATCTTACTTCTTCCTAATGCAGAAATCCTTTCTACAATACCTTTGACAACTAGACTGAACACTCCAGCAACGTACAACTTGCTGTGAGGGGCACCTTGTTCTCGTAAGAAAACAAACACTGCATGCAAAGCTGGGAGTCGGGGATGCACTCCACTCACTGCAGTGAGCCCCTAAACCCATATTGTGAGTTTTGGTTTTTTTTATCTATAAAACATGGGGATTGTTATTTATAAATCACTGAGATTCCTTTGAGGTCTAACAGTCTGTCAAACCTAAGAAAACCTTTGACAGAATTAAAAAGTCCTAATTGTTAGAAGTCTGCCTTCCTTTAACTTCTGCCAATGCCATCCACTCTCTAGATACAAGTAAGTATATTTCCCCATGGCAGTTCCTTAAAACTGAAAGCAGAGTATCAGGTCTGCCAGAACCATTCTGTTCTCCAGGCTGGGAAGATTCCTTAGAATATATTTTTGTTTACATATTATTAGCGTATCCTTCAGTGTTTTAGCAAATGACCTAATGGTTAAAAAGACAAAACTTAGCTAGTGTATTTTAGTGGAAGAGGTTAAGTGGGAGAGTCACAATTTTGCAACTGATAGTGCAAGCATTTTAAAAGCTTTATTTTTGTAGGAGGCTAAACACAGAATATTATTTTAGCAATCTGCAACTGATTGACAACAGTTGACATTTAATTAATTACTATTGCTATGAGCCAAGGCTTTACTGTCTTTGTAGGATTTCAAAATGCTGAGATGGGGGACATTGTGTTGAAATACGGTGAAAGCCTTAGAGACCACAGAGGGGCGTTGGGCTGTTGGGCCTTGAAGTAAATGGGCCATGCACTGTGCAGTTTGGGATTCTAGTTCTATTTTTTTTTTTTTTTAATCCCAGTCTTCTTGTATCCGTCCTCACTGTTCGTCTGTCTGCTATTACTTCACACTGCTGCCAATGCATCTGACTATAGCAACTCATCATTCTTCTTCCAATTTCCTGCTTCTGATCTATTGTGGGTTTGGCAACCAGATAACCAAACATTGTAGATATTTGTCTAAAATTAGAGTAAATGGCCTGGAGTATCATTTTTCATTTATCAAATCAGTTAAAAATATAAAAGAAGAACTATAGTGGGTGTGGGGAATATAGACAAACTCATGCTCTAAGGACAGTATATACATTAGTATAAGCCCACTGTACAGCTATCTAATGAACTGTTTTAAAAGATCTAAAACAGTGCATTCCCTGAATCTCACAAATCTCACTAGCAGGAATCTGTCCTCAGAAAATAGACAGACAATAAGAGAAGGATGTATGAGTAAAGCTTTATTTATAATAAAGTTAGAAATACGCTATACATCCACCGGTAGAGCATTGGCTCAATAAGCCATGCTGCTGTCATATAATAATGCCATGAAAAAATGGTATTACAGATCTGTAACCACCTAGAGAGAAGTATGCGATGCTGTACTGAAATAATATAAATCAATTTGTGTAATATCATCTCCTTTAAGATTATTATATATATTCAAATGGAAGGGTCTGCAATGTTATAGACAAATTATTAACAACCTGTCTTCAGTACATAATTTCAATTTATTTGGTTTTAAAATTTTGCTTATTTATATTTATTTTTCAAAAGATTAATAATTTAAAAGTTGGCTTGGATTGCTGCTTATATATGATTCACTACACAAGCTTTATGCTAGATATTACACTTAAAAGGGCTATAATGACATGCTTCAGTGTTGGCAAATCAATCAACGTGATATATCACATTAGTAAGAGAAAGGATAAAACCATATGATCATTTCAATAGATGCAGAAAAAGCATTTGACAAAGCATTAACATCTATTCATGATAAAAACCCTCAAGAAAGTACATTTAGAGGGAATATACCTTAACACAACAAAGTCCTCATATGAAAAGCCCACAGCTAATATACTCAAGGGGAAAAAATAACATACTCAGGGAAAAAAATCAGAGCTTTTCCCCTAATAAGAAATAAGACAGTGATGACCACTCTCACCATTTTTCTTCAACATAGTATTGGAAGTCTTAGCCACAGCAATTAGATAACAAAAGAAATAAGAGGCATCCAAATTGATAAGGAAGAAGTAAAACTTTCACTACCTCCAGATGATATACTATATACAGAAATCCCTAAAGACTCCACCAAAAAATTGCTAGAACTGATAAAGGAAGTCGGTAAATGCACAGGACACAAAATAAACATACAGAAATCTGTTGGATTTCTATACACTAATAATGAAGCGGCAAAAAGGGTTAGTATCCAAAATATATAAAGAACTTTTACAACTCATCACCAAAAAACCCAAATAATCCAATTAAAACATGGGCAGAAGACATGAACAGACACTTCTCCAAAGAAGAAAGACACCCAGATGGCCAACACACACATGAAAAGATGCTTAACATCACTTTTCATTAGGGAAATGCAAATCAAAACTACAGTGGGATATCACCTCACACGTGCTAAAAACGCAAAAATTAACAAGTGCAGGCAACGATGTGGAGAAAAAGGAGCCACTGTGCACTGCTCGTGGGCATGCAAACTGGTGCAGCCACTGTGGAAGACAGTATGGAGGCTCCTCAAAAAACTAAAAAACAGAACTACTGTATGATCCAATAATCATATTACTGAGTATTTATCCAAAAAATACTAAAATACTAATCCAAAAGGATACATGTACCCCCTAAATTCACTGCAGCATTATTCATCATAACCAAATTATGGAAGCAGCCCAAGGATCCACCAATAGAAGAAGAAGATGTGGCAAACACACACACACTACACTGGAATATTATTCAGGCATAAAAAAGAATGAAATCTTGCCATTTGCAACAACATGGTTGGAGGTAGAGAGTAGATGATAAGCGAAACAAGTCAGAGAAAAACAAATACTTCACTCATATGTGGAATTTAAGAAACAAAACAAATGAGCAGAGGAAAAAAATAACAGAGGGTCAACCAAGAAGCAGACTCTTTACAGAAAATAAACTGGTGTTGTCAGAGAGAAGAGAGGTGGGGGGGATGGGTGAAATCGGTCATGAGGATTAAGGAATGCACTTGTTATGATGAGCACTGAGTACAGAAGTGTTGAACCAGTATACTGTATACTTGAAACTAATATAAAACTGTATGTTAACTCTATTGGAATTAGAATACTTAAGAAAAAAATTTTAAATACTCCCCTTTCTGAATGATTGTCAGGGAACAGTGTGTATACAATAAATCCTGCACATCATAAAAAAAAAAAAGATGGGAGATATAGAATGATAAGGTCAAACCAAGTGACCTTATCAAACAAATCAGGGAGAGTTCAGAAATGAAAATGGAGAGAAAAGTGGTTAGTTTGAGGATATGAAGGCTATAGGTGACTTGGTAAGATTTAGAAGCTGGATATAGAGGGAGACAAAGGTATCCAGAATCAAACAGAGTTTGGGTTGGTGAGTTCCTGGAGGAGTTCACAGAATCTGGAAAGAGAATTAGGTAGAACAACAGTAAAAAAAATATTCATTCAGCCTTGTATATCTACCTTTGAGAAACCAGTGAGATCCACAGGCACTGGGTATCCATACCCACCAAGCAGAAGACTGATCTGAGGATCCTCTGCACGAGGGACAACGGATGCCAGGATAGACCATGTGGTCAGGTGGTGAGATTGGCCTAGTGATAAGAAGCCAGGGGATGGAATCCTGGGGAACGTCAACATGTAACAAACACTGAAGAAGAACAAGCCTTGGAGGAGACCCAAAGCAAGTAACCAGGGAGGCTGTGGAACTTGGTGTCTCACAGAAGCCAAAAACGGAGAATAGGGAAGTGGGGATTTAACAATGACAAAAAAGGAACAAAAGATCCAAACAAAACAAAACAAAACAAAACACCAAAAACAAAAAGATAAGCACTAGCAAGTGCCACTGAATCTGGTAACAAAGAAGTGAGCCTGTAAAAAGCACTTACTGGGCAGTGGTGGGGATGGAGGTGAAGTGAGGATGTGGTAAAGGAGTTAAGAAGCTGGGTTAGAGGCAGCCAGCATAGACCGTGTTTTCCAGAAGTCTGGCTATGACTAGAGAAATGAGAGATATGAGTGCCCAGTTGGGGACCGAGGTTAGCATTCCAGTTTTGTCTCTTTGAGAGGGGACAGAATCAAGCACACGGTGGTAGGATGACAGGTCGTAGGAGATGAACGCTGACTCTCCAAAAAGAAATCTAGTTGTCCGAAGAAATCAATGCAACTCTCAAGTTATTACTTAACATCTCAACAAAACAGCAGCAAAACCTGCCATATCTCATCTTCTGCTCTTATTTCTATCTTATGATGATCTAAAATCTCACATATTAAAACACAGAAGTTTATTTATTTATTTTTTTAAAGAGAGAAAGTGACTTTTTTTTTTAAGATTTTATTTATTTGCCAGAGAGAGAGAGAGAGAGTACACACAAGCAGGCACAGAGGCAGGCAGAAGCAGCGAGAGAAGCAGGCTCCCTGCCGAGCAAGGAGCCCTATGTGGGACTCGATCCCAGGAACCTGGGATCAAGACCTGAGCCGACGGCAGCGGCTTAGCCAACTGAGCCACCCAGGCATCCCAAAACACAGAAGTTTAAAATACCAAGCCAATTTTGAACATTTTGGGGAGGACAGGGGCAAAAAACAAATCCAAACTACAAAAATATCTTCGCTGAGACTAGTTATACACCTTAAAATGCAACGATATAATTTCATAGCCAAGTCAAACAAACGCTTATCATCTTGACAAATTAGAAAGAATTTAACTGTAGTAAGAAAGTAGCCAGAAATCAGTCATTAAGGCAGGCTGCTGTGTCTTACTCCACTTCCAGCATCCCACCGACCTGAAGGAGCCCGCAGTTTTCAAAGGGCCTAACCTCTTGATACGGAACATTTAAACATGCTTCAATTTTGTTATCCAAGTACATGTTATATCTTTTAAAATACTCACATATGTCCCAGTGTCTGTAGTAACTATATGTTTACATAACAGTCATGCTTTGTCCACCACAGCATATTTTTTGAAAACTGCAATCCTTACAAAAGCACTATTAGGTATTCAACAATTTGAATTCCCTAGCTAGGGAGATGAGGCCAAATAGTATCATACTTTTCTTCTTCTTCTTCTTCTTCTTCTTCTTCTTTTTTTTTTTTTTTTTGGTAACTATTCATGGCAGAACTTCAACTACTTTCCTCTTAATGTGGTATTCTGTGCAGTTAGCTTTTCTTTCCACGTCTATCTTAGAAAGATGGATTTTCAAAAATTAAAACCATGTGACAACAGTGATTCCAGCACATTTTGCAAGGAGCAAATACAACGTGAACAAAGAGAAAGATTAATTAATTTAGGTACATGGATCAGGTAGAATTATCAAGCAGTTAAGAGCAGGCCCATTCCTATTTCCAGTCATCTCCTTTATACTTGATCTGATTTTTAAATAATGACTTCTGCTTTGACAGTAATCATCTGAAAACTCACAATGAAACACAAAATGGGAGGATGATCTTTGAATTTTGAGTTGACACGTTTCCTCAAATGCCGAAAATATTCTAGAATAAAAAAAACAGGAGAACTTCCCTTTGTTCCAGTAATAAAAAATATGAAAGTTTAAACGTTATTGTTAGAAATGATTCATATTTGTTCACCAAGTTGTGATGGTAACGTGGGCTGAGACATTTAAAACACCGTAAGTTAAGATAAACCTTGCATGTATTACACGAGCATGTTGAAATGAAAATGTGGTTTGCTGTCCCAAACTCATGGTGCATCTCCTGGCATAATTACAGGTGGCTGCACGCTAGAGACAAGGGAGAACCTGGGAAGAGGGAGGTCCAAGTGTGGTACATGACCAATGGTGCATCTACTGTGCCATCTCACAGGCAACAGAGGCAGCTTGAGGGGAAACGCCCTCCAAACGCTCTGAAATGTGTCAAAAATTCTGAAATACATTTCCATTTTTAAGTTCAAAAGGAAAAAGACAAAAGAGAATGAAAACAAATAAAGGAACGGTTAAACTCAAGTCATGGAGTTTTGACTTTAACAACCACTGAAATGTTTCATTATATTTTGAATGGTTTTCTGGCACCATGATCTTTGTGCCAATTTCAGGTGGGTACACAGGTGGGTGTAAATGTCCACATAACTCAGCTTCTAGGACACATTTAAAATGGAAATCACTTTCCTTTTGAATGGCAGCTTGAACAAAGTTCCAGGTTTTCTATAGCTGACTTCTGTGCCCCCACTCCTTATGGATGAAATAGCATGGTGTTTGGGGCTGGGTTCAGAATAATCCAGTGAGGGGTAGAGAATTATGTGGGAGGACAGATGAAAGGAGACTGTGGGTTGTTGACCACTGAGCCTTGGGTGTTTGGTACATGGGGTTCATTATACTGCTCTCTCTCCTTTTGCAAATGCTTGAAATTTTCTATGTGTTTTAAACTTTACAACAGTGTGTGTGTGTGTGTGTGTGTGTGTGTGTGTTTGCGTGTGTGCACATTTGCTGAAATTTGGTCTGCAACTCTGGAATCCATTCTTATTGACACAGTTGCTTTGTTTCCACCTTCTTGCCCTGACCTACTCATCAAATGTTATTAACGGTTATAAAGACAACTCAAAGCAACAGATGATTTCGTGTAGATAGGCTGGAGGACAAGTTGACTTTTGTTAACTGGGCCCTGAAAGTTTTCCATCCCACCCTGGGCAGTTTATTGTACAGCTTGCCAAACTTTAAAGTTATTATAACTAGTTTCACACAAATGCCAGACAAAACAGACAAGGGATTAATTGGAATGGTCACAAATGCATTCCTTCTGAATAAATTGGAACACACTGGTCAGTGCCAAAAGACATTTAAAATAGAAAACCTGAAACTAATCAATCAAACCAAGTTTAGTTCTTTTTGATGTTATAGTTGGGAGATATTTTATGCTATAAATAATAGAAAAATTACCCAGGGAGAAAAAAAAAGGAGAGAAGTTTGATAGCAGTAGTAAGAAGGAATTTTGCATTGTCAAAGAGAAATACCTAGGGAGACAAGATCTTCTGTTGCTGCCTTTTTTTTTTTTAAACATTTTATTGTTATTTTTTTTAAGTGATAAGAGTTAAAAGTCTTAAAGAAGAAAGTGAAGACTCACACTATTGGCTCAGTTTTAAAATTATAACATTGAACAAATCAAAGTGTAAAAGCCCAGAACAATGCTGGGAGACAAGGGTTTTGGTCAGATGTTAGACAGACTATCCAAACAGCTGGAAAAGATGTTGATTCTCCTTGGGAAATTTGTAATGTATTTGACTCATGTTTTCATGGAGCTGTGGACTGTCCTAGGGGGTTTGAAAGAGAGAAAACTTGCCAAGAACTTTATCTGGACAATGATAGTATTTTACCAGTTTTCCAATTAGACAACAAAAGAATTTAAAGAACAATAACAAATATTCATAATTGATGAATGCTATCTCCATAGCAAGACTGTTAGGTTATACACCCAGAAGCCACCAAGGAAACTAATTCATTTATGCATTTTTTTTCTTTAAAATGCATTCACACACAAATACAACATGAAATGATTAAAAAAAAAAAACAACGAGAGCCTTTCATTACTTGAGTTGGAGGATAGGTCAGATCTCATGTTCGGTACGCACACACTTTCTAAACAATGTGTTCAATGACAAGTCTCCTTATGCATGCCTTGGCATACCTACAGCTAGTATCTGAGGCAGAGAGGCCAGAAAGGGAAGATTTGGTAACTGAATTCTTGCTGATGTGATGCAATTTTTAGTTCCAAACAACCCATGCATGGGCTCTGCTCAATTCCTTAAAGGTTTTTAATTGTTTGCTTATCAACAATTATGATATTCATTTCCCCAAATCAGCCTCCAAGATGGACTGTGAATTATTTATTATATAATACTGAAATATTTATAGAAGAAATAGCATGATGTTTGGGACGGGCTTCAAAAATAATCCAGTGTAGGGGAGGAAAGTATGTGCAAGGACAGAGGAAAGGAGGCTGGGAGTTGTTGACTGTCGAGCCTGGGGGGTGGGTACGTGGGCTTCATTATATTGTTCTCTCAACTTCTGTCAATACCTGAAGTCTTCTATATGTATTATTTTAAAGTTAAAAGAAAAAAGTGGAAACATTAAAAAAAAAATTACCACTTGGCTTGCAAGTGTAAATAATCAGATGAAGCACACTTCTCCCATAATAATTTCCCAGTGATTAATTGCCTGACTATATTGACAGTCTTGTTTTTGTTTTTTTACTTTTTGTGACCCCACCTGCCCCGAAGAAACGCAGGTCACTTATTTTGGATCACACTTTCAATACCGCTATTGTTCTGGTCATTATAACTCATTCCCCAGATGCACAGTATAGAATAGTAGAAAGTATACTGAACTGGGAGTCAGAAAACTCAAGTTCTCAAATCCCTGTTGTACTTCTTTCCAGTCACATTACCCAGAACAAGTCATTCACTACCCAGAACAAGTCATTTCCTCTTGCAGAACTTAGCACCAGTACCTCTTTTGCTTGTTTCACAAAGTCTTATGCAAATACTAGGCTGAACCAGAACACGTTTCATCTTTTATAATGTCAAAAACAGTTGAACTGTGGCAATCTCCTATGGGTTCAATCTGATATCAGCCATCCTAATGATAATTTATTTCTTCTAGAGATGTTAGAACCAAGGATCAATGCTAGATAACTTATTATAAATGAGAATTGGTCATGTCCTCTAATATCAGGATTATACTGGTATTTCAATGGCAAAAGGGTATGTAGGAATGAAAGCTATACGAAGGTGTGTGTCCCCTTCTGAGCTGGGACCTACCGGAACTATTTCAATAACCGTTCCACATTACCACTTTTTCTTGTTATTTTCACTTTGTGATGGCCTGAAAATAGTTGAAGTAAAATATTTAGAAATACTGTTTTTTACTTTATCACATTCAGCTTGCTTGGGCAACTGTGATGTTACTCGGAGAACAGCTGTAGAAAAAGCATGTGTGCACTCAATAAATATTATTTACTAGTGATGAAAATGACAGTGATGGCTAAGGAACCAAAATTTACAAGCACAGCCAAGTGCAAAAAACGAAGCATAAAGGTCCAAGAGATAAATAGAATATGAAAATTTATAGTGAATATAAACTTGCTTTTAAAAATGTTAGTATCGGGGCACCTGGGTGGCTCAGTGGGTTAAGCCTCTGCCTTCAGCTCGGGTCATGATCTCGGGGTCCTGGGATCGAGCCCCACATAGGGCTCTCTGCTCAGCAGGGAGCCTGCTTCCTCCTCTCTCTTCCTGCCTCTCTGCATACTTGTGATTTCTATCTGTCAAATAAATAAATAAATAAAAATCTTTAAAAAAAATGTTAGTATCAAAAAATACTCATGGATTTAAGTTAACTGATGTTTAATAATGTTTTAGTTTCTGTGAGGGGGCATTTTTAATTTTTTTTTTGAGGGAGCATTTTTTTAAAAAGACATTAAAAATTGAAAGAACATAGTCATTTATAATATGAATAAATAACTAAGGAATGATTTCTCCTTTCTGTGTTTATGGACAAATAACAAATTCTTGACATTTTATGATGATTTTGAAATTTTAAGTTAAGCTTCAAATTTTCTGAATAAGCCACAGTTACTTCCCCAATGCCACAGTCAAACTGCTTTACTTTGAAACAAGCTATACAATTCTAAGGTTAAGCAGAAAACACTTCCATTCCTCCAAAAACCATCCTCTAGGGGATTATTAATGGAAAAGAAGCATAGTTTAAAAGATATGGCCGGAAACAGAAGTTCAAAATGCATCTCACTGTCCAAATTTTAATAGCAAAAGAAATATTCTGATAATTCCAAAGCTACTGAGACAATTCTTAAAAACAATCACAGCCTTGACACCGATAAAACTGTACAAAAGACGTAATTTTTGAATCTCTTTCTCTTTGTAAATTTCCTAAACTGCTCAATTTTTAAATTAAAACCATGCATTCCTCTTTATGCTATGAGCTGGGGCTGAACTTGAGAGCCCCAGTTTCAATATAAAATGCAAATATTTAGAGAAAATACACTATGTATAAGGAATGAATTATATCTTCACTCCTTAGAAAGTTCATTATTTTCCAGAATTAATAAAATTAGTTCAGAAGCCAGACTCATCAGGTAACACAGAACTATTTGGTTTACGTACTGAAGTTAACAATTTGCAATCCAACACAAGTTATTTTAGCCATCTTCCTAACAGACATGACACTAACAGAAAGAATAATTTTGGCTCTAAAATATCTGGTCACTTACTCCATTCGTGATGAGATTGTTATAAGGCATTTTTCAGATCAGTCAGTAAAGTCATCTAATATCTTAACATAAAACTGAGTTGTAATTATTTACATACTCTAACTCAGCTTTGTCCAAATACACATTCAAGTATTCTCATAGCAATGAGAAC
The DNA here is from genome assembly GCF_002288905.1 of Enhydra lutris kenyoni. Classification (NCBI taxonomy): domain Eukaryota; kingdom Metazoa; phylum Chordata; class Mammalia; order Carnivora; family Mustelidae; genus Enhydra; species Enhydra lutris. The sequence goes on along the minus strand of NW_019154089.1, from coordinate 39,364,616 downwards.
AGAAGCCAAAGTGCCCTCATATGTCCTGTGAAGCCCTGCTCCCCCTCCCCTTACCTCCCAGACATGCTCTCCTACCCTCCCCTGTGCACTCTTTCCAGCCATGGTGGCCTTGTCATTCTTCAAGCACTCCAGGCACACTAGCACCTCACGGTTTGGCAACTGACTCTCATGTTTCTTGGTAAGCGTCCCCTCAGCCCTCCATCACTGAGATTCCTGTCCTATCATCCTTGCTTTCTTGAACCATCTCCTTCTGACTTATGTGGTGTCATTAAAAAAAAAAAAAAAGGTTTTATTTATTTGAGAGAGAGAGAGATTGAGAGAATGAGTGGGAAGAGGGGCAGAGGGAGAAGCACACTCCCTGCAGAGCAGGGAGCCCGATGTGGAACTCGATCCCAGGATGCTGGGATCCTGACCTGAGCTGAAGGCAGACACTTAACCCCGAGCACCCAGGTGCCTGTGATCAACCCTGAGATCAAGACCTGAGTGGAGATGGAGTCAGACGCTTAACTGACTGAGCCATCCAGGTGCCCCTAGACATAAATAATTTTTTAAAGGAAACAAAAGTTTTTTTTTTTTTTTTTTTTTTGCTTGGAAATAAGGTATCTATGAGCAGATGTCAAAGAAGAGATGGTAGAGAAAATGGCAGTGTTGTGAAGGGCACTGTATCAGACACCGGACATATTAAGCCGATCCTCTTGCCTACACCTGTCCTAGCAGAATAAGTTACAAAGTAGTACTTTTTGTGCATTTGCGTATTCACTTATAAATTTAATTACCTAACAAATACTTAAGTGAATAAACATGACAGATATTGTTCTGATAATGAACAAAATAACAAACAAAATGCTATGTCTTTATGGATCATTAAGTGTCCAGTTTAGTAATGGATTTAATGACTTAGTCTTTGCCTTCTCACACAGAATTTGAGGCAACTATAATTCTACCATCGGTGAAAGTCTGATTGAACCTGAGCGAGCTCTTCACAATCACTGGGCATGCATTCTAGATTTAGGAGGAAAAAAAGCTCTTCTGGCCTCCTTATTGAAATGAAGCCCTCCCCTAGTTTCCTTCCATCTATGTGATGGTAATGAGCCACAAGAAGATGAGTGGCAACTGTGAGGACAGTCATCTGGTTCTGCGTACCTCAGAGAGGACAGAGGCAGAGGCGCTGTGAAGGAGGCATCAGGGAGCCTTGGGGTTTGCCTGGCTTGGGAAAGGGAACTGTATGGGCCTGATACCCAGAGAGGCAACATCCTCTCCTCCAACCTGAAAATGTAATTTTTTTCCTTCTTATTCCTACAATGTCAGCCTTTCCTCCTTCCCACTCTAAGTATTTCCTTCTCCTTCTCTAACTTGTCTCCCATACGAATTCATCAGAGAAGAATAAGAAACAAGGTAGGCAGAAATGCTGCGCAGGTAGCTAGCTTCCAGTTTACCTAGTCACTAAGAACACCTCTAGCCTCAGCCAGCTAGGGTTTGTTCTGGTGACTGCCCAAGCGCCAGCAGCTCTTACAGAAAGCTCGCCTACAGAACACCCTACAAAGGTTCCTGCGGAATTTCTCAAGGATGTTGTCCTTTGTGGCACCCTAAGTCTCTGGTTAGTGTCTGACATGGTCATGATGGAGGGCTGTAAGAATAAGCATGCTAAAGACTGTGAAATGTTTACCATCTAGTTCTGTGCCTTCCCATGGCAATACTTACGAGTGACTTTATAATATTGAACAGAAGGACGTCAGGGGCAATCAGACTCATGAGGCATGGCAATGAAAAGGGTCCTAATAACAAAGAGTTTAAAAATGGAATTAAAGGAAAAGTGTCCATGTAACTTCTCTGGGGAAGGACCAAAGCCAGATGAGACAAAACTACCACAGGGCTTGCAAGTGGGTGGGTGAGGAGAGTAGACCTTGCCTGTCTAAGGCTGCAGATAGGTCTAGGAACATCAGTACAGCTGTTTAGTCACAATCCCTGACTCCGCACAGGTCATCTGGCTGTGGCTATAACAATAAAGATGGCAAAAGGAAAATTAGAGGTTAAACCTTTCTATCAAGGAAAGCTACCTACCATCACAGACACATGATTCCCGTTGGCATTAAATATTCAGATGTCCTGGCCAGAAAATTCCTTTGTTCACTCCTCCATTAATAAACATTATTTGAACACCTACCACATGTCAGGTACTGGGCTAATACAGAGGTAGTAGAAATAAGACATAATGCCTTCCCGGAGGGTATCCTGGGGGTAGAATGGCAGAAGAGATAGACAAAGCCAAGAGCAACAAAGAAGCTGGAGTCCATGTTAAAGGTACCCCTGAGCTGAATCTAGTTTATTAAGGGAGAATTTGCAAATGCTCCAAGAGCAGAGTGATGACATGACCCATTTAGGAAACTATACACCATAGGAAACTGTCCCACATTATCACACAGACTGGCCAAAAACAGGTGAGAAGAGGACTGAGAGCACTATGTGCTGTGTCAAAGAATGCGAACTTTGATACTGATGAAGAGGAGGAGCCATCGAACTGTTCCAAGTGGAAGACTGATCTGATCGCCTTTCCATATTGAGAAAAATGAGTTGGGCAAATGTGGAGGGGCCAAGACTATCAAGCTGCCCCAAAGAATAAACTAGGCAACTGTCCCAAGTGACCAGCTGGCAGGCTGAAGTGTCTTTGGCTGAAATGGAACAAATAGGAAAAGAAAGGCATCCAAGAGCAGAGGAGGTCAATTTTTGGCATGTTAAGCTTGAAGTAGTGACGGCGCTTCAGAAATGTCGGCGTCCAGAAAGAAAGTTATACATGTAGGTACAGAGCTGATGGGAGATGTGTGTGGGAATCATCAGCATATGGGTACTGCTCAGTTAGGAAGAAGCCTGACAGCCCTGTGTAGATGATGGATTTCAATAATGATTAACTATGGGGATTTGTTTCCCCCTCCGGGAATATTTACACCCAACAAGAAGTTGATTGATCTCTGGTCTATAGTATTTCATTTGTTCTTGTTTCTATCTGTCTGTCTATCTATCTACCTATCTATCTATAACTTTTTAAGTAAGCTCTATGCCCAGCATGGGGCTTGAACTCATGACCTCAGTATCAAGTCTCATTCTCTACCAACTGAGCCAGCCAGGTACCCCTCATTTGTCCTTCTAACAAATACAAACTAATTAGCAAGATATTTACAAAAGAGTTTTGGCATTTTTTTTTAAAGATTTTATTTATTTATTTATTTGACAGGCAGAGATCACAAGTGGGCAGAGAGAGAGAGAGAGGTGGAAGCAGGCTCCCTGCTATGCAGAGAGCCCGATGTGGGGCTTGATCCCAGGACCCTGGAATCGTGACCTGAGCCGAAGGCAGAGGCTTTAACCCACTGAGCCACCCAGGCACCCCAAGTTTTGGCATATTTTTATTTCCATATCACAATGTGAATATTGGGAAATTTGAGATATAGGCAAGGGAAATACCTCATAGTAGCTTTTGTTAATTTGGCATAGGATTCTTTTGCATAGTGATTTTTTCCCACTTGAGAAACTAAAAAGCTGTCAGTAATAACTTCACTTTTAAGGTTAATTCCTATTTAACCTGAAAGTTTCTCCATCAAATCTGTGTCATGAATACCTGGTGTGAGTTTATGGAATATAGATCGATATAACCTCAGACCTTCAGTGCACACAATTTTGCCAAAATAAACTAACCCAAATGATTGACCCCGCTGATAGAAGATATCATATTTTGAAAGATACCAGCACAAAATATAAGTATTTCAAACTCAACTTTGTTGACGAAATTAGAGCAGAGAAGTCTTATCAAGTCTCTGGAAACAGGGTCTGAGAACAATGAATCTAAGTCAGGAGAATCTGGTTCTCTCTACTCAGTGCTTCCAATGGTGCCCTGTGTGACCTTGGGCAGGGCTCTCCCATACCCCTCCCTCTCATTTTCTTCCCCTATCACCATGTGGAATTTAAAAAAGTATTTTATGCTCTTTAGATGAAAGATACAAGGTACCACTTAAGTGGAAAGTCTGGGGCTTTTTACTCAGAATAGGTGTAAAGACTCACTAGCATATAACCATCCCATAGACAAAAACTTTACTTAGTGGTTTTACTCCCCAGCTAACCCTTAAATCAACAAAGCCTAGGTCATGAGTTCCCAAACATTTCAATGTGAAAGGGGGAGGGTGGGTAAAGAAACCTAGTGAACTATCACATCTTATGATAAGCTGCTAAGTATCTATGACCTGGGCATCCTACAGAATGCTCAAAAGTTACTGCCATTCCAATTCAGGAATGCTTGCAAATGAATTTCTATTTTTTGTGCATGCTATTCACTTAGGAAAAAAATTAGGATGTTACTTTTTCAGAGCAGTTTTTTTCACAACAAAACTTAGGATAAGGTACAGAGATTTCCCATATACCCACAGTCCCCACACACATACAGTCTCTTCCACAATCAATATCCCCCACCATAGTGGTACGCTGGTTACAGCTGGTGAACCTACACCAACACATCATAACCAAAGTCCAGAGTTCACAGTAGACTCACTCTTGGTCTTGTATATTCTATTTAGATAGATGTATAGTAATGTGTATTCATCACAATGGTATCATTCAGAATATTTGCACTACCCTAAAAATCCGATTCATCCTACCTCTCTACTCTCAACTCCTGACCTTTTTACTGTCTCCGTAATTTTACCTTTCCAGAATGTCATAGAGTTATAAACAAATAGTACGTAGCCCTTTCAGATTGGCTTCTTTCACTGAGTAACAGGCATTTAATATTCCTCCTATCTTTTCACAGTTTGACAGCTCATTTCTTTTTAGCCCTGAATAATATTCCGTTAACTGATGTACTACACTATATCCATTCACCTACGGAAGGGTATCTCGGTTGCTTCCAGATTTTGGAAATTATGAATTAAGTGGCTATAAACATCCTTGTGAAGGTTTCTGTGTGCACATAAGTAAATACCGAAGAATTATTGTATTATGTACTCACACTCCACAACCTTTGGACCATTTGTTACAAATACGTTTAGTTTTGTAAGAAATCATCAAACTGTCCTCTTAAATGGCCATACCACTTTACATTCCCACCAGCAATGAATGAAAATTTCTGTTGTTCCACGCCTTGCCCAATACTCATGAGGTATTGTTAGTGTTCTGGATTTTGGCCATTCTAATAGGTATTTAGCGGTATTTTGTGGCTGTTTCGATTTGCATTTCCCTGATGACACAGGATGTGGACCATCTTCTCATATGCTATTTGCCATTTGTATATCTTCCTTGGTGAGGTGTCTACTAAGATATTTGGCCTATTTTTTATTGGATTGTTTTCTTGCTGTTGAGTTTCAAGAGCCCTATGCACAATCTGGGTGACAGTATTGTACCAAATGTGTCTTTTGCAAATATTTTCTCCCATGAGAATTAATAATCACATGGTATTTACATATATTTGAAAAATAGTGGTATAACATGTGAGACCTAATTCTTCTCAGTGACAGGCAACCACTTGGTTTGCAATAAGAATAAGAAACTCCTGACATTAAGTCTTTTTTTTTTTTAAGGTCTTATTTATTTGACAGACAGAAATCACAAGTAGGCAGAGGCAGGCAGAGGGGGGGGGAAGCAGGCTCCCCGCTGAGCAGAGAGCCCAATGCGGGGCTCGATCCCAGAACCCTGAGATCATGACCTGAGCCGAAGTCAGAGGCTTAACACTGAGCCACCCAGGCACCCCTCCTGACATTAAATCTTAACACCCACCCTACCTGGTGTTCTGTAGACTGAAGACTGGAAATATGTCCAAAGCTTCACAAAAACTTGGGTTTTACTATTTTCTATTTTATCCATGTACTGTAGCAATTAAAAGAAAAATCTCAGGCATGAGGAATGTTAAAGTCCAGTATTCAAACACGAATTTCCATGCAAGGAAATAGATCCCACAGAAAGAAAGGAACAAAGTACCCCAAGATACAAATCATGTAGGAAGTGGACTGAGGCGGAAGCACAATGAATTGAGGTGAAGTTTCTATACTTCCCTCAAAGGGAATAAACACGTGTTTTCATATCAAGTTTTATCTTAAAGCCCTACAGAAGTAGTAAGTCATTAATCTTTGTAGGGGGAGAATGTTAATTTCCAGGATTACAGAGGCATGGTTGTGTTAAGAGTTTTTGCCTCCCTATTTAGGGAATCAGGAATCTCACTTTCCTGTGGGGTCATGTCAGCCCTTAACACTATGTGTCATTCCGAGTCCCGACTTTCAGAAAATCTACATCTAGAGGTTGACCTGCCCTGTGAGCAGAGGAGGGAGAACACGGGTGATTACAGGTAACAACTCTTACGACTTAATGATCACTTCCGGTGAGCCAGGCATTGTTCCAGAACTTAGTATACATGACCGCCAAGCCTCACAGTGCAACCTACCTCTTTTCATGTCTATTTTTAGCAGGGGAACCTCTGAGAGCACAGAGGACGAGGGAGAATTCTGGTTGGCCTGATTCGAAAGCCCCCTCCCTTTCTATACCAACACTGCCTCCGAGGAAGTTATATGCACATAAAACTGGAAAAGTTTCCCCAGCGAGAGATGCTAAACTTATCTGTTCAGTATCCACCTGGCAAGTCCACCTCTGTACCACAGTTTTATGGCTTGATTCTAGTTTAAATGCTGTTTAGAACCTACAAGCCACCCTTTGGGCACTACTGATTTCACTAGTTAATAAATACAGAATTCCTAAATTATCCTACATACTGCCTTTCCTTGTTCAACTTCTCTAACACCCATTTTGCAAAATAAAAAACAAGAGGTGCCTGGTGGCTCAGTGGGTTAAGCCTCTGCCTTCGGCTCAGGTTATGATCTCAGGGTCCTGGGATGGAGCCCTGCATCGGGCTCTCTGCTCAGCGGTAAGCCTGCTTCTCCTTCTCTCTCTGCCTGCCTCTCTGCCTACTTGTGATCTCTGACAAATAAATAATAAATAAAAATCTTTAAAAACAAAAAACAACAAAAAAACTACATAAGCAACTTATATACAAGCTATGACATCTTCCAACTTCTCTCCATTTTCTAGTAGTTTGAAAGTAATCTGCAGTCACTTCATTTTTATTTAAATTCAATTAATGGACATATAATGTATTATTAGTTTCAGAGGCAGAGGTCACTGATTCATCAGTTTTTTATAATACCTAGTGCTCATTACATCACGTGCCCTCAATAATGTCCATCACCCAGCTACCTCATCCCCCCACATCACTCCCCTCCAGCAACCCTCAGTTTATCTCCTGTGATTAAGAGTTTCTTATGGTTTGTCTCCCTCTCTGGCTTCGTCTTGTCTTATTTTTTCCTCTCTTCCCCTATGATCCTCTGTTTCATTTCTTAAATTCCATATTTGAGTGAGATAGTATGATACTTGTCTTTCTCTGACTGACTTATTTCACTTGGCATAACACCCTCTAGTTCCATCCATGTCACTGCAAATGGTAATATTTCATTTTTTTTGATGGCTGAGTAGTATTCCATCATATACATATACCACATCTTCTTAATCCATCTGTCAATGGACATCTGGGCTCGTTCCACAGTCTGCCTATTGTGGGCATTGCTGCTATGAACATTGGTGTGCAGGTGCCCCTACAGATCACTACATTTGTTTCTTTGGGGTAAATACAAAGTAGTACAATTGCTGGGTCTCAGGGTAGCTCTATTTTTAACATCTGAGGAAGCTCCATACTGTTTTCCGGAGTGGCTGCACCAGCTTGCATTCTCACCAATGGTGTAGGAGGGTTCCCCTTTCTCCGCAACCTTGCCAACACCTGTTGTTTCCTAAATTGTTAATTTTAGACATTTTGACTAGTGTGAGGTGGTATCTCATTGTGGTCTTGATTTGTATTTCCCTGGTGACCAGTGATGTTGAGCACTTTTTCATGTGTTTGTTGGCCATTTTGATGTGTTCTTTGGAGAAATGTCTGTTCATATCTTCTGTCCATTTCTTGACTAGATTATTTCTTCTTTGGGTGTTGAGTTTGACAAGTTCTTTGAAGATTTTGGATACTAGCCCTTTATCTGATAAGACATTTGCAAATATCTTCTCCCATTCTGTTGGCTGTCTTTTGATTTTGTCGACTTGTTTCCTTTGCTGTGCAAAAGCTTTTTATCTTGATGAAGTCCCAACATCTCATTTTTGCCTTTGTTTCCCTTGCCTTTGAAGACACGTCTAGCAAGAAGTTGCTGCGGCTGAGATCAAAGAGGTTGCTGCCTGTGTTCTCCTCTGGGATTTTGATGGATTCCTGACTCATATTTATGTCTTTCATTCATTTTGCGTCTATTTTTGTGTATGGCATAAGGAAATGGTTCAGTTCATTCTTCTGCATGTGTCTGTTCAATTTTCCCAATACCCTTTGTTAAAGTGACTGTCTTTTCTCCACTGGATATTCTCTCCTGCTTTGTTGAAGATTAGTTGATCGTACAGTTAAGGGTCCATTTCTGGGTTCTCTACTCTGTTCCATTGATCTAGGAGTCTTTTTTTTTGTGCCAGTACCATACCGTCTTGATGATGACAGCTATGTAATAGAGCCTGAAGTCTGGATTTGTGATGCCACCAGCTTTGGTTTTCTTTTTCACCATTTCTTTGGCTATTCGGGGTCTTTCTGGTTTCATATAAATTTTGGGATTACTTGTTCCCACTCTGTGAAAAAAAGTTGCTGGTATTTTGATAGGGATTGCATTGAATGTGTAGATTGTTCTAGATAGTGCATTTTCACAATATTTGTTCTTCCCATCCATGAGCATGGAATGTTTGTCCATTTCTTTGTGTCTTCCTCAATTTCTTTCATGAGTGTTCTATAGTTTTCTGAGTATAGATCCCTTGCCTCTTTGGTTAGGTTTATTCCTAGGTGTTTTACCTTGGCTGCAATTGTAAATGGGATTGACTCCTTAATTTCTTTCTTCTGTCTCATTGTTAGTGTACAGAAATGCAACTGATTTCTGTGCACTGATTTTTATATCCCGCCACATTGCTGAATTCCTGTATGAGTTCAAGCAATTCTGGGGTGGAGTCTTTTGGGTTTTCCACATAGAATATCATGTCATCTGCGAAGAGTGAGAGTTTGACTTCTTTGCTCATTCAGATGCTTTTATTTCTTTTTGTTGTCTGACAACTGAGGCTAGGACTTCTAGTACTATGTTGAATAGCAGTGGTGAGAATGGACATCCCTGCTGTGTTCCTGACTTTAGGAGAAAAGCTCTCAGTTTTTCCTCATTGAGAATGACATTCATTGTACGTTTTTCATAGATGGCTTTTATGATATTGAGATATGTACCCTCTATCGCTACACTGTTAAGAGTAGTTGTTTTTTGTTTTTTGTTTTTAAGATTTTATTTATTTAGTGGCGCCTGGGTGGCTCAGTGGGTTAAGCCTCTGCTTTCAGCTCGGGTCATGATCTCAGGGTCCTGGGATCGAGCCCCATGTCGGGCTCTCTGCTTGGTGGGAGGCCTGCTTCTCCCTCTCTCTCTGCCTGCCTCTTTGCCTACTTGTGGTCTCTTCCTGTCAAATAAATAAATAAAATATTTAAAAAAAAAAGATTTTATTTATTTGACAGAGATCACAAGTGGGCAGAGAGGCAGGCAGGGAGGCAGGCAGAGAGAGAGGGGGAAGCAGGCTCCCTGCTGAGCAGAGAGCCCAATGTGGGGCTCGATCCCAGGACCCTGAGATCATGACCTGAGCCGAAGGCAGAGGCTTAACTCACTAAGCCACCCAGGTGCCCCACACTGTGAAGAGTTTTAATCAAGAAAGCACAGGTGTACTTTTTAAAGGCTTTTTCTGCATCTATTGAGAGGATCAGATGGTTCTCGTCCTTTCTTTTACTAATGTACTGTATCATGTCAATTAACTTGCGGATGTTGAACCACCCTTGCACCACCCTTGCGGCCCAGGAATAAATCCCACTTTGTTGTGGTGAATAATCCTTTTAATGTACTGTTGGATCCTGTTGGCTAGTATCTTGGTGAGAATTTTGGCATTTGTGTTCATCAGGGATAATGGTCTGTTATTCTTTTTGGTGGGGTGTTAGTCTGGTTTGGGGATCAAGGTAATGCTGGCCTCATAGAAAGAATCTGGAAGTGTTCCTTGCATTTCTATTTTCTTGAAACAGATTCAGAAGACTAGGTATTAATAGAATTCCCCCAGGAAATGATCCAGCCCTGGGCTCTTGTTTGTTGGGAGATTTTTGATTACTTCTTCAATTTCCTTTCTGGTTATGGGTCTGCTCAGGTTTTTTCTCTCTTCCTATTTCAGTTTTGGTAGTTTATACAGCTCTAGGAATGCATCCATTTCTTCCAGATTGCTTAGTTTGTTGGCATACAGTTGCTCATAATATGTTCTTATACTTGTCTGCATCTTTTCAGTGTTGGTTGTGATCTCTCTTCTTTCATTCATGATTTTATTTGGAGCCTTTTTGTTTTCTTTTTGGTAAGTCTGGCCAGGGGTTTATCAATCTTAATAACTCTTTCAAAAATGAGCTCTTGGTTTCGTTGATCTGCTCTACTGTTCTTTTGGTTCCTATCTCATTGATTTCTGCTCTAATCTTTCTTACTCCTCTTCTTCTGCTGGGTTTAGGTTTTATTTGTCCTTTCTCCAGTTCCTTTAAGTGTAAGGTTACGTCGTGTATTTGAGACCTTCTTGTTTCTTGAGAAAGACTTGTATTGCTATATACTTTCCTCTTAGGACTGCCTTTGCTGTGCCCCAAAGGTTTTGAACAGTTGTGTTTTCATTTTCACTTGTTTCCATGAATTTTAATTCTTTATTTTCCTGGTTGAACCATTCTTTCTTTAGTAGGATGCTCTTTAGCCTCCATGTATTCGAGTTCTTTCCAAATTTCCTTTCCTGATTGAGTTCCAGTTTCAAGGCATTGTGGTCCAAAAATATGCAGGGAATGATCCCAATCTTTTGGTACTGAGCGAGACCTGATTTGTGACCCAGTATGTGATCTATTCTGGAGAATGTTCCATGTGCACTTGAGAAGAATGTGTGTTCTGTTGCTTTAGGATGGAATGCTCTGAATATATCTGTGAAGTCCATCTGGTCCAGTGTGTCATTCAAAGCCCTTGTTTCCTTGTTGATCTTCTGCTTAGATGATCTGTCCATTGCAGTGAGGGGGATGTTAGAGTCCCCTACTATTACTGTATTACTATCAATGTGTTTCTTTAATATTGTTATTAATTGGTTTATGTAATTGGTTGCTCTCATTTTAGGGGCATACATATTTACAACTGTTAGATCTTCTTGTTGGATAGACCCTTTAATTATGATAGTGTCCTTCCTCATCTCTTATTATAGTCTTTGGTTTCAAATCTAATTTGTCTGATGTAAGGATTGCCACCCCAGCTTTCTTCTGATGTCCATTAGCGTGATAAATGGATTTCCACCCCCTCACTTTCAACCTGAAGGTGTCTTTGGGTCTAAAATGAGTCCACTGCAAACAGCATATTGATGGGTCTTGTTTTTTTTTTTAATCCAATCTGATATCCTGTGTCTTTTGATTGGGGCATTTAGTCCATTTACATTCAGAATAACTATTGAAAGATATGAATTTAGTGCCATTGTATTACCTGTAAAGTCTCTGTTTCTATAGATTGTCTCTCTTCCTTTCTCATCTATGTTACTTTTGGGCTCTTTGCTTAAAGGATCCCTTTTAATATTTCTCGTAGGGCTGGTTTGATCACAAATTCTTTTAGTTTCTGTTTGTCCTGGAAGCTTTTTATCACTCCTATTCTGAATGACATTCTAGCTAGATACAGTCTTCTTGGCTGCGTATATTTCTCATTTAGCTCCCTTAATGTATCATGCCTGTCCTTTCTAATCTGCTAGGTCTCTGTGGATAGGTCTGCTGCCAATCTAATTTTTCTACCATTGTAGGTTACAGACCTCTTTTCCGGAGCTGCTTTCAGGATTTTCTCATTGTCTCTGAGATTTGCAAGTTTCACTGTTATATGTTGGGGTATTGACCTATTTTTATTGATTTTGAGGGGGGATTCTCTCCCTCCTAGACTTGGATGCCTGTTTCCTTCCCCAGTTTCGGGACGTTCTCCACTATAATTTGCTCCAATACACCTTCTGTCCCCCCCCACCCAACTTCCTCTACCTCTGGGATCCCAATAATTCTAATACTGTTTCACTTTATGGTATCACTTAATCTCTCAAATTCTCCTCTCGTGGTCCAGTAGTTATTTCTCTCTTTTTCTCAGTTTCTTTATTCTCCATCATTTTGTCTTCTGTATCACTAATACTCTCCCACAGCATTTATCCTAGCAGTCAGAATCTCCTTTTTTAATTGCATCTCATTAATAGTCTTTCTGATTTCAACTTGGTTAGATTTTAGTTTTTATTTCTCCAGAAAGATATTCTCTAGTGTCTTCTATGCTTTTTTCAAGCCCTGCTAGTATCTTCATAATAATTATTCTGAACTCTAGTTCCGATATCTTACTTATGTCCATACTGATTAGGTTCCTGGCAGTCAGTACCACCTCTTTTCTCTTTTTTGAAGTGAGGTTTTGTGTCTTGTCATTCTTGCAGAAACGGTGGCTTTTCTATTTGTAGAATTGCAGCTATTCTTTTCTTAGATCTCTAGCTGAGTTCACAGGTGTTCACAATGATTTGAATAGCTATCTAGCTGAATTCCTGGGACCAGACAAAAACTAAAGTCTCCAACTCCTCAGCCATCCTGAACTATGCTCTCTTGCAGTCACTTTTTCAACTGGCATCTAAGCACTGCCAGCCATATTACCTTTTATATTCCTAATGACAAAGCTATTAAGTTATTGCTGGGTCTGCATTTCCTAGATGAGGAGAAAGTTCTAAGGTGAGGTTCAAATGGAGGTTTGTTGGATGCTTAAACCCTGGTTTTAAGCCCCAATTTTAAGCACCATGCCATGCTTCCCCGGAACACAATTTTTTTCTTGTCAGAAGAAATTAATGGTTAAGATAAAGGAGCTAGATGCAGAGATATAAGAATTTATCAGAATTTGCTGCTCTACAGCTGCTCAACTCCAGGTGTCCTCACTTGAATTCACTTTCAATTCCACGGTATAAAGAATTTAAGAATTGGGAGTTACTTATAAAGCCTTCAGACTTAAGGAAGAAGCAGTAACAATGAACTAAGACAAGAGCAGTGGATCTCCTTTCCTAAAACAAAGGTATGTTTGCTTCCAATGTTTAAGGAAAAGAAAGCTCCAAATCAAGGTACTGATTTGGCATCAAAATCACTTCCCCTGCTAACACACTGAAAGGCTTCCCCCAAAGCACCCTGCATCCTTGGCCAGAAGAAATGAATGAAGGGAATGAGCTGCTTGGAGGAGTGGTTAGACTCCAGTGGACCTCTGCTCACAGCCCAAAGATGACCCTTGCTGGGTGACAGTGACAGAGGAGAATCTCATAGACCAAGAACCTGGAGATGTAATGGCTGTATCCACAGAGGGGGAAAAAAAAAAAGTACCCCTATGGCTGGTTCTTGCATGAGGCTGAGAACAGTGGAAATTCTACTGCCTGAATCTTTCTGGGGCACTCTGATAACACCGTCTCCAAGCAACGGATGCTCTGTGAGAAGTGGTCTATCTATTTCAGTACAACCCTGATGAAAATCATCACTCTGTACTCAGGACTCCTTCCTAGTTTAAAAACTCAAACAACATTAATTTGTCCTATGTATAAGAACTCTTGGAAGAAAAATAGAATTTTCAAAGCTAGGCTAGGAGCTTGGACTTACCCTGTAGGAAAGCAGAAACAACTTGAGGTTCATGAGTTGGATGGAGTTTTGAAGGGGAATCTTAGAACCAGGGGAGCTGAGAGGAGGTGAGGATATGCCAAAGGCAGCAGAAATGGAACAAGAATTAGGTGAACACTGGATGCTCCTAGGTCTTACCCACTGTTTTATGTCCCCAGGTTTTTAAACACTCCTTTTTTTATTTTTATGGGACCAGATGGTCAGTGGGCAAAAACATTTTAATGAGCCGGGGCTATTTCACATAGAGTGCATAAGAGCTATGTTTGAGGGATATCTGAGATATATGAGTGGGGCAGGAGCAAGAGTAGGATCCTCTGAAAAGAGGACCTCATTTTGTAGGATTGCAGGCAAATATGGCCAAGCTATTACAAACGAAGGACTTAATAACTCCTAATTGGTCTCTGCAGATAAAAATGCATCCCTGAGTTCTCAGTTTCTTCTTCTATAAACTGCCAGTTTTAAAATCGGTTGGCTCTTACTCTTTTCGGGATGGTATGGCATGTGGTGGACAGTATTTCTTAAGATAGAGACTTCTGTAAACATTTGGTAATTCAGTGTTGATTATGCAATTTTTAATGTTCTTAAAGAGAAACTTCTAAACTGGTCTTGAGTTTTTGGGGTGTCTTACTGTATTTAAGTATATTTTAAAAATAAATTATTTTAAAAAGATCACTTATCAACTCAACCTTTTCACCTTCAAGGAATACAATAATTCATTGTTTAGATCCACACTCCAAATTTATGTCTCAGATTTACAAATTTATTTCTGAATTTTCAGTCTGATGACTCTGGTCTCTACAGCAGACGAAGGAAAACTGCTTAAATCAGTGTCCCAGAAATTTCCCTTTTGGGGACATGTCTTTCTCTCAAAAGAGTGCCAGGATGTGTTCTGGTACACTCCTGTTTTCCTACAATGGCCCAATTTCAACAATTTGCATTTTATTTTGGACCAGGGCAACTGTAACTGTAAATTGGTCCTTCTTTAATCTGGGACTAGCAGCAAATCATTTTTAATAGCCTTTAATTCCCCCTTTTAATGAGATATCTGAGTTCAGGAATGACTCAACCATGTACTGCTGCAGGCTAAGGGGGGTGAATCACAGAAAACAGACGGAAGAGTCCCATTAGTTAACCTCACACAGCTCTCTGCCAGACTTAGGATGATTCCCAACAATTAACTTCTAGGACCAGTTCAGCACACTTTTTATTTGCCCCCAAGGATGGAACTGCTAACATTTGCACTATCGGCTGTTCTAGAATTCAGAGAGCCCACACTCCAACAGTGGTCCCCCTACTGTTCTACTTAAAACCAACCCCTCATCCTCACTTCTCTTTACCTCACTAGAAAACTCTGAGTCCATCCCTTATGTGCACAAACTTTCCTTCCTGTCTGTTTGCAAGCACTCACATACTTGGAGAATGACTACCTTGCCTATCAAGGGGAAACTGAACTATACAGTAAAGAACTTCTGATACTTCTTAACCCTTGCCATAAAAATTAGAAAAAGGATTCCTACCAAGGACCTCATTCGCAAAGGCTGCCTTTTATATGCTTTCCAGTTCTTTGTTCCGTCTAAGTCTTTTCTCGCTGCTTTCCTCTGAACTGTCTCCAGCTGTTCCACATCTGGAATTGAGCTGCTCATACTGAACAAACTATCTTTGGTGTGGTCTTACTTCAGGAAGATCAACTCTGGGTCTTATTTTCCTACATTCACTTTACTCTGCATTTTCCTTTTCCTTGTCTTTTTCTCTCATTCTGTAAACTCATTTTTGGACATGATGTTCTGGAGAGCGGTCATGCAGGTTAGTGGCCTCAGGAATAATGGCAATGACAAAAAGCTCTTGTGAGGGCCCAAAGCCTATTTTAGTTCACATAGTGATGCCTTTTGGGATTTCTGTTTCCCAGTTCTCTACAGCTAACATTATCATCCTCTAACACCATCTCCACTTTTTTTTTTTCTTCTTAAGGTTAATAGATTATATTCTTTCTAATTAGTCCACATAGCTACCATGGGTTAACTGGCCTTTTCCCATTTCCAGCCAAACGCATTCTCTTACCTACCTTTCAGTTATGACTAATTGCCTATGTATTAACTTATATTTCCTTCCCTTTGCTAAAGTTGTATTCTTCTTCCTTCGGTTTACTGAGAAAGCTTATTTAGACCTTCAGTCTAACCTCCCTAAACGGTTTTTCTTCATTGTCAAAGTGATTCTTGCAATCTCCGCAAGATCCAGAACTGGAAAGGACTGAATTCAAAGCTAGGCCACTTCCTTTGACCTTTAATTATGGCTACTCGTCCTGCCAATTTTCCCTCACACGTGGAAATCCAGCTTCCTTTATAGTGGGCCCTGGATAAGGAAACCTCCTTTTAAAAATAAGATTTTTTACTTATGTTAAAAACTCCCTAAGTTACTGGCAAGACTGGAACAACTATGTGGCCAGATTTTAGCCCATCTGTTTACACAGGGTGTGCGTGACACGCAAATATCACCCTCACAATGAGCAAGGGTGCTCCCAATGCTGCATGAATCAACCCTCTCCACCCCTCCCCTCCTCCAAGAACAGCAGGTCTTCCCCACATCCTCACTCCTATACCCACCCCTCAGCCCCAATCTCTAATTAGGCTGGGCTCAGATCATTTTTTTTTTATGGTATTTTCAAACATATACAAAAGTAGAGTAATTGGTACAACTGACCCCCCATATACTCCACAAGATCAATCTTTTACATGTCATTCTCTGATCCAAAGAACCCCAGATTTCAATTTCTCTTCTTCAGAGATTCAAAGGCAGTCCCTGGTGTCTGTCATAGGAATTTTCCAGTGTGCCTTGGGGATGACCCCCAGCGTGACGAGTCTTTGGATCTCATCACCACTAATCCCCTGTAACCGCAGAACTAAGAGAACACATGTCCTCATCCAATTTGCCTGTGTTTTCTTTTTCCTCTCCCCTCATTTAAAATTCCGCCAGAGTTCCAAATAAAAAGATTAGAATACCTACCTTCTTTCAAGCGCAACTCTAAAACAGTTATTTTTACCTTGAATGGTTTTTTATTTTCCCTTGGCCCATGTTCTGGAATTCTTACAAGTGGTCATGACTTCAACTTCCAAATGGTTTTAGGCAAGATTTGGAACAAACAAACAAATAAGATACTGCTAGGGAGAAAATGAAAACCAGCAAAAATAAACAAAAAAGGTAACTGATAATTATTTGGGGAGAGAACATTTTTCTATTTTGACAATCTTCTGCCATTTTGCTTCTTCGTCAGCACTTCTAAGAGAGCTAAGAGCACAGTTCAGAGGTCTTCAAATTTTCATGTCCACTACAATGAGCGCTAAAACTGTGGACTGCCAGGACCAACTCTGGAGATTTTGATTCCACAGGTCTGGAGTGGAGCCTAGGAACCTGCATTTTGTCAAGCGCGCCAGAGGGCTCTGATGCAGGTGGTCTCTAACTGCGCTTCAAGAAACCCTGAAGGCTTACATGAGGAACACAAAGTTCTTACGGGAGTTCTGAGGAGAGTGTGCCGTTTGTACTTGAGGGTAAGGAGGAGACAGCTTCACAGAGCTGGAATTTGACCTTCCCTTTGTAATTTTCATCTGACTGCTTGATTACTATAAAACAATGATTAGGCATTTGCTATGTACCAAGTTCTGCTTTGGGTCCTAGAGCTGTAGTGGTGACCAAGTCTGACAAAGGCCTGCCTCATTGGGGCGGAGAGTCTACATGGGCAGGATTTCAAAAGCAAAAGGAGGGGGGCCATCATACTCTGGAGAGATGATAATAAGGAATCCAGTTCAATGTCCATTTGAATGCTGAGCACTATGTAGAACACAAATTAAGTTTACAGAGTCTTGTCCAAAGAACTACTTCCGTGATTACCTGCAGATTTTCTTTGGATAGACTTGTGTCACTGCCTGAACTCTCACACGAATAGGAAGACAACACAAGAGAACCGATAATGAATTACTGAGTGTATAAAATCTTAATTGCGGACTCCAGACTAAAAGGCCCATGCAAGTGAATCTTATCTTGAGGTTTGTATAACTTAAAAGGGCTTCTTGAAAAAGGTAGACCTTGGCATTCTGGGATGCTAACAGAGCTGAGAAAGGAACCTGTCCTGTGGTCATTTTCAGACACATAAATGCTACCTTGCTACCCCAGATGTGGTCCGTGGATCAACATCAGTGGCAGCATGTGGCAATACCACTGTGGGAGAAATGCAGGATCTTGGGCCCTACTTCGATGTCCAGAATGAGAATCTGTATTTTAACGAAATCACCAGGTGATTCCCATGTACGGTAATGTGTGGCAAGCACTGTGCTGTAACAGATCTGAACTGAGATGGGCTACACATAGTAAAGAACAGAGTTGGGGGGTACAGTGGAGAGGCTAGAGCTGGTGATATGGCTGTGAGTTAAGGACAGAGACAATAACCTTTACCACAAAAGTGGAGGACCTTATGGAGCATAAAGAAAAAAGAAATCGTACGAAACCAGGGCCTACAGCCTGGGCATCTCTCATAGTAACGGCAGTGCACACCCAGTACTGAGGAGGACAAAGAACCAGATCAGACAAAAAAAGAGATCAGAAGGGACAGAGACTATAACAGAAATTAGTGAAAGGCGGAGTGGCCAAGTCTTCAGTGACAGAGACACTGAAGAGGGAGATTAAGAATGAACACTGGAGAGGACTAGAAAAAAGTCAGCAGTTATCCCCAGGGAGGCCTTCTGCGGTGTTTAAGCAGGAATAGGACACAATTCCAAGATATGATCCAAAATACAGATTACAGGGTCTTTTTCTCAAAAGGTAGGTTAAAAGTGAGCTCCACTAGAGATTACGTGTAAAACTGTAAATGTAGAGATGGACACTGAACGTTTCCAGAACTATGTTGCCAGGCTGACAATTTTTTAATTAAGTCCATGTGGTGTGAGCTACTTGTATCCCTGTCTTCCCTTCATTCAGATCTAGCCTCTTCCTGACATCCAATCTGAGGAAAAGGTGTGTACACACACACACACACACACACACACACACACAAAACCATATTCCTTTAAGACCTAGTGCTTCTAGGCTTTTAATTGGGCTCCTAGCTCCACACTTTTTCCACTTATCTTCTGAGAACCCACTCCTAACCTCTGGATCTTTTTGAGCATCTTACCATCTTTAAAGAGAATGAGAAAAAGATTTTGTGGCTAATGAATCTTTTAAGAAGAAAGTTTGCTCACAGCTGGTCGAAGTCAAATTTACTTCCATTTAGAAGACAGTTTTGTATCGTTTCACAAATTATTTAACTTCTCTGAGCCTAAGTTTTATTCAAATATAAAACTGAAGACCTAAGAGCTACCACTTCATGTTCTCAGAATATCTACAGGAGTATTAAGTTGCTTTGCTGTAGTGCCTGATGCATGATAGTTGCTCAGTTAATGTTAGCTCCTAAAGGATTAGGAATACACACATCAGAAATAGGAGGAAAAGAATGAAAAAATAATTAAATATTTACTTGGTGGTAACTTACACTTAGTACTGAACCAAGATTTTAAGTTTATTAACAGATGCATTCTGCACGCCTCAAACAGGATAATCTCTCAAAGACAGTTTTATAGTGCTAGTACCCTGTCTCTGTGGATTTGGGTTTTAATGGTAGATTGTAGCAGGGACATGAAGTCAAAATTGAAGAGAAGTGGGTAAGGATAGAGTTTGAGAGAGAATCTCAATGTCAACCCTGAGGTGCTACTTGATAGACGAATTTCCTAGAATTCCAGAAATCTGCCAAATACAATGGTTGGCATCTCAGCCTTTGGGAGGAGTAGTGGATTTTTGAAAGGCTCCAATCAGCTGAGATAAATATGGAATGTTTACTGAACACGGTTCAAGGTTATTTAGAAGTATCAACAAGAACTGAATACAAGGTAACCTTGTACAAGTTACTTGTCTCTCTAAATTTTAGTTTGCTTGTCCCCAAAGTTGATGGGCTAGATAACCTTTAAATGGCCCTTGCAGCTCTAACAAGATTTGGGAAGGGGAAGGGATGGCTGAAACAGAGCCCAGGCTGTACAATCAGTCAGACCTGGACTGGAATTCTGGTTCTACTGCCCACCAGGCAAGGCACTTAACATGCTTGGTTCTCACTCTCCCCTGTAAAATGGGGAATATAAAACATACATTGCAGAACTACTGAAGGATGAAAGATAATGTTTCTAAATGACCGGGCACATAATAATTAATGGAATACTCCAATCCGACTCTGTGTGTTAAATATATCTATTGCCAAACTTAAGGTATCGCTATCCCACATCCCGCTAAAAGACAATTCTTCTGATTTCAAAAATGATTTTCTGTTTTACAAAAGAGATTCCTCCCAGGTGCCTCTCAGGATGTGAGTCAAAGTTCATCCTAGTCTTCTAGAACACTTAGACCTATCTACCAACTACTGAAAATGAAGTGGGACATCTTCATCTTCCACAAAATCTCACTGAAGAAATGTATA